>NC_088239.1:36497571-36861814 GCF_036934945.1 Oncorhynchus masou masou | reverse complement strand
TATGGAGTGGACACAGGTCAGGTAGAGAGAGGTATTCTTCCACACTACCAGCACAAGCAATTCTTTGTCCCTGACTAAATGCAGGTGGTAAAAAATAGTTCATGTTAGCATTTTCTCATAGTCCTTATTCAAGTTACACTGAATGCAGACAATCCTTTAGTTTATTTCAAACAAACAGTAAACAATTAATTAGCTTTTAGTTTGGAGTTTTATATAATTCATTGTCATGGGCGATTCTGAATCAGTTGTGCTCTGACAAGCCCGGAGTTTGACTTTAAAACACAACTCTTCGTGTTATGATTGATTATGTGTCCTTGTTGCCAATGTGACCATTGCAACAGCAAAAAATACTATGCTTTCCAAAAACAATCACAGCTACTTGGATAAATTGTCAACATGCGTCACAGGGAAATACTACGTCTTTCCTATTAATGAATAATTTTTCAAAAAAAAATGCTAAATATGAGTTATGTCCCTGGAGACGCTTTTAGCTTATTAACTGTTGGGGCCATAATACAGTATATTAGATGCCACAAATTAAATCTGTCATATTTGGCAGGAGGACAACTTTTTGTGTCTTCGGAAAAATGACAATGCAACAATCGCCCTTGCATAATAAGTGAATGAGAGAGAGGCATGGTAACATTCTCATCAGATAGGAACAAGCGACGCCTACCAACTCTGCGGGTGTTTCTTACAATGCATTCTACTGTGCTCCGAGCACGCAAATTGCAGGGTCAGAGTATGAGTCCAAATCCAAGTATGCAAAACGGGGCACTTCTCGAAATCATACTCTGTTTGTACATATTTTGAAGCATGCATCGATGCAAGTTTCAACGGAAAGCATGCACAGAAATATGACACAACCACGTAAAGAATTACACAACATTTCTTTAAATCAATTACGGCCATTTTTTGAGCTGAAGTGAGAGAGAATACACAATTCACATCTCATATGTCGCCTGACTATAATATTTTATCTTTATACGTTAATAAATATATACTGTCTCAATTTTGGCATGTTTACCTGCCTACAATATCCACTGTAGTGTGCATAGATTGCAAGCCCATAGTAAGTCAACAGGGCTGACTGGCTACTACTGTTAGCTAGCCAGATAGCTCTGAAGAATTCAGAAAATTCAGAAAATATTCATACCCCTTGACTTATTACACATTTTGTTCTGTTACAGCTTGAATTCAAAATGGATTAAATATATTTGCTCAACCATCTACACACAATGCCCAATAATGACAAAGTGAAAACATGTTTTAGAAATGTTGGCAAATTTATTGAAAAGGAAATACAAATATCTAATTTAGTCAATAAATCTTAGAATCACCTTAAAGCTTTGTGATTCTGGAGCTTTGCACACCTGGATAAAAAATATTTGCACATTATTATAAAAACATTTCTTCCAGTTCTGTTAAATTGGTGGTTGATCATTGCTAGACAGCCATTTCCAAGTATTGACATATATTTTCATGTCAATTTAAGTCTAAACTGTAAATAGCAACTTAAAAGCATTCAATGTGTCAGGACCCGGTTACGAACCCGGGTCTCCGGAGTGAGAAACAGTCACTTAACCAACTGAGCCACGAATAGTCAGCAGAACCCAGAAGATGAGGCAGACACAGCAGTACTTGAGATGGTGTAAAGTAAAAAGTGAAGTCCTTCAGGAAAACATGTAACTCCACAACCTCAAAAGGAATTCCACAAGAACAAGGTAATACACAAGGTAATCCTCCAAGACAAAAAGGTAAATCCAGAGGTGGTAGGTAAAGCATAAAAAGCTTCAAAAGATACTCAAAAATAAATAAACAAGAACAAAAAACAGAATTCCACAAGAGCGTCCCCCCGGGATCAACACGAGTACACAGAATACTAGGGCTGGGTGCTAACATACAAACACAGAGCAAAGAACTGAGGGAAACTAAGGGTTTAAATACAATCAGGGGAAACGAGGCACAGGTGCAAATAATAATGGGGATCAAGGGAAAGCAAAAGGTCAAAAAGCACAATGGGGGCATCTAGTGACCAAAAACCGGAACAACCCTGGCCAAATCCTGACACAATGTCGTCTTGGTAAGAAACTCCAGTGTATATTTGGCATTGTGTTTTAGGTGTATTAGGTGCTGAAAGGTGAATTTGTCTCCCAGTGTCTATTGGAAAGCAGACTGAATCAGTTTGTCTGTGGTTAGCCCTATTTTGTTTATTTTTATCCTAAAATGCTGATGACAAGCATACCCATAATGTGATGCAGCCACCACCATGCTTTAAAATATGAAGTGGTGCTCAGTGATGTGTTTTGTTGGATTTTTCCCAAACATAACACTATATATTCAGGACATAAAGTTCATTTATTTGCCACATTTTTAGCAGTTCTACTTTAGTGCCTTATTGCAAACAGGATGCATGTTTTGGAATATCTTAATTCTGTGCAGACTTCCTTCTTTTCACGTTGTCACATAGGTTAGTATTGTGGAGTAACTACAATGTTGTTGATCCATCTTCCGTTTTCTCCTATCACAGCCATTAAACTCTGTAACTGGTGAGCGTTTTCCTTGCTTTCGTGCAACTGAGTTTGGAAGGACGCATGTATCTTTGTAGTGCCGGGGTGTACACCATCTAAAATGTAATGATGAACTTCACCATGCTCAAAGGGATATTCAATGCTGCTTTTTAATATTTTTAACCCATTTTCAAATTGGTGCCCTTCTTTGTGAGGCATTGGAAACCCTCCCTGGAAGAGCTGCAAAGAAAAAGCCATATCTCAGACTGGCCAATAAAAATGAAAGATTAAGATGGGCAAAAGAACACAGACACTGGACAGAGGAACTCAGCATAGAAGGCCAGCATCCTGGAGTCGGCTCTCAATACTCAGGTATTGTATGCAAAATGTATTCAGTAGATTCCTCTCCTTCTCAGCACTACTAGGCATGTAGCTACACTGGGTCCCTGTGCACCTGCCTAGTCATAGACACAGCCAATCCGTTACATAGGAACAACCTGCCTGGCTGCCATCCATTCCTCTCTAAAGATTCACCCAGCCACAGCCATTATGTGCTGTGGGGCCTTTATTTTTAATGAATAGTCTGTCTGGGTGGCATGCATTCATTAAGGCCCGTTGTCCTACAGGAGCGGGTGCATTACAGTGGCTTGCGAAAGTATTCACACCCCCTTGGCATTTATCCTATTTTGTTGCATTACAACCTGGAATTAAAATTGATATTTTGGGGGTTTGTATTATTTTATTCACACAACATGTCTAACACTTTGAAGAGGCAAAATATATTTTATTGTGAAACAAACAAGAAATAAGACTGAAAAACAAAAAACTGCATAGCTATTCACCCCCAAAGTGTACTTTGTAAAGCCACCTTCTGCAGCAATAACAGCTGAAAGTCTCTTCTGGTATGTCTATAAATCTTCTTCAGGCTAGGGTAAATCTTTCCCAATTACTGCCTGGCTGACGTGCCCAAAGTAAACTGCCTGTTGCTCAGGCCCTGAAGCCAGGATATGCATATAATTGGTACCGTTGGAAAGAAAACAATCTGAAGTTTGTAGAAATGTTAAAATAATGTAGGAGACAGTAACAATGGAACGTATAGGGAATAATTAAATCTAGCTCCCAGTGTGCAATTCACATGGCTTCCACTGGGTGTCAGTAGTCTTTGTTCAAGGTTTTGTGGTTGCAAATATAACACATAGACAGATGAATAGAATAGCTGAACACTAAAAACAGACTACATGAAGGGAAGGTGACATAGCTGCCAGGATAGCTGGACATACCAAGACCAGCTGGACATACAAAGATCAAAGAGGTTGTCTAAGGAGGGGTCAGCCAAATGACCAACTGATGGATTACAGACATCAATCACAGGGCAGCTGGACACTGAAGCTGGAGGAGATGAAAGACACATGCAGAGGGACACATGGAGTTAATTACAGGGTCTAAAACACAGGCCACAGGAAGAGGAATGTATAGTATTTTTAGTATAGTTGGACACGCTAGAAACTGAGGAGACACATAGTCTGCTGATCTTAGATAATACACAAACAAAAGAATGCTTTTAGCTAAATACAAGAACAAAGCAAGGGTCTTATCATTATAATCTGACGGAAAGCAGGTATGGGCGTTATTGAGCTGAACAAGCGGGATGCACGGATTGGAATGTAACTTTATTTGCATTTGGGATGGGCTCATATGCAATATGTGTATAAATACTGGAGCCGGGGCTCTGGAAAGTGGAGTGTGTTCCGCGGACCTTCCCGGCTTGCTATATTCTTGTATTAAAAAGCCGAATTGACTTCACAAGAACTGTAATGCGTTGTATTTGATCCGATTTTCTACTACATATTGGCGAGCTAGCCAGGAAGATCAGGGACTGAAGACGTTCTTCGCTGGCCGTGGGATCTTTGGGGCAATCTGGCAAGACAAGGGTGGCCACCCAGCTTTAAACAAGGTAAGCTGAAATGTCTGCGTAGATTGCCACAAAAGATCCTGTAGCAGCAAGGGGAGCGTCAAGTAGGTCTCTCTCTCAAATTTCCTAAAAACCATAGAAACGAAATAACTTTTGAATTCAATTAATTGCATGCATGTATATAACTTGGGAATTGTATAAATACGAATGTGTATGCATGTTTAGTTAGTAAGTAAGCGGGGGCTGTGAACTTCGCTGGTGTCGGGTGCTCGGACGGTGCGAGTGTGTTGCGCTCTCTGGCTGAGTGGTTGGAATCAGGCACAAGGCTACAGCTGTCTGCTTATATGTTTAGAAAATAAATAAGTAGTGAGATATAGATAAAATATTCATGGCTACCGCTTCAAGGAAAAGGTCTGTACGGATGAGTATTTAGAAAATAAATAGACATGGCTACCGCTTTGAAATGAAGACCTGAACGGATGGATATTTAGAACACGGGAAAAACGCTAACCTGATTGTGCGACGTTCAACTGAAAAAGGAAATCCTGCGATACCGCTTCAAAATATATATCAGAAGGTCTGTATGGGTAGGATAATTTAAGTAATCATAGAAATCCTGCGATACCGCTTCAAATATATACCAGAAGGTCTGTATGGGTAGGCTACTTTATTGATAAGTAGATAGAGCGGTAGCCACGAATATTTCTCTATGAAAGAGGTCTGAAACGGACGGATATTTAGAACACGGGGAAAACGCTAGCCTGATTGCGCGACGTTCAACTGAAAAAGGAAATCCTACGAATATAAAACGCTCTGCCTCGCTAAACGGGGGTTTATAAATCAGTAGGTCGCGCCACGATATTGCTCTAACGTAGAATAAAGATCAATACGGGGTGGATGAATAGGATATGAAGACAAGCTGATCCGATTAGACAGTAGTCTCGTCATGTCGTAAAAATCCTATAGGATAATACCAGTTTATGTAGAGGAAGTGTATTAAGCTAGGGGATAAACTATAGGTCGTTTTTAGGTAAAAACGAAGTGTATGCGTGAAAAATCCTATAGGATAATACCAGTTTATGTAGAGGAAGTGTATTAAGCTAGGGGATAAACTATAGGTCGTTTTTAGATAAAAACGAAGGGTATGTGTGAAAAATCCTATAGGATAATACCAGCTTATGTAGAGGAAGTGAATTAAGTTAGGTAATAAACTGTTTTGTTTTTAGGTAAAAACAAAGGGATTGAATGAATGCGGTAATATAATTCTTTGTGATGAATGAGCAGATTAGAAAGAAGAGGAAGAACAGGCTGTGTGTCTGTGACCAACTGGGAATGCGCTGGCCTCTCTGACAGTTAACTAAGTGTAATTTGAGAAAGAGAGCGCATTTAACTCTCAATGCGAAGTAAGAAGAAATAACTTAAAAATATACAGATTAAAATATACTGGTTAAAATAAATCTAGGCGGTCAAGAATAAAGTGAGAAAAGTGCATGAAAATAGAAGTCTAGAACACATATTAAAAAATTATCACGAGCCCCGTGAACGAAATAGGAAGCTGCAATTTAAAAACAGTCTCAGGAATTAAATAGTAAAATAGGCTAAAAGAGAAAATAGCAAGCGGATAAATAAAGAGATAAGAAAGTGCATTATATTATAAATAAGAAATGGGATTTAATACACTGAATAAAGTTAAAGTAATAGTATAAGCAAAGATAAAAACACAGTGATATTTGAGATGCTGCACTAGAATAAGACATTAAGGCTTCTGTAATATTCAGTAATACAGTTGTAGACATTATAGAGTAGGTTTTACTAGGGGTATTAAGTGATGTGACTAATAAATTATTATTTGAGAAAGTAGGGTAGATTTGCCTTGGGAAATAGTAAATAAAGTGTATAATGCGATAGGAGTGTTTAGGGAAAATAAATAGTGGCATGGAAACAAACGGACTGTTTCTCCTTGGAATATAGAGATAGCGAAATGTAGTGGAGCCGTAGAGACGCTGAAGGACGCGAACGTTAATTCTACCAATTTAATTTGGATATGAAGGGGCAGACAGTATAATGTAGGGCAACATTACCCGGTAAACAGGATAAATAAAATAATGAATTGGAACAATCACATAAAACCATAACACGAAGCTTAACTTAACATTCCATCATCAGAAATACATTACGATGGGGGACAGATATGATTCTGCTTGCCCTTGCAAACGTGCGAGTGCTTTACAAAGCTATAGAAAATATTTGAGTGTAAGATGACACTGGAATGCGGTAGCACCCATTTCAAAAGAACAACTGATCGTTCTAAGGTTAGTACGCATGGAGTTTTCACCAAGCGGTGTATAGTCTCTGATTGATCAAAAAGTGGTTCATAGAGAGTACAGTTTATATGTGATGAAATACGTACTAGATCACGTTTTACCTAACTTCTAGTAAAGTACCGATGTAATTTACAAAAAGCCCCACTTGGAGTTGTTTTGGTTTAAAATGGCGATTGAATGCGTGGAGAAGTTGTTATTGGCGTCAAAATACGGAAAATAAACGTATATGAGAAATCACAAACGTGGTAGAATTAGTTAAGAAGAAGAGCAAATTGTAGTGTATGGGTGTTTTCAATTTCTAAGGGTAGGATACAGATGGCCGAGCAGGGAGGAATTGTGCGTTCTGTGCATGGCTGGAGCTTTTGTCGCATGCTCGGGAAAAGTGAGGGGATTTTAGTATGTGTGTTACTGTTGGCTTGCTGATTTAGAGGGTGGCATGGTGAATGTTAACGAAATGTACATTTCTTTTCCAGAAAAAAGGGGTTACATTTACATTTACATTTAAGTCATTTAGCAGACGCTCTTATCCAGAGCGACTTACAAATTGGTGAATTCACCTTCTGACATCCAGTGGAACAGCCACTTTACAATAGTGCATCTAAATCATTAAGGGGGGGTGAGAAGGATTACTTATCCTATCCTAGGTATTCCTTGAAGAGGTGGGGTTTCAGGTGTCTCCGGAAGGTGGTGATTGACTCCGCTGTCCTGGCGTCGTGAGGGAGTTTGTTCCACCATTGGGGGGCCAGAGCAGCGAACAGTTTTGACTGGGCTGAGCGGGAACTGTACTTCCTCAGTGGTAGGGAGGCGAGCAGGCCAGAGGTGGATGAACGCAGTGCCCTTGTTTGGGTGTAGGGCCTGATCAGAGCCTGGAGGTACTGCGGTGCCGTTCCCCTCACAGCTCCGTAGGCAAGCACCATGGTCTTGTAGCGGATGCGAGCTTCAACTGGAAGCCAGTGGAGAGAGCGGAGGAGCGGGGTGACGTGAGAGAACTTGGGAAGGTTGAACACCAGACGGGCTGCGGCGTTCTGGATGAGTTGTAGGGGTTTAATGGCACAGGCAGGGAGCCCAGCCAACAGCGAGTTGCAGTAATCCAGACGGGAGATGACAAGTGCCTGGATTAGGACCTGCGCCGCTTCCTGTGTGAGGCAGGGTCGTACTCTGCGGATGTTGTAGAGCATGAACCTACAGGAACGGGCCACCGCCATGATGTTGGTTGAGAACGACAGGGTGTTGTCCAGGATCACGCCAAGGTTCTTAGCGCTCTGGGAGGAGGACACAATGGAGTTGTCAACCGTGATGGCGAGATCATGGAACGGGCAGTCCTTCCCCGGGAGGAAGAGCAGCTCCGTCTTGCCGAGGTTCAGCTTGAGGTGGTGATCCGTCATCCACACTGATATGTCTGCCAGACATGCAGAGATGCGATTCGCCACCTGGTCATCAGAAGGGGGAAAGGAGAAGATTAATTGTGTGTCGTCTGCATAGCAATGATAGGAGAGACCATGTGAGGTTATGACAGAGCCAAGTGACTTGGTGTATAGCGAGAATAGGAGAGGGCCTAGAACAGAGCCCTGGGGGACACCAGTGGTGAGAGCGCGTGGCGAGGAGACAGATTCTCGCCACGCCACCTGGTAGGAGCGACCTGTCAGGTAGGACGCAATCCAAGCGTGGGCCGCGCGGAGATGCCCAACTCGGAGAGGGTGGAGAGGAGGATCTGATGGTTCACAGTATCGAAGGCAGCCGATAGGTCTAGAAGGATGAGAGCAGAGGAGAGAGAGTTAGCTTTGGCAGTGCGGAGCGCCTCCGTGATACAGAGAAGAGCAGTCTCAGTTGAATGACTAGTCTTGAAACCTGACTGATTTGGATCAAGAAGGTCATTCTGAGAGAGATAGCGGGAGAGCTGGCCAAGGACGGCACGTTCAAGAGTTTTGGAGAGAAAAGAAAGAAGGGATACTGGTCTGTAGTTGTTGACATCGGAGGGATCGAGTGTAGGTTTTTTCAGAAGGGGTGCAACTCTCGCTCTCTTGAAGACGGAAGGGACGTAGCCAGCGGTCAGGGATGAGTTGATGAGCGAGGTGAGGTAAGGGAGAAGGTCTCCGGAAATGGTCTGGAGAAGAGAGGAGGGGATAGGGTCAAGCGGGCAGGTTGTTGGGCGGCCGGCCGTCACAAGAAGCGAGATTTCATCTGGAGAGAGAGGGGAGAAAGAGGTCAGAGCACAGGGTAGGGCAGTGTGAGCAGAACCAGCGGTGTCGTTTGACTTAGCAAACGAGGATCGGATGTCGTCGACCTTCTTTTCAAAATGGTTGACGAAGTCATCTGCAGAGAGGGAGGAGGGGGGAGGGGGAGGAGGATTCAGGAGGGAGGAGAAGGTGGCAAAGAGCTTCCTAGGGTTAGAGGCAGATGCTTGGAATTTAGAGTGGTAGAAAGTGGCTTTAGCAGCAGAGACAGAGGAGGAAAATGTAGAGAGGAGGGAGTGAAAGGATGCCAGGTCCGCAGGGAGGCGAGTTTTCCTCCATTTCCGCTCGGCTGCCCGGAGCTCTGTTCTGTGAGCTCGCAATGAGTCATCGAGCCACGGAGCGGGAGGGGAGGACCGAGCCGGCCTGGAGGATAGGGGACATAGAGAGTCAAAGGATGCAGAAAGGGAAGAGAGGAGGGTTGAGGAGGCAGAATCAGGAGATAGGTTGGAGAAGGTATGAGCAGAGGGAAGAGATGATAGGATGGAAGAGGAGAGAGTAGCGGGGGAGAGAGAGCGAAGGTTGGGACGGTGCGATACCATCCGAGTAGGGGCAGTGTGGGAAGTGTTGGATGAGAGCGAGAGGGAAAAGAATACAAGGTAGTGGTCGGAGACTTGGAGGGGAGTTGCAATGAGGTTAGTGGAAGAACAGCATCTAGTAAAGATGAGGTCGAGCGTATTGCCTGCCTTGTGAGTAGGGGGAAGGTGAGAGGGTGAGGTCAAAAGAGGAGAGGAGTGGAAAGAAGGAGGCAGAGAGGAATGAGTCAAAGGTAGACGTGGGGAGGTTAAAGTCGCCCAGGACTGTGAGAGGTGAGCCGTCCTCAGGAAAGGAGCTTATCAAGGCATCAAGCTCATTGATGAACTCTCCGAGGGAACCTGGAGGGCGATAAATGATAAGGATGTTAAGCTTGAAAGGGCTGGTAACTGTGACAGCATGGAATTCAAAGGAGGCGATAGACAGATGGGTAAGGGGAGAGAGAGAATGACCACTTGGGAGAGATGAGGATCCCGGTGCCACCACCCCGCTGACCAGAAGCTCTCGGGGTGTGCGAGAACACGTGGGCGGACGAAGAGAGAGCAGTAGGAGTAGCAGTGTTATCTGTGGTGATCCATGTTTCCGTCAGTGCCAAGAAGTCGAGGGACTGGTGGGAGGCATAGGCTGAGATGAACTCTGCCTTGTTGGCCGCAGATCGGCAGTTCCAGAGGCTACCGGAGACCTGGAACTCCACGTGGGTCGTGCGCGCTGGGACCACCAGATTAGGGTGGCCGCGGCCACGCGGTGTGGAGCGTTTGTATGGTCTGTGCAGAGAGGAGAGAACAGGGATAGATAGACACATAGTTGACAGGCTACAGAAGAGGCTACGCTAATGCAAAGGAGATTGGAATGACAAGTGGACTACACGTCTCGAATGTTCAGAAAGTTAAGCTTACGTAGCAAGAATCTTATTGACTAAAATGATTGAAATGATACAGTACTGCTGGAGTAGGCTAGCTGGCAGTGGCTGCGTTGTTGACTTTGTAGGCTAGCTGGTAGTGGCTGCGATGTTGACACTACACTAATCAAGTCGTTCCGTCGAGTGTAATAGTTTCTACAGTGCTGCTATTCGGGGCTAGCTGGCTAGCTAGCAGGTTGATTGCGTTACGTACCTTAAAAGAACGACAATAGCTGGCTAGCTAACCTAGAAAATCGCTCTAGGCTACACAATTGTCTTAGATACAAAGATGGCTATGTAGCTAGCTAGCTACGATCAAACAAATCAAACCGTTGTACTGTAATAGTTTCTACAGTGCTGCTATTCGGGGGCTAGCTGGCTAGCTACGTTAAAAGAACGACAATAGCTGGCCAGCTAACCTAGAAAATCGCTCTAGACTACACAATTGTCTTAGATACAAAGACGGCTATGTAGCTGGCTAGCTACGATCAAACAAATCAAACCGTTGTACTGTAATGAAGTGAAATGAAAATGTGATACTACCTGTGGAGCGACGCGGAATGTTGATCGGGTAGTTGAAGTTCAATTCGGTAGATGGCTAGCTAACCTCGGTAAATTAAGATAATCACTCTAAGTCTACACACTCTAAACTACACAATTATCTTGGATACGAAGACAGCGAAGACAACTATGTAGCTAGCTGACACTACGCTAATCGAGTCGTTCAGTTGAGTGTAATAGTTTCTACAGTGCTGGTGGACAGTGGATGTTAGCTAGCTGCTTAGCTAGCTGCTGGGCAGATAGCAGTGTAGACTACGTTAGGATGACGAAATAAGATAATTATGCAATTATCTTAGATACAAAGATGGGTTACATTTTCAATGGGTTTTCAGTTCGGTTTCAAATTGGGTATGCAGAAGGATGGAAATGTTTTTGAAAATATATTTAAGTTGTTTCTAAAGAAAAGAGAGTGGAAACATTTTAATGGTGTCAAATGCCCTGGATCCTAAGAATTTCCCGTGAAGACTGATCAACTTCACTAGAAATTGTTGGAACAGGTGGGAGTTAATTATAAAATGATTGAGAAACACCAGTCTCTATTCAAAGTGTAACATCACTTTGAAATTCTATTATTTTTTGAATTGACTAGTTATTCAAATTGGTTTATTTTAATTTTAACATGGGTTCATAGGAGAAAATATCAGTTCCCTGGGGTTATGGTCTTTGGGTAAATCCTAACTGAGGGAAAAGTTTGAGCATTTAAATTAGGACAATTTTCTGTTGTCCAGATGCTGAATAAACAACTATAGATAACTGTAAAATGGGTCTATTTGCGGAGAATCTCAGTCAGGTTCATAGCATTGCTGTTATAGTGGTGAGCGGAGCAGTCTTACAAACTGCGATCAAGGGTTCATTCCCAGCCGAGGCGTTAATTAAAAATATATATATCTGAGTTCTTGGTGGTAATTAAATTGTTTTGCAGAAAAGTTATAGTCACTAGTATTGGTATAAGATATAAACTGAACGTATTAAATAGTTTGTTTGGTTCAAATTGAAAGACTAACTCATTCAACTTAAAATAAGGGCGAAGTGATGTCTGTTCACTAAATTATCTGTTGGGAATAATATATTGGGAATAGAGTCGTAATTACAATGCTCTGAATAATAACGGGGAAATAATTACGATATATTTGTGCCCATCGAAATAAATTTAGCGAATTGGAAGATGAGAAATGTTGATTGATGTTGTAAACTCTAATTCAGGATTCAACAGATGTGATAAATTAGGGTTGGTTCATCGAACCCGAAATACTGTTGCTGTAGACAGCCAACAATTCATTGAAAGTCGTTATGGATTGAGCCGAGGTTGAGCGCTTGTTGATGACATCACTCGCGAGGCACTGTTGTCGCCACGGACTGGGGGTACCGGAGAAAATTGTTTGTGTCTTTTAGAAGGAAAATGCGTGCATTATTGTTTTGAGTCACTTTTCAGAAGTCCATATACCTACTTGTTTGATTCCTATGAGACTGGTTATTCTAGGAGTTGATTCAACTTAATTAAGCATTAGTTCTGGTGTGTTCAAGTAGGATTCTTCATACCAGGATGGATGGAAGTTATCTAAAATATGTGAGTTGAAGGAGCCAAGGAAAAACGCGTTTATATTTTTATTAAATATCTGGGATTAGGATTTCTTACACTGAGAAATGTACGACATTTGCGGCAGAGGGGAAGAAGTAATACAATAACGTTATCGGGTTAATTGTATCTAAGGATAGCATGTTCATTTAAGTAATCATATACATTGACGTTGTTTAAAACTTATGATTAATGATTTGAGTTAAAGGGGAATCATTAGGTTTAGTTTATAGTTCACTTTTGAGTTTCTGAATCGGAATTAGCATAGTGAATGCTAGTTAGGAGTGTTGTGTTCTTCTGGGAATATTGATGTTTAGGTGTCTCAATTTTGGATGTTTCCTGGGATTATAATCTTGGGGAGAATGAGGCCATAAACGACCAAATTAAAATAGGTCTGCAAGTATATACACCTAAAACCATTGTTAGAACTATTTTTTTTGGTGCAAATGTATTTTAAAGAGGCACACTCAAATATGGAATTTTATGAGTTTTTATTTTATGAGTTTTAAATTACAAAAGTGAATTTTGATTTTAAGGATAAAGGGTTCTTTAATATGTCTAATGTAGCATTGAACTTGACTATTAAAGGGAGAATTGGACATGTGGAAAATTAAAAGGGGCTCCTACATGATGATGTCAGATATAAGGATAATTTACTAATCTTACCTAAGTCATTGTTTAAGAGTAGGCAAGGTTGTTGCCTGGGCAGAGCCAGGTAACAAAGGGGGATGGGTAAATGGTGTTCTAGGATAGGATGTGACCTACGGGATAATTAACAGATAAGGAAGGACAGTTGGTCTTGTAGGGACAATTAAAATATAGGGACAATTCTAAAAGTAAATAGAACATTACACACACCTAGATTATGGTAAAAATAATAAGTAGTGGCATTTTGAACACTAGAGCAAAAGTTTGAGAAGCTTAGGACTTAGTTTTGTTAGGATTGGATGTTCTTTCAACTGGAAGACACTTGACTGATTATTCTTACAGCAGGTGTTGTAGGGACCATTATCATTATGAATATTTTTGTGGCAAGAGGCCAGGTATTTGAGACAGAATGTTTACATAACAGAATGTTTACATAGGGCTGTTATTTAAAAATTAAGATTTAGTGATCCTGCTATAAGAAGAAAGTCTGTTGTCAGGAAATAACCCATGTGTTAGTGTGTATGCCCCCAGGAAAAGACAGCGCATAAGACGTCAGATGGAAGGGCATGGGCTGAATTCTGGAGACTGAGTGTACATCAACATACACCAGGCTGGGGATATACCTCTCACAGCACCTGCAGTGGTAAAGATCGTCATGTCTCTCTTTGATGGGTGCATAGGTTTCACAAGAAGTAAGGTCCAGCTGAATAATGGGTGAGCTTGAAAACACCATGACTGAGGACGTGAAACAAAACAAAAGAGAGAGAGAGAGAAAAAGACTAGATTCTACTGTAGACATACTGGGTTGAATGTGGGGTCATTTGTTTTATTTGATAATGTATGTTAGGGTAGTTGTACTCTAAACCACATGTTGAAGGCTTGATGTGAAAGCCCATTCAGTGTTGAATTACTTCAAGAAGAAATAATGTTGATTAAGGTTATGCACATGCTTATCAGTTGAAATAGAGCAGATGGGGAACTGAGTAAAAAAAAAGACATGATTTGGGAACACCTCTCAGAACCTGCGGCCGAAAGGTGAAGACTGGATAAAAGCATGAGGAAGCTAATTAGGGCCTCTATTTTTGTGGAGTCCAGCAGAACAGTATCCTGAAGGCATAGAGTCAGGGAAGAGAGTGTGGGAATTGTCATGGTCTCAGATTTAAGTATTTTGTCACGCCTTGGTCTTAGTATTTTGTGTTTTAGTTTATTAGTTAGTCAGACCAGGGTGTGACATGGGGTTATTATGTATTGTATTTTCGTATTGGGGTTTGTAGTGTTTGGGATTGTAGCTGATTAGGGGTGTGTGTGTGTTAAATAGGTTGGCTGCCTGAGGCGGTTCTCAATCAGAGTCAGGTGATTCTCGTTGTCGCTGATTGGGAACCGTATTTAGGTAGCCTGGTTTTCGCCTTGTATTTCGTGGGTGATTGTTCCTGTCTCTGTGTAGTGTGCACCAGTCAGGCTGTAATAGGTTTCACGTTCTGTTTGTTGTTTTTTGTATTTATTAGTTATTCGTGTATAGTTCGTTCGTTTGTCTTCCTAATAAACATGAGTAACTTACACGCTGCATTTCGGTCCGACTCTCCTTCAACAAAAGAAGAACGCCGTTACATATTTATGAATATAGTCATGCATAACACATAACATTGTCAATACTGTTATGTTTTGTCTTTTGTTTTCCAATTCTTCTGTTTAGGAAACCAGATGGGGAAGGGTTTGCCAGCTTCAGCTGGAATGTCAGTTTGTGTGATGAGTGATGGAAGTAAGAGAATGTATGGTGTCATCGTAGAACAAAGGCCATAAGTCTTTAAGTATGAATGCCCCACAGAAAGAAGGCAGAAACCTGAACCAGGACGAGAGGTTCTACATCTGATGATCAAAGGGGACCAGAAGGACCTCTCCCAGTGATACCAGGAGATCCAGTCTACGTTCGAAATTCCGAAGGAAGTGGGATCAGCCGAGGAGGGAAGGACCCTACGATGGCAGCAGCCACAAACACGGCCGTCAAGAGAAAGGAAGCAAGAATCATCTAAACCA
The DNA here is from genome assembly GCF_036934945.1 of Oncorhynchus masou masou. NCBI lineage: Eukaryota > Metazoa > Chordata > Actinopteri > Salmoniformes > Salmonidae > Oncorhynchus > Oncorhynchus masou. Next base: position 36,846,586 of record NC_088239.1, on the reverse strand, counting down.
CTATACCCGAGTCCCGACGGAGAGAAGGACACAACCATACAGAGATGGGGACACAGAGGATGCTGATTCACCAGAGGGGACCCCGGAGGGAGCAGGAGCAGCGGAGGAAAAACGCCAGAGAGGAATCAAGAAAATGGCAGACCAGCTACAAGCCAAGATACAATGAGTGGCCAACTAACGCACCCAGAAGAAGTTGACGCCATGCTCTACCGACTGAGCCACACAGGACCCTAGTAAATCACCTTTGTCTGATCTTTTGACAGTACCTGAACCTGCATCATTTGAAGAAATGTGTTAAATATAAAATGTTCAATGTTCAGAGAAAATACTACATTCCTTTGTGTGACATAGAATGTAGGATTGCTCGAGTGAGAACTAGAGGCAGGACTGTGTTGAACAACACTGGGTTGGGTGACAAGGATTGTGCTGTCTATAACATTAGAACTGAATTAAATGGACCTTTGTTAGATGGAAACACAGTGATTAAAGGTAAATATAAATGTTTTTACAGCCATAACACCGAAGGTATTGATGTAGGAAACACCACTGTAGAATGTGATACTATTTGGGCATTAGAGACTGCAGGGGTTTGTAGAAATAAAGATAAAGGGTCGGTGACGAATAGAAAAGGGTTGTGTGGTAAAATAACTCAGGTTGTGCCATCTCTTATTATGATAAACAATCAAGACAGAAGTATTGCGAATAGTTTCTGGATCTGTGGGAATAACAAACTGTTGAATGTACTGCCAGATGGGTGGACGGGTCTTTGTACCTTAGTTAGAGCAATTCAACAGGTAACCATTATTAAATCACCCCATGATGACTATGTTAACTCTAGAGTTAAGAGGGCGTATGAGAAAGACGCTGAGGTATACTTTGATGCAATTGGACAGCCTAGAGGGGTGCCTCGGGAGTTCAAGTCAAGAGATGAAGTTAAATCTGGATTTGAATCTATATTTTTGTGGATAACACCAAATAAGAACTTAGAGTGGATTAATTATATATACTGTAACCAACAGAGATTCATTAACTATACTGACTCGGCTCTAATGGCGTTGGGGGAAAAGGTACAGGCTACCAGTAAAATGTCTTGGCAAAATAGACAGGCTCTCAATTGGCTTTTGGCAGAGAAGGGTGGAGTTTGTGTTATGTTTGGGGATGATTGTTGCACCTTTATTCCCAATACCACTGCGCCTAATGGATCCTTTGCAATCGCTATGGCTAAACTTAAAGGGTTAAGAGAAGAGGTTAAGGAAAATGCTGGGATTGACTCTCATGTTTGGTATCGGTTGGACTTAGCATTGGGGAAATGGGGAGCCATGTTTGCTAGGATGGCCTTTATGCTGGGAGGGGGGTTATTGGCTCTGGGTATTGTATTTTGTTGTGTTTTACCCTGGGTGAAATCACTTGTGATCCAGACAACGGTTAAACAGATGTTTGTAAGTAGAGCTGACACTCCGGTGATAGTTAATCCTGTGCCGGGTAGCCCAGGCCAATATACTGATGAAAATGGACAGTTATGCAATGCGGTTGGTGGACCCCTTGACTGCCCCTTTGGTAATCCAAACTGCCTGTATGGAGTGGTCTCTGGAGGTGGTTACGCTTGTCATGGTTTTCATAAGGATGGTTTACCTGTATATGCTGTCATTCCAAATTCATAAGAAGGTCAACTGATACATGTCCACAACAAGGGTCATTTCCGTAGTAAGTACAAGAGGTGCTATGTAAGGTCTATTTTTGCTTACGGCCTTGTGTTTTTGTATGTTTTGTTGAATGTTTTTATAGGTATATCGATGAATATATCTGGGTTTTCTTTTAATTAAAAGTTAGTTTTGCCTTTTAGATACTAGGTTAAATTTAAAAACATGTAGGAAACAGTGGGATATCCTGGTTATAAGTGTCTATGGACCATGTCCTTAATCTTTTAACAGAGGTTGGTATCATGTTTGTTGGAGAGGTGTCTGAGAGGGAGGATCATGTTGATAGCTTAAATTTAGAATGATGTTGTGTCAATTTTATTTTGAAATATTTTTTCTTTTTCACATAAACTAAGATAGCCTTGCCTGAGGTTATGTACCTATGTGCTCATGCTTCAACAAAATGTAATGTATTATTTTTTTTTTTTTTTGTTTCTATACTTAACTGGATATTTTACTCTTATGAAATACTAGAGATGTTTGGTCCAGTTGGTATATGTATTTTACTCTGTTTTTATGTTTTATTGTCTATCACAGATATTTTCATTCACCATCCTAGGGTTATATTTGTATTATTATGGGGCTATTTAGCCCCAGAGGGGGGATTTGTGGTTGCAAATATAACACATAGACAAATGCATAAGATGAATAGAATAGCTGAACACTAAAAACAGACTACATGAAGGGAAGGTGACATAGCTGCCAGGATAGCTGGACATACCAAGACCAGCTGGACATACAAAGATCAAAGAGGTTGTCTAAGGAGGGGGTCAGCCAAATGACCAACTGATGGATTACAGACATCAATCACAGGGCAGCTGGACACTGAAGCTGGAGGAGATGAAAGACACATGCAGAGGGACACATGGAGTTAATTACAGGGTCTAAAACACAGGCCACAGGAAGAGGAATGTATAGTATTTTTAGTATAGCTGGACACGCTAGAAACTGAGGAGACACAGTCTGCTGATCTTAGATAATACACAAACAAAAGAATACAAGAACAAAGCAAGGGTCTTTTCATTATAATCTGACGGAAAGCAGGTATGGGCGTTATTGAGCTGAACAAGCGGGATGCACAGATTGGAATGTAACTTTATTTGCATTTGGGATGGGCTCATATGCAATATGTGGATAAATACTGGAGCCGGGGCTCTGGAAAGTGGAGTGTGTTCCGCGGACCTTCCCTGCTTGCTATATTCTTGTATTAAAAAGCCGAATTGACTTCACAAGTTTTGTAATGCGTTGTATTTGATCCGATTTTCTACTACAGTTTCAGGCTTGTTTCTTCCAAAACGAGTAAGAAATATACGTTTTACTAGAGGGACACAGACTTGGAAATTTGTGTATGCGCCAGCGTCCCACCTCGACAACAGCCAGTGAAATTGCAGGGCGCCAAATTCAAAACAACAGAAATCCCATAATTAAAATTCCTCAAACATACACGTATTATATACAATTTAAAAGATAAAATTCTTGTAAATCCAACAGCAGTGTCCGATTTCTAAAAGCACACCATGCGATTATGTTAGAACAGCGCCTAGTCACAGAAAACCATACAGCCATTTTCCAGCCAAGGAGAGGGCTCACAAAAGTCAGAAAGAGCGATTAAATTAATCACTAACCTTTTGATGATCTTCATCAGATGGCACTCACAGGACTTCATGTTACACGATAAATGTGTGTTTTGTTCGATAAAGTTCATCTTTATGTCCAAAAACCTCAGTTGAAATTGGCGTTATGTACAGTAATCATTGTCTCAAACAAACATCCAGAGCCACATCAAATTACAGAAATACTCATCATAAACATTGATGAAAGATACAAGTGTTTAACATACATTTAAAGATAAACTTCTCCATAATGGAACCGTGGTGTCAGATTTCAAAAAAGCTTTACGGTGAAAGCACAACACGCGATTATGTCGGTGCCTAGCTACAAAACTGTACAGCCATTTTCCAACCAAGGAGAGGTGTCACAAAAGTCAGAAATAGCGTTAAAAATAATCACTTACCTTTGATGATATTCATCTCATGGCACTCCCAGGTCTACATGTTGGACAATAAATGTTTGTTTTGTTCGATAATGTCCCTCTTTATGTCCAAAAACCTCAGTTTTGTTGGTGCGTTTAGTTCAGAAATCCAAAGGCACAATGCGCGCTCTCAACATCAACACGAAAAGTCTAAAAAGTACAAAATAAGTTAGTAGAAACATGTCAAACAATGTTTAAAATCAATCCTCAGGTTGTTTTTCTCATAAATAATAAATAATATTTAAATCGGACAAAAGCTTCGTCAATCGAAAAGGAGAAACAAGAAAGGCACGTTCCCGATCTCGCGCAGGACTCATGTCTGGAAATGTCCACTGTCCACTCATTGAAAGTGCTGTATCTCCCTCATTTTTCAGAGTAAACAGCTGAAACAATGCCTAAAGACTGGCCACATGTAGAGGAAGCCACAGAGATTGTGAAATGGGTCCTAAGTCTTTGTATGGTGGATAGGCTTTCAATGGAAAAACAGCCTTTCAAAAAATAGTAATTCCTGGTTGGATTTCTCTCTGGTTATACTCAGACATTATTTTAACAGTTTTGGAAACACTCCCCATCCCGGATCCGGGATTGTGACTAAAGCCTCAGGCTCATTAGCATAACGCAACGTTAACGATTTCTGAAAATCGCAAATAAAATTAAAATAATGCGTTTGCTCTCAAGCTTAGCCTTTTCTTAACAACACTGTCATCTCAGATTTTCAAAATATGCTTTTGAACCATAGAAATTGACTAATTTGTGTAAGAGTATGCAAAGCTTTTTTGTGTATGTAGCATGCAACATTTTCACAAAAAACAGATAACCAAATAAATAAAATCATTTACCTTTGAAGAACTTCTGATGTTTTCAATGAGGAGACTCTCAGTCACATACCAAATGCGCAGTGTTTCCTGAAAAGGAGAAATCGTTCCGTTTTCTACATTGCGTCTGGCTACCAGTGAAACTTTTCCGGATTAACTACATAATATCGACCGAATTCAGTCCTGGTGTTTTTTCACATATCTCTTCATTGACATGCAGTTCGATTACTGGCAGGTGACTTTTGCTCTCTGTTATGGTCAATCTTCCAATGATCTGTTCACAATGCTGCAGACACCTTGGGGAAACGACAGAAAGGGTTGACTCATTCCTCTTGACAGCCATATAAGGAGATCATTCATTTCCTGGATGCCATCTCATCTTGGTTTTGCCTGATTTTAACAAGTTTTCTATAAGAGAGTAAAAATCTACTAATTATATGCATATCCTAGCTTCTGGGCCTGAGTAGCATGTAGTTTCATTTGGGCAAGCTTTTCATCCAAAATTCCAAATGCTGCCCCCTACCCTAGTGAAGTTAATTACATTTTAGGGTATCTGAGGATTTCATAAAAACCTATTTTGACTTGTTGAAACAAAGTTAGGGGTATATTTTCGAGTTCCTATCTTGGCATGTGAAATTACTCAAATAGATGGTGCCAACTAAAATATTTATTGGGATATAAATAAGGATTTTATCTAACAAAATGATACTACATGTTATAGCTGGGACCCTTTTGGATGACAAATCAGAGGAATATTTTCAAAAAGTAAGTGAATAGTTAATCGGTATCGCCGTCCTCAAACTATCGCATGGCATGCTTTCTCTGTAAAGCCTACTGTAAATCGGACAGTGCCGTTAGATTAACAAGAATTTAAGCTTTTAACCGATATAAAACACTTGTATGCACCTATATGTTTAATATCCAGAATTTTTATGATTATCTATTTGAATTGCACGCCCTCCAGTTTCACCGGAAGTTGTCCTGCTAGCGGGACGCCTCGCATTAAGAAGGCTTGGCACATCAAGCCACTGGGATTTATCCCCATTCTTCAAGGCAAAACTGCTCCAGCTCCTTCAAGTTGGATGGGTTCTGCTGGTGTACAGCAATCTAAGTCATACCACTGATTCTCAATTGGATTGAGGTCTGGGCTTTAACTAGGCCATTCCGAGATATTTAAGTGTTTCCCCTTAAACCACCCGAGTGTTGCTTTAGCAGTATGCCTAGGGTCATTGTCCTGCTGGAAGGTGAACCTCCGTCTCAGTCTTAAATCTCTGGAAGACTTAAAAAGGTTTCCCTGAAGAATTTCCCTGTATTTAGCGCCATCCTTCAATTCTGACCACAGCATGATGGTATTTTCAGGGTGATGAGAGTTGTTAGGTTTGCGCCAGACAGTGTTTTGGTGGGTGGCCCTCTCTTGGCAGGTTTGTCGGGGTGCCATACTCTTTCAATTTTTTTAATAATGGATTTAATGGTGCTCTGTGGGATGTTCAAAGATTCAGATATTTTTTATAACCCAACCCTGATCTGTACTTCTCCACAACTTTGTCCCTGACCTATTTGGAGAGCTCCTTGGTCTTCATGGTGCCGCTTGCTTGGTGGTGCCCCTTGTGAGGGTTGAGAGCAGCATTTGTGTGTGGGATGTGTGTGGGTGGTCTGTTTGTATGTATGTTTGTGTGTGTACATGCGCATACAGGTCAAATCAAATGAAATGTATTTATATCGCCCTTCTTACATCAGCTGATATCTCAAAGTGCTGTACAGAAACCCAGCCTAAAACCCAAAACAGCAAGCAATGCAGGTGTAGAAGCACGGTGGCTAGGAAAAACACCCTAGAAAAGCCAAAACCTAGGAAGAAACCTAGAGAGGAACCAGGCTGTGAGGGGTGGCCAGTCCTCTTCTGGCTGTGCCGGGTGGAGATTATTACAGAACATGGCCAAAATGTTCAAATGTTCATAAATGACCAGCATGGTCAAATAATAATACTCACAGTAGTTGTCGAGGGTGCAACAAGTCAGCACCTCAGGAGTAAATGTCAGTTGGCTTTTCATAGCCGATTTTTAAGAGTATCTCTACCACTCCTGCTGTCTCTAGAGAGTTGAAAACAGCAGGTCTGGGACAGGTAGCACGTCCCGTGAACAGGTCAGGGTTCCATATCCGCAGGCAGAACAGTTTAAACTGGAGCAGCAGCACGGGCAGGTGGACAAGGGACAGCAAGGAGTCATCATCCCAGGTAGTTCTCACAGGACAACGGATTTGACAGGAGAAGTACTCCAGATATAACAGACTGACCCTAGCCCCCCGACACATAAACTACTGCAGCATAAATACTGGAGGCTGAGACAGGAGGGGTCAGGAGACACTGTGGCCCCATCCGATGATACCCCCGGAAAGGGCCAAACAGGCAGGGTATAACCCCACCCACTTTGCCAAAGCACAGCCCCCATACCACTAGAGGGATATCTCCAACCACCAACTTACCATCCTGAGACAAGCCTGAGTGTAGCCCACAAAGATCTGCCACGGCACATCACAAGGAGGCGCGCTAACCCAGACAGGAAGATCACATCAGTGACTCAACCCACTCAAGTGATGCACCCCTTCTAGGGACGGCATGGAAGAGCACCAGTAAGCTAGTGACTCAGTCCCTGTTATAGGGTTAGAGGCAGAGAATCCCTGTGGAGAGAGGGGAACTGGCCAGGCAGAGACAACAAGGGCGGTTCTTTGCTCCAGAGCCTTTCCGTTCACCTTCACACTCCTGGGCCAGACTACACTCAATCATATGACCTACTGAAGAGATGAGTCTTCAGTAAACACTTAAAGGTTGAGTCCGAGTCTGCATATCTCACATGGGTAGGCAGACCATTCCATAAAAATGGAGCTCTATTGGAGAAAGCCCTGCCTCCAGCTGTTTGCTTAGAAATTCTAGGGACAATTAGGAGGCCTGTGTCTTGTGACCGTAGCATACGTGTAGGTATGTACGGCAGGACCAAATCGGAAAGATAGGTAGGAGGAAGCCATTGTAATGCTTTGTAGGTTAGCAGTAAAACCTTGAAATCAGCCCTTGCCTTAACAGGAAGCCAGTGTAGGGAGGCTAGCACTGGAGTAATATGATGACATTTTGGGGTTCTAGTCAGGATTCTAGCAGCTGTATTTAGCACTAACTGAAGTTTATTTTGTGCTTTATCCGGGAAGCCGGAAAGTAGAGCATTGCAGAAGTCTAACCTAGAAGTAACAAAAGCATGGATACATTTTTCTGCATCATTTTTGGACAGAAAGTTTCAGATTTTTGCAATGTTATGTACGTTGAAAAAGATATGTCCTTGAAACAGTCTTGATATGTTCATCAAAAGAGAGATCAGGGTCCAGAGTAACGCCGAGGTCCTACACAGTTTTATTTGAGACGACTGTACAACCATCAAGATTAATTGTCAGATTCAACAGAAGATCTCTTTGTTTCTTGGGACCTAGAACAAGCATCTCTGTTTTGTCCGAGTTTAAAAGTAGAAAGTTGGCAGCCATCCACTTCCTTATGTCTGAAACGCAGGCTTCTAGTGAGGGCAATTTTGGGGCTTTACCATGTTTCATTGAAATGTACAGCTGTGTGTCATCCGCATAGCAGTGAAAGTTAACATTATGTTTTCGAATGACATCCCCAAGAGGTAAAATATATAGTGAAAACAATAGTGGTACTAAAACGGAACCTTGAGGAACACTGAAATGTACAGTTGATTTGTCAGAGGACAAACCATTCACAGAGACAAACTTATATCTTTCCGACAGATAAGATCTCAACCAGGCCAGAACTTGTCCGTGTAGACCAATTTGCGTTTCCAATCTCTCCAACAGATTGTGGTGATCAATGGTATCAAAAGCAGCACTAAGGTCTAGGAGCACAAGGACAGATGCAGAGCCTTGGTCTGACGCCATTAAAAGGTCATTTACCACCTTCACAATTGCAGTCTCAGTGCTATGATGGGGTCTAAAACGAGACTGAAGCATTTCGTATACATTGTTTGTCTTCACGAAGACAGTGAGTTGCTGCGCAGCTACATTTTTTGAGAGGAATGGAAGATTCGATATAGGCCGATAGTTTTTTCTACTTTCTAGGTCAAGGTTTGGCTTTTTCAAGAGAGGCTTTATTACTGCCACTTTTAGTGAGTTTGGTACACATCCGGTGGATAGAGAGACGTTTATTATGTTCAACATAGGAGGGCCAAGCACAGGAAGCAGCTCTTTCAGTAGTTTAGTTGCAATAGGGTCCAGTATGCAGCTTGAAGGTTTAGAGGCCATAATTATTTTCATCATTGTGTCAAGCGATATAGTACTAAAACACTTGAGTGTCTCTCTTGATCCTAGGTCCTGGCAGAGTTGTGCAGACTCCGGACAACTGGAGGAATACACAGATTTAAAGAGGAGTCCGTAATTTGCTTTCTAATGATCATGATCTTTTCCTCACAAAAGTTCATGAATTGAATACTGCTGAAGTGTAAGCCATCCTCTCTTGGGCAATGCTGCTTTTTAGTTAACTTTGCAACAGTATCAAAAAGAAATTTAGGCTTTTTCTTATTTTCCTCAATTAAGTTGGAAAAATAGGATCATCGAGCAGCAGTGAGGGCTCTTCGATACTGCACGGTATTGTCTTTCCAAGCTAGTCGGAAGACTTCCAGATTGGTGTGGCGCCATTTCCGTTCCATTTTTCTGGAAGCTTGCTCCAGAGCTCGGGTATTTTCTGTATACCAGGGAGCTAGTTTCGTATAACAAATGTTTTTAGTTTTTAGGGGTGCAACAGCATCTAGGGTATTGCACAAGGTTAAATTGAGTTCCTCAGTTAGGTGGTTAACTGATTTTTGTCCTCTAACGTCCTTGGGTCAGCAGACGGAGTCTGGAAGGGCATCAAGGAATCTTTGGGTTGTCTGAGAATTTTATAGCACGACTTTAGATGTTCCTGGTTGGGGTCTGAGCAGATTATTTGTTGCGATTGCAAACGTAATAAAATGGTGGTCCAATAGACCAGGATTATGAGGAAAAACATTAAGATCCACAACATTTATTCCATGGGACAAAACTAGGTCCAGAGTATGACTGACAGTGAGTAGGTCCAGAGACATGTTGGACAAAACCCACTGAGTCGATGATGGCTCCGAAAGCCTTTTGGAGTGGGTCTGTGTGAATATTAAAAACACCAAAAATGTGAATATTATCTGCTATGACTACAAGGTCCGATAGGAATTCAGGGAACTCAGTGAGGAGGCCTGTAAACAGTAGCTATAAAAAGTGATTGAGTAGGCTGCATAGATATCATGACTAGAAACTCAAAAGACGAAAACGTTGTTTTTTTATTGTAAATTGAAATTTGCTATCGTAAATGATAGCAACACCTCCGCCTTTGCCGTATGCACGGGGGATATGTTCACTAGTGTAACCAGGAGGTGAGGCCTCATTTAACACAGTAAATTAATCAGGCTTAAACCATGTTTCAGTCAGGCAAATCACATCAAGATTATGATCAGTGATTAGTTCATTGACTATAACTGCCTTTGAAGTGAGGGATCTAACATTAAGTTGCCCTATTTTGAAATGTGAGGTATCACGATCTCTTTCAATAATGGCAGGAATGGAGGAGGTCTTTAATTCTAGTGAGATTGCTAAGGCGAACACCGCCATGTTTCGTTTAGCCCAACCTAGGTCGAGGCACAGACACGGTCTCAATGGGATAGCTGAGCTGACTACACTGACTGTGCTAGTGGCAGACTCCACTAAGCTGGCAGGCTAGCTAACAGCCTGCTGCCTGGCCTGCACCCTATCTCATTGTGGCGCTAGAAGAGTTAGAGCCCTGTCTATGTTGGTAGATAAGATGACAGCACCCCTCCAGCTAGGATGGAGTTCGTCACTCCTCAACAGGCCAGGCTTGGTCCTGTTTGTGGCTGTGTCCCAGAAAGAGGGCAAATTATCTACAAATTCTATCTTTTGGGAGGGGCAGAAAACAGTTTTCAACCAGCGATTGAGTTGTGAGACTCTGCTGTAGAGCTCATCACTCCCCCTAACTGTTAGGGGGTCAGAGACAATTACTCGATGCCGACACATCTTTCTAGCTGACCTCTGACTGTTTCATCCTGACATCGTTGGTGCCGACGTGGATAACAATATCTCTATACTCTCGCCAGTTTTAGCTTTAGCCAGCACCATTTTCAGATTAGCCTTATTTAAGAAGGAAATAAATTCCACAAATTAACCTTTAACAAGGCACACCTGTTAATTGGAATGCATTCCATGTGACTACCTCATGAAGCTGGTTGAGAGAATGCCAAGAGTGTGCAAAGCTGTCATCAAGGCAAAGGGTAGCTGCTTTGAAAAATCTCAAATATAAAATACATTTTGATATGTTTAACTTTTTTGTTTACTACATTATTCCGTATGTGTTGTTTCATTTTGGATGTCTTCAATATTATTCTACAATGTAGAACATCGTAAAAATAAAGAAAAACCTTTGACTGGTACTGTATATAGAAAAGACTTGAATTAGTCTTTTTTTTGGGGGAGGGACAAAATCTACTAGGCACTAAAAACATTTTTTACAGAGTAGTTCCTAGATCTATATCTTGATTCCTGAATATAGAATAGACCCAAAGTTGTGTTTTCTTGCTGCTTCATCTTAGTTCTGCGGAGGCAACAATAACACACACACACACACACAATCATTATAGCCAGAAACAGAAGGCAGGATAAAATAGGCCATGATGAATGATCAGATAGTGAATGACAGGCCTGTGAAATGAACAACCTCTTCAACAAGAATACTAATCACTGTACTGTCAGGAAGGCTTCCACTGACATCCCACACCCACCAAGAGGACCTCTCCCCTGTCTGTCGATTAGACATATTCATGGATAACTTCTTTGACAGTGAGAGATTTATCTCACTGAGTGGAACCGTTTTTGTTAATGCTGCCCCATCTAAAATAATAACTGTTCTTAATATCCTTACTGGTATTTGGGATGCTTCCCAAATGGCACTATAGGGCTCTGGTCAAAAGGAGTGCACTATATAGGGAATAGGGTTCCATTTGGAATGCATCCTTGGTTTTGCTTTTATTGGGCAAACAGTGTATGATTTGGTCAGTCGATAAGGTCAGTGTTGACATTCCTCTTTCTGAGGATATTATTGACTCTGAGTTACAGGCGAAGGCAGATTTCTGACCATTAACAGTGTCTAATGACTGTAGAGACTCCGCAGAGAGGGAGGATAAAGGGAGTATAAAGCCAAGAGTCTACACAGACAGAAATATTTACTCTATATGCTGGTATTCATGTCGGAAACCAGGTTCTACTTCAAGCATGTCCAATCTGTGGTTCTGCTGTCCATACAAGCACATGTGTACAGTACAAATGTATCACAAAGCTCCATTTTGGTTCATAGATTTAACTTATATTTAGACATTTAGGAGTCATTTTTTTATGTTGAACATTCAACGTAAACAAGAACCGTAGTTTGATAGGTTTGACTTGATGGTCAAAGCCATAATTCAATGCTGTCCTTCTTTATGTTCTTTAAGATAATAAGAGGGAGTAAAACAGAATTTAAAAAATGCAGTCCTGTAATCGGTTGAAGGCCCAGTGCAGTCAAAAACATGATGAAATTATAAAAATTATGATAATACGCTTTTGGTGTGCGAGTTGTTTGAAAGGACCGCCTGAAAATTCTGCCTGTTTTGGTGGGAGGAAGTTGTGGCCTGCCTGGGGACTTCTTAATATTTGGTGTTTTATTTTATTTACCTCCTGCAGGTCCTGAGGATCTTGGATTCAGCATGACGTCACGTGATGTCCCCATAGGAGGCTCCACCCCCATCCATGTCAAGAACATCCTGGCTCAGGTTGCTGATATCCAAGGTGGCCACTTGAAGGCTGGCGACCGGCATAAGGAGGTAAACAAGTGGAGTTAATGAAGCTCCGCCAACTGGTACTTTCCCCCTCTACTTAATGTTTCCTCTTGCTCCTCCTCTTGTACTTCACACTGGTCTCTTCCTTCTGATAGTATTCCTCTTCCTACCCCTTTTCATCAGTGGTGTAAAGTACTTAAGTAAAAAATACTTTAAAGTACAACTTAAGTAGTTTTTGGGGGTATCAGTACTTTACTATTTATATTTTTGACAAACTTTTGCTTTTGCTCCACTACATTCCTATGGAAAATATGTACTTTTTACTCCCATAAATTATCCCTGACACACAAAAGTACTCGTTACATTTTGAATGCTCAGGCAGGACAGCAATAGGGGTCCAATTTGCAAACTTATCAATATAACGCATGGTCATCCCTGCTGATTCTGATCAGGCGGACTCACTAAACACAAATACTGTGTTTGTAAATAGTGTTGGAGTGTGCCCCTGTCTGTCCATACATTTTAAAAACAATAAAGAGTTTGAAGTCGAGCATTTTCTTTCACTTTTTACTTTTACTCAAGTATGACATTTTAGTACATTTAAAAAAAAAAAATACGTACATTTTTTTACTCAAGTAGTATTTTTCCGGTTGACTTTCACTTTTACTTGAGTCATTTTCTATTAAAGTATCTTTACTTTTACTCAAGTATGACAATTTAGTACTTTTTCCACCACTGCTCTTCATTACCCTTAACCCTTTATTCTCCTCTTCCCACCATGAATTCTGTTCTGAGAAACATCCAATTGACAAAGACTGTCTTATGTCATGTGGATTGAAACACATGCCTTCATACCATTTGTCATTCATGACCATTGCATTTACTCCAATGCCATTACCAGTGTGCCAGTAACACAACGGCTGATTGAATGGGCTTTGCCATTGAAAAGAGTAATAAATCACAGAGTAGAGTACCTATAGGGCTGTCCACGTTGCGCTTTGAGTGGCTAAATAAAGGGAACTGCACGTTATAATCTTGTGTCAACAGTCCTATCAGAATGACATGAAAATCATAGACTATGTAATTGGAAAATTTCTGGTCTTGGCAAGTCACAGTTCCTCTATGCAAACAGAGGATGATTATGTGTGAAATAAAAATGAGTAATCATTTCACACATGCAAATTACAAGGCAGGTTGAAATGTCACACATGTAACACAAGGCAGTAAACTTTCAGTTTTATATGAAAAAAAGGTAATACATTCCACATCTGTTTGTGTGAATGTATGTGTCTGCGCGCGTATATGTGTGTGTCCAGGTGAATGGAGTAGATCTGAACGGGAGCACTCTGGAAGAGGTAATAGCTCTACCCAGGGCCACACCCATGGGAGCAACAGTCAGTCTGCTAGTCCTACGCCAAGAGAACTCCCATCTACCCAGAGAGGTGGTAAGTATTCATGCCAATCAAATGTATATCAGATTGACTCACATCACCATTCACTTGTCCACACCATCGTTACCACTAACTTACGTTTCACATCCTAGCCCTGATACGGCAGTAGCCCATGGTGTTGCAAATGAGAACTTGTTCTCAACTGGCGTACCTGGTTAAATAAAGGGTTACTTCCATGTTACTTCTTTGTCTGTGACCTTCTGTCTTGGACATCATCATCAGTGCCACAGGGATCCACATGGACTACAGTATACCCGCTGGGCAAAAACTGGTTGAATCAATGTTGTTTCCGTGTCATTTCAACAACAACAAAAATCTATGTGATGACGTTGAATCAACGTGGAAAACAAATCAAATTTCATTTGTTACATGGACATGTTTAGGAGATGCTATTGCGGGTTAGATTTGATTATTTACAAAAAGTCATCAACGTAAGGGAACTTATTATCTTTTTCAGCCAACATTTAAACTCAATCCAAACACAAGGTGAAATGTTTCGTTGAATTCACGTTAGTTGACAACTTCACCAAATTGAAATCAGAACTCGACTTTGAACTCTGTCCAGTGGGTAGTTTCTCCACTTTAATGAGTATCCAGACTTATTCCCAATCTAACACACAGCTCAAACACTTCCCTCAGTCCCAGCTTGCAGGCCCCCTTTGTTTGATAAAAGGCTGATCTGAGAGCAGGCTTTATGGCAAATCCCACTTGTTAATACAATCTGCAGGGCAGTGTCATTCTATCTGTATAGGGAACATCTCTGTGTGATTCTGTCTGGCTGGTGTTTTGTTAGTGAACACAGTATTATTCTCCTCCCTCCCCTGTCTGTCCCCTTACCCTGGAGCCATTATAGAGCCCTGTCCCCTTAGGATCAGAGGTAGATGTTGAATGCGTCCCAAATAGCACCATATTCCCTACATAGTGCACTTCTTTTAATCAGCACCCTTTGGACCCTTGTCAAAAGTAGTGTAGAGAATAGGGTGCTATTTGGGACTCAGAAGATATGGACTGACCTGGTCCTTCCTCCAAATCATATTAACACAGACCTTCTCCAGGGGTTGGTTAATCTGCCACTCTCCTATCTGTACACATAATCTCACAAAGACCAGCTCTCTCTCTCTCTCTCTCTCTCTCTCACACACTTTTGTGTGAGTAGTTCTGGGGTGACTTTCCCTGTCTAGTAACAGATGGTGAAGATAGTGTCCTACCCTGCTCCACCCTGCTTTCAGCAGGTATGACAGTCTCCCTATCATTTGAGTGGCCAGGCAGACAGCAGGGTTTATGCTTTATCCCTAACTTTACCCTATAGCACTCAACCTGTCTCTGCCTTAACCCAAACTCTGTCATTTGGTAATAGGACAGCAGTGCTTAGCTTTCACCCTAACTAGGTTAAAGCGTACAGGACACCTTTGCTATGACCATATATGACGGTCTGCCTCTGAGTTAACCCTATCTCTACCTTATGGCACACCATGGCATCCTTAAACCCGGATGGACTTCTCCTGTTCACACTAGAACCATAAATGGTCAGTCAAATGAATACTGGCATGGGTTAAGCATTCTTCCTTTGAAACCTAAAACAAAACCTTTTGTATTTTTTCTGTATTTTACACACCTAAGGGAGCTAATGTACTGATTCAATGTTAACAACGTCTTAGACAATAGAAGATCAATACAAAAAGAATACAAGTATAATACTATACCACCTCTGGCCCAGCTCCCCTTTCAGCAGTAGAGTGAGGATGGTTACTTTGTCTTCTCAACTGTGACTTCATTTAAAAGAAAACTCCAATCTTATGCTGTGTTTAGACAAATCAAATGTTATTTGTCACATGAGCCAAATACAACAGTTGTAGACCTTACAGTGAAACGCTTACTTTCCAGACCTCAACCAACAATGCAGCTTTAAGAAAAATACGTGTGAAGAAAGTATTTACTAAAATAAACTGAAGAAGAAAATAGAAAAATAACAAATAATTAGAGCAACAATAAAATAACAGTAGCGAGGCAGGGGGGTACCGGTACAGAGTCAATGTGCGGGGGCACAGGTTAGTCAAGGTAATTGAGGTAATATGTGCATGTAGGTAGAGGTAGTGACTATGCATAGATAATAACAGAGAGTAGCAGCAGGTTAACACATGGGGGTGGGGGGATGCAAATAGTCCTAGTAGCCATTTCATTAACTGTTCAGGAGTCTTATGGCTTGGTTGTAGAAGATTTTAAGAAGCCTTTTGGAGTTAGACTTGTCTCTCCAGTACCGCTCGCCATGCGGTAGCACAGAAAACAGCCTATGGCTAGGGTGATTGGAGTCTTTGGAAATATTTAGGGCCTTCCCCTGACCGCCTGGTATAGAGGTCCTGGATGGCAGGGAGCTTGGCCCCAGTGATGTGCTTGGCCATAACAGGTGGTGATGCAACCAGATGCTGTCGATGGTGCAGCTGTAGAACTTTTTAAGGTTCTGAGGACCCATGCCAAATCTTTTCAGTCCCCAGAGGGGGAATAGGTGTTGTTGTGTACTCTTCATGAATGTCTTGGTGTCTTTCAACCATGATAGTGTGTTGGTGATGTGGACATCAAGGATCTTGAAGCTCTCAACCTGCTCCAATACAGCCCTGTCGATGAGAATGGGGGCATGCTCGGCCCTCCTTTTCCTGTAGTTCACAATCATCTCCTTTGTCTTGATCACGTTGAGGGAGAGGTTGTTATCCTGGCACTACACTGCCAGGTCTCTGATTTCCTCCCTATAGGTTGTCCCATCATTGTCTGTGATCAGGCCTACCACTGTTGTGTTGTCAGCAATCGTAATGATGGTGTTGGAGTCGTGCTTGGCCATGCAGTCATGGGTGAACACGGAGTACAGGAGGGGACTGAGCATGCACCCCTGAGAGGCCCCTGTGTCGAGGATCAGCGTGGCAGATGTTTTGTTACCTACCCTTACCACCTGCGGGTGGCACGTCAGGAAGTCCAGGATCCAGTTGCAGAGTGAAGTGTTTAGTCCCAAGGCTCCTTAGCTTACTGATGACCTTAGCTTGGAGGGCACTATGGTGTTGAACGCTGAGCTGTACTCAATGAATAGCATTCTCACGTAGGTGTTCCTTTTGTCCAGGTGGGAAAAAGGCAGTGTGGCATGCAATAGAGATTGCATCATCTGTTGGGGCGGTATGCAAATTGGAGTGGGTCAAGGGTTTCTTGGGTTAATGGGGTTGGTGTGAGCCATGACCAGCCTTTCAAAGCACTTCATGGCATGCTACGGGTTGGTAGTTGTTTAGGCACGTTACCTTGCTGTTCTTGGGCACAGGGACTATGGTTGTCTGCTTGAAACATGGTGGTATTACAGACTCTGTCAAGGACAGGTTGAAAATGTCATTGAAGACACTAGTACACGGAGTACACGTTCTGATAATACGTCTGGCCCTGCGGCCTTGTGAATGTTGACCTGTTCAAAGGTCTAACTCACATCGGGTATGGAAAGTTTGATCACTCAGTCGTCCGGAACAGCTGATGTTTTTATGCAGGCTTTAGTGTCGCTTGCCTCGAAGCGAGTATAGATGTAATTTGGTAGGCTCGTGCCACTGGGCAGCTCGCGGTTGTGCTCCCCTTTGTAGTCCGTAATAGTTTCCAAACACTGCCACATCCGACGAGCCGGTGTAGTACAGCTGGGATAGTACAATTCGGAGCCGGTGTAGTACAATTCAAACCTAGTCCTGGTTAGGAGCACGTAAAACGGCAGCCTTCTCCTCCAGCACCGTGTGTGTGTGTGTGTGTGTGTGTGTGTGTGTGTGTGTGTGTGTGTGTGTGTGTGTGTGTGTGTGTGTGTGTGTGTGTGTGTGTGTGTGTGTGTGTGTGTGTGTGTGTGTGTGTGTGTGTGTGTGTGTGTGTGTGTGTGTGTCAGAGTGCCTGAACGCTAAGGAGAGTAATTAAGCATTAGTGCGCTAGTTAGCCCTCTCTCATCTACACACGCTTAGAAAATTTCTCAGGAGAGAGAGATAAAGCAAGATGGGAGAGAGAGAAAAAAGAGGTGAGATAATTAGGATGGTGTCTCTATGGCTGCGTTCACAGGCAGTCCAATTGCAATTCTGATATTTCTTCCACTTATTGGTCTTTTGACCAATCAGATGAGCTCTGAAAAAGATCTGATGTGAAAGATTAATGAGGGCAGGGCTCCACCACTGACAGTTATTGCAAATAAAGCACGGTGAAGAGAGGGACTGGTAATTGCCTCACTGTTTCACAAACACACACACGCACATACACACACACACACACACTTGTTTAAGGTGTGTGTGTGTGTACGTGTCTGCCTATATGTACATTTGTGCACCTGTGTGTGTCACCATAAACGCATCATCTAGGCCCTTATCCACCACAGTGAGGCTTCAAATAGTAGTGTGGGTGGTACATTACTGTAGACATACTGCTGTCAGAGAAGGAGAGAGAGAGGGGACATTTCTCACGTTGACAGGATACATATAAATCAGCATGGAGAGGATCTTGTTTGTTTTGTTGACATTTGCTTTGTGATGTTTAAAATGTAATGCTACGATTCTCTTGGCCCTAACCACCCCATACAGGAGGGCTGCTCCCACTCCCAGCCCAGTCCAAGCTCTTCTTTGTTCTTGCGCCCCAATGGTGGAAGCTATCTTCCGAAAGCACCTGAAACCTTACCTCTTCAAAGAGTATCTTAAATAATCCCCCTCCTCATCTTGAACCTCCACACCCCAACAAACAAAACATTTCCTGAACCAACACTTGCATTTGACACACCTCCCCTTCTAGCTCTGTTAAATTACTAAAATGCTAAATGTAAAAATGTGATGTCAGTGGTGAAACCAGCACCACATCTCTTGTATTGGTATATTGTGAGAGGTGGTGTGTGTGTTTCATACAAATTATTTTACTGTGATTGCTTAAAACGCAAATGTGAGGTTTCCAATAAAGTTTGTATTCTCAGAAAGGTTAACGACAATGGTTCAGGCTTGAGTAATCCTTTGTCTTTGTTCATTTGATTATGTTTGCCTATGCTGTCATGCTCTCTCTCTCCTATGCGTCTCAGAAGTAGCAGAATACATTTTCAAAGAGCAAAGAGTGGGTGAGAGAGAAACAGATGTGGCAGAACAGATGGACCGACTTATTGATAGGGCCATCATTGCTAATTATTTATGGGCTGGGCTGTCACCCTTTACCCAGTGCTGTCCAAACCAGAGGGGAGCGGAAAACTATTAGCTCTGACGCCTCAGCCCAACCCAGCCCAGCCCAGCTCCTCGCCCTTCCCAGAACAGAGAAGAAGAACATATATATATAATCTGAGGCTTGAACTGTAAAGATGTTGAATAAATAAGAGCTTTAGATCAATGGCTGCTATGCCAACTACCGAGTCCATGGTGGGTCTTATATTCCAGGAATTAGAGCTCAGGGAAGTGGATGAGTGGGGGTGAGGAAGAGTGAGGCGGAGTGAGGAGGGGTAAGCCAATCATTTGAGCTCCAGGGGGATTGCCCCCTGGTGTGGGATGTTAACATGCAGGCCCTCTCTGGCCCCAGAGGGCCTCATCAGTGGCCTGGCGGGGGAGGATGTGAGGAAAGACTCAGCTTGACTCTTCCCGAGTCATCCCCAGTGTTGGCTATGGCTGCAGGCTATGGCTGCATTTGAAATGGCACTCTATTCCCTATATAGTACAGTACTTTTGACCATGGCCCATAGGGCTCTGGCTAAAAGTAGTGCACTATATAGGGAATAGGGTGTCATTTGAGATGCAACCATGCTGACAACTCTGGTACTCTGCACTGCGTAGGCTGGGAATTGGGAGTTTGGATACGCTAGTCTTTTCATGTCACGAATACCTTATGATTTGCATTAAGTACTTATACTCCATGGCTCTGCAAAATGTATGTGTGTATTTTTCAGTCTCTGTGTATTTTATTCCAGAAGGTATTTTCATTGTGTTCCCACTAATAATAACAACTAATATGTATTTATTGTCACGTACACTGAATAGGTACAGTGAAATGTGTTGCTTTACAGGGTCAGCCAAAGTAGTACGATGCCACTGGAGCAAATTAGGGTTAAGTGCCTTGCTCAATGGCACGTCGACAGATTTTTCACCTTGTCGACTCAAGTATTCAAATCAGCAACCTTTCGGTTACTGGCCCAACACTCTAACTGCTAGGATGAGGTGAAGAAAGTACCATAGGCAAGGACAGTAGTGAGCCCTGTATTGAGTGAGACAGAGGTTAAAAACATGGAGATGTGGAGGGAGAGAGATATTGAGAGAAGCAGAGGAAATGTAGAGTTGGAAAGAGAGAGAGAGAGAAACATGTATGAGTATGAGTGCAACAATAGAAAGGGCCAGTGCACAATGAAATAAGAATCTCCAAAAGGCCTGCATTGAAAAAAATGTTTACTATATTTATATTTTATTTCGTATATCTTTTATTTTTTACATTTAACCTTTATTTAACTAGAAATCACATTGGAAATAACAACACAGGGGAATCATAGGGGACCCAACCTGTACTTAATGAAACCTTACCTCTGCATTGCTACGATGCTACTCTAGTCAGTGGTCCATGTCAACACACACCTAGTCCTCAGTTCCCCCTTCTACCTCTCTGAATAATTCATTTCTGCATATGCAATTACCCACTACGCTAAGACCAGGAACGGCAGGAGCCGCATCACACGGTCGTGTGAGAACATTAAAACAGCACATCACACAAATACAATTCTGACATGCAAACACAGAGGCCAACCATGGTCCCTGCAGCCCCACCACCACAGCACCAACACGCCATTGGCTGATTTATTTATTGTCTCGTTTATCTACCCAGCTTGCACCGCTGCTGTGTGTGCTTAAAGCTGAGAGCGACATGTCAGCATCCCGACGCTGTGAGCCAAGATTGCATTTCACCTTCCTCTCCTTTGATAAATAAGTCAATGTCACGCCTCAATAGCCACGGTGGCTGGTCACACCACAGAGTAATTAGTTACGTTAGTACCTAGTGTGTACCAGGGCCCGGTTGCATAAAACATCTTAAGTCACATTTCCCCTTATTTTTCCCCTTAAAGTTTCCTTAACGTTTAGGTCAGTTGCACAAAACATTTAACAGAATTTCACCCTTAAATGAATTGAAAAACTTAAGGGTGCCCATGAGGTCCCTTAAGTGATTCATTCAGAAAGGATATCAATGTAGGATAAAGAGCATTTCTGGAGGTGAATGTTTCTTTCCTCTGCCCTGGTTGCGAAAGGATAATATCAACCAGCTGGCTTGGTGTATAGCTGGCTAGCTAAAACAATGGCAGGTGCAAGATCCATGGCTACAAAGCTTGCTGATTAGCTAGCTACCTACTCGGTAAGTTAGCTTGAAGTGCTGGAAATTAATAAAAGTTGAGAAAAAAGTAACTCAACAAAACATGTTTTATTATCTTTGGAATCAATTTGTTTCTCCTTTCTTGAACGTAGGAGTTCTATTTTGGGATCTCCCAAAATAAATTGTGAGGAGACATTCAGTCAGTGAATCAGGTTGTCTCCGTGGTAACCAGAGACTCTTTTTGCCAATATGCCCTTACCTAAGGAAAATGTTTGAGGGGCTCTATGCAACGCCCTTAAATAAAGCCCTTAGGTAAGGGGAAATTATTCCTCAAGGTAAATCCTTAACTGACCTTAATAAACAGAAAGAGGCAACCCTGGTGATGTCATGACAAATCCCAATTTATTCACCTGTTGAGTTGGGTTGGGTTTACCTTTAGAGCTGCAAAGTGGTTGACCAATTTGGTGTCATGAGTAAAGCTGTGTTTGTGTGTATGTTTGTATGTGGCTCAATTACAGCCATGTTCTCTTACAGCCGCATCATAAACCATGTTTCATATTTATATCATGAACATAACACACAGCCCACTGACCCTAAGTGCATGCTTGTACCGTCAGTCCCTATATAGAGCTATATAGGTTCCGCCCACAATTAAACCCTATTCCCTATATTGTGCACTGCTTTTTACCAGAGCCCATCAAAAGTAGTGCACTAAATAGAGAATTTGGTGCCATTTTAGATACACATAGAGTGTGATATGAAGAACAAATGAGTGTTAAAGGAACATAATGAATATATGCTTCTCCATGGTGACTATTCTGTAGTTCTGGATCACATCAGTGTAATTAAGCAGTACATTAAAATCCGTCTTTATGATCATATCACAGTTGTCACTGATCCATTAGAAGCCGTATCTGCCAAGGATAAAGAATCTTTAATTGCACAATTAATTATAGTCCTAAACGATGTGACAGTGGGATTGATGGTTTGCGCCCAGAGAGAGAGAGAGAGACCCTATTACCCAAAAGTACTGCCTACTGTTTACTGTTGTTCAGCTGGTCCAAATCAAAGTGGTCCCCACAATGTTTTCTACCACTAAACTCATATAGCATTAAACTGTAATGGCTGCAATCAAAATCTCCCCATTTGAGAGTGTTCTGAACAAGGAAAATATCCTTTTTTTGTAAACCCCTTATATGCATATTGAAATTAAAGGCTGCTGGGTTGGTTCCCTGAAATGTCTTTGTAAGCCGAACAAGCATGCCATTGTTTTCCTTTCCCAAACTACGCCAGTGAACCTTTGCAGCACATTCCAGTTAAATGTGCCCAATTATCCTCAGCAGATGATATCTCTTGTATGAAGACAGCTTTTGTTGTGGTGCCAGTGATGTTTTGTGAGTGGATAAAGAAACATTTAAAATACTTATGTAGCTACAGTTCGTTGATTTTGCCTTGTTGCCAGAAGAATCCCTTTACAAAGTAGATCCAAAGAGAAAAGTGACATGATACAAGACAAAACAGTTGATAAAACATCACAAGAAATATATTTGTGCTTGTTTGTAAGTAGCTGTCTGTGGAACAGTATTGTTGTGAATGGGCTCCTGTGCAGTACTGTATATTGAGGCTTCTGCAGGTGCACCAATGTTCTGCCCCACCTGGGATCGGGATAGGTGTGACTGGGTTCAGTCAGGAGTGTCATGTTGCATTGCTCTAAGAAAGCACAATTGGATATCTGTCCGCTTGTCTGTCCCAATAGCAATGCCCCATGAGAGAAGTCATGTCATAGCTAACAGGGCCCACTGATTGGCTGATTGAGGTAATTGGGAAAAGGGGATACCTAGTCAGTTGTACAACTAAATGCATTCAACTGAAATGTGTCTCCTGCATTTAACCCAACCCCTCTGAATCAGAGAGGTGCGGGGGCTGCCATAATTGACATCCACGTCTTAGGCGCCCGGGGAACAATGCCTTGGTCAGGGGCAGAACGACAGATTTTTACCTTGTCAGCTCGGGGTTTAGATCCAGCTTCCTTTCGGTTACTGGTCCAACACTAGGCTACCTGCCATTCTCCTTTAATGGCCCAGGCTATTTTATTTCTATTGTGTTCAAAGCAGTAGAAAATGGTCCCATGTCTTCTTCTCCCCGTTCATTCTTCATCCATATGGTTTTGTTTTCACCAGCCAGATGAGTTTCTGCCTAGTTGGGTGTATTTCCATGGCTTGGTCCTCTGATCTCTTACTCTTCCTGACCTCCTTCTTGCTGCTCATCCACCTCTCCCTAGCCACCGCTTGGCTTGGCTTATGTTACCAACCTCCTCCTCTGCCTCCTCCGTTCCTCCTCCCCCTCCCCATCCGATCTTACTGGGAGAAAAAGGGAGCAAGAGAGATATGAGAGAGAGCACAGCCTAGCCCATGGATGATTTAAAATAAAAAGGTTTTAGTCCATATTACCCAGGATGTTTATTTTGATTGTGATGTACAGTGGAGTCTTTTAATAAGACAGGATGTTCTACAGCATTCAGAAGGGCCAGAGAAGTGTCATCTTCTGTGTTAATATGATTAGATTTTTCGTAGAGTTATGCTTTTGCCTTACCGCAAGGATGAGGTAACGTGCTGTAACTTTTGATTACAAAGTGGCAAAACTGCTGTTCTTTTCATTTCCTTTATAGAGTTGAGAAATATACTGGCTGCTGTTGACTGAAAATAGCCTTTCAATCAAGTTCAAGTTAATAATTAGTATTTTAATTTATCTCTGGAAGAGAGACAAAACAGTAAAGGTGTTGACTCTATGGTCTGTGCTCCTTTCCTTTTTAATATGGGATAAATTAACCCTTTCACTGAGTTCCTGAGTGATCTAACCCTTCTTAAAACTTTCCTTTCACATTTCTACAAACTTCAAAGTGTTACCTTTGAAATGTTAACAAGAATATGCCAATCCTTGCTTCAGGGCCTGAGTTACAGGCAGTTAGATTTGGGTATGTAATTTTTGGCAAACATTCAAAAAAGGGGTGGATCCTTAAGAGGATCCTCTAGTGACACCCCATCCCGTGAATGGGACCGTTGTCATCATCTGACACTAATTAGCATAACGCAACGGACATAAATATTACTAGAAAATATTCCTATTCATAAAAATCACAAGTGAAATATATTAAGACACAGCTTAGCCTTTTGTTAATCACCCTGTCATCTCACATTTTCAAAATATGCTTTACAGCCAAAGCTAGACAAGCATTTGTGTAAGTTTATCGATAGCCTAGTATAGCATTTTGTCCAGCAAGCAGCAAGTAACTTGGTCACGGAAATCAGAAAAGCAATCTAATTAGATCGTTTACCTTTGATGAGGTTCAGATGTTTTCACTCACGAGACTCCCAGTAGATAGCAAATGTTCCTTTTTTCCAAAAATATTCTTTTTGTAGGCGAAATAGCTCCGTTTGTTCTTCACATTTGGCTGAGAAATCGCCCGGAAATTGCAGTCACGAAAATGGCGAAAAATATTCCAATTAGCTCCATAATATCGACAGAAACATGGCAAACGTTGTTTATAATCAATCCTCAAGGTGTTTTTCAAATATCTATTCAATAATATATCCATTGGGACAATTCGTTTTTCAGTAGGACCGATTGGAGTAATGGCTACCTCTGTATTTTACGTGAGAATCTCTCTGGGAGCATCAGGTGACCACTTGCACAATGTAGCCGCCTACGGGTATTCTTCAACATAAATGCATAAAACTACATCACAATGCTGTAGACACCTTCCGGAATACGCATTGGAACACAGTGCTTTCAAAACATGAGGCACTTCCGGATTGGATTTTTCTCAGGCTTTCGCCTTCAACATCAGTTCTGTTATACTCACAGACAATATTTTTACAGTTTTTGAAACTTTAGAGTGTTTTCTATCCTAAGCTGTCAATTATATGCATATTCTAGCATCTTGTCCTGACAAAATATCCCGTTTACTACGGGAATGTTTTTTTTTCTTCCAAAAATGAAAATACTGCCCCCTTGTCAAAATTAACAGTGAAAGAATACAATATTGTTTGAGGATATTGTTTGAGGAGAGTGAACAGTTATGAACTTGAAAAGTTATTAATAAAACAATTAGGCACATTTGGGCAGTCTTGATACAACATTTTTAACAGAAATGCAAATGGTTCATTGGGTCAGTCTAAAACTTTGCACATACATGGTTGTCATCTAGTGGCCAAAATCTAAATTGCGTCTGGGCTGGAATAATACATTATGGCCTTTCTCTTGCATTTCAAAGATGATGGTACAAACAAAATGCATGTTTACCAGATCTAATGTGTTTTATTCTCCTACGTTCCTTTCACATTTCCACAAACTGTTTCCTTTCAAATGCTAACAAGAATATGCATATCCTTGCTTCAGGTCCTAAGCTACAGGCAGTTAGATTTGGGTATGTCATTTTAGATGAACATTTTTTTTAAAGTGTCCGATCCTTGGTAAAGGAAAATGGCAATTTTTCTCCACTGGACAGGATGGTTAGTGCTCGAAAACACTGGCATGAATCGATGGAACTAACATTTTTGGTGGCAGAGTTTATTTTATTTTTAGGGGAGTGAAAACAGCAGGGATGAGAGAGAGAGAGATACTATTCTTTGACAAGGTCAACCCAATCAACGATAGACCTACAATAGAGAGTAATTATTGCACTTATGATCAAAGGGTTTTTAGTCCCTACACTGTTCTACACCCCTTCAAATGTTTCTCCTTTTTCTGTGTTTGTGAGCAATCATACTTATCTTTCTTGTATCTTGAAGTTCAGAAGTTAGGCCAGGGGTTGATTCTAACCAGGATACTTGCAACCAGGGGTTGGAACCAGTTCAGGGAACAGAACCACGAGCCGATAAAGAACATGCCTTTTTGAGGAGCGGAAACAGAACCGGGAACGAAAGTGATCCCTAGTGTTCCAGAACAGAACCTTATTTTAAAATATTGAGAACCTGTTGATTGTTATTTAGTTCCCCAAAATATTCCTAATGTCTTGTATAGAATTATGTAATTCAGTGAAGTTATAAAGCTATTATTAGCCTAAACACATTCTAATTCACATCATGTCATGATGTTCAGCGCTTCAATCCAAACCCCCTCCATGTCCACCCTTCTATTGCTCTCCCCACCCTTGAAATTTCATTTGCATCTCGTGCCGACACTTATCTGACCAATCAAACATGTAAAGCTTTCCAGATCCATAGCAAGCTGCTGTAGCATTCGTCTTTGGTGGGAAGAAGGTGAGGACCAAAGCGCAGCGTGGGTAGTGTTCATGTTTTTTAATAAAGTAATGAACACTGAACAAAACAAGAAACGTGAAGTAATCAAACCCAAACAGTCCTGTGTGGCACCAACACTAACACAGAAAATAAACACCCACAACTCAAAAGTGAAACCAGGCTCCCTAAGTATGATTCTCAATCAGGGACAACGATTGACAGCTGCCTCTGATTGAGAACCATACCAGGCCGAACACAGCAATCCCAAATCAATAGAAAAAAGAACAGACAACTCACCCAACTCACGCCCTGACCATACTAAAACAAAGACATAATAAACGAACTAAGGTCAGAGCATGACAGCTGCCTTATCCATGCTAATTAGTGTAGTGAATTAATCAGCTAAATGCAAAAACTATTTAGATTTCACAGGTAAAACCATTTACTAAAAATTAACTGTTACTTTTCTTTGAACTGGTTCAGAACTTTATTTGCTGATTGGAACACTGGAATTGAATGAGAGAACTAGGTGTCCTGGTCAGGAACGGAACTATTGAAAAATATTTTGGTTCCAACCCCTGCTTGTAACGTTACTCTCACAAGTGCATAATAAGGTGAAATAATACTTATACAAATTGCATTTTTTTAATGGCCCAGGCTATTTATTGGCCCAGGCTATTTTATGTGTTCTATTGTGTTTGAAGCAGTACAAAACAGTCACATTTCTTTTTTCTCCCTGTTCATTCTTTATCCATATGGTCTTTTTCGTTTCACCAGCCAGATGAGTTTCTGCCTAGTTGTTTACTAAGGCTTTTGATGAGTTGTTTTGTGAAGCAATCACAGTGCCAATTTGGGTTCAGTGCCACACACTCACGTAATTAAACCTAGTGTGGCAGAAGACAATGCCACTCCGTTAACAACTTTCAAACAGTTTCGGAGCTCACCACCTGTTTTCATTTAATACTTTTCAGCAGATATTACCTGTAATTACGCCTGCCGGTATACTTGCGCGAGGTGGCGTGGTGTGCGGCGGGATGGTGGCATTGTACAATTGGCTGATAAACAAGGTAGTTAAGGGCCAGTTATGAGGACTGAGGACACACTTCACCTCCTGAAGGGTCTAACCCAGTATCCACCCTGCCTGCCTGAATGAACAGTAACATTCACCCAGCTGGTTGAAGTGTGAAGTTGGACATACCAAGCATTTTTTCACTCACCATTGGATAGAGAGCACTGTATAGTAGAGTTAGAGATGTGTTTTGTGTTTATACCCCCTATAACATCTGTTTAATGTTTGGCTTGATTAAGATGTAGTTGTGTCTGTACTCTTAAATGTGAAGACTTATTTTATCAAATCTCTGTGTAATTATTAAGTGATTAAACTAATCATGTAAACGTGGATTAACTAGGAAATCGGGGCACCACTGAATTTTTTTTATTGGGTCTCTATTTCCCGAATCGAGTCTTCAGCTATTTTAAAATCTCATCGAAAGTTGCTTATTAATGAATTATTATTACCTCATCAGTTTTCATTACTGAATGTCGCAAACCCTTGGATATCTACACAAACCCTAGCCTAAATGATGAATCAGCGATGTACAAATTGGCTTAATTATTTATTTACTAACTAACTAAATAATCACAGAAATACATAACAAACAAACAGTAGATATCTGGGTTACTACATGAAACAAAAAAAGTCCCTGGCGGATGAGGCCAATATGACGGCTTGGTAGACAATGGAAAGGGGTGGGGACTGAGAGAGTGGGAAAGACAAAATGGATTCACTACACACAGTTGATAATTAGATTATTTGAAATGCTAATCCTTTGCACATAAATGGCCTCTCATAACGAAAATTTAGGCAGAAGTGGGTTTTATACAGTTCTGAGAAAAGGGAGGCCCATGACGTCGACTGTCTCTGCTCACGTGGGTGTGGCCATTGATTTGGATAACTTCATATGAAACCACATTTTTTTCTCATTTAGAAGGTTAACATCACATTACATCTTTTCACAAATAATGTAATGTTTAATCACATATGTTTAACAATATTTTGATGTAAACCTGACAGCTGAGAATCGTACGCTTTAAGAGGTACAGTTATGTGTGTTTCCCGTCCTTCATTAAATCACCAAATGAAACACCCTCGTCATGACTGTCCCATAAGTGTCCACGGACCACTCCCACATTCTCAAAATTATAAACATTGTTTAATTATTTAAACGTTTGATGTCCAGGTGTCTCTCTGTGTTCCATGGTTTACATTCCAAGCTCGAACACTACAGAGCATAGAGGCAGCTTATTGTGTGACGAACCATAAAACAGCTGACTTCCCGCTCCCCCTCTGCGAGTGTCACGACTTCCACCGAAGTTGGCTCCCCTGCCTGTTCGGGCGGTGCTCGGCGGTCGTCGTCACCGTCCTACTAGCCGCTACCGATC
This sequence comes from Oncorhynchus masou masou, assembly GCF_036934945.1. Lineage (NCBI taxonomy): Eukaryota > Metazoa > Chordata > Actinopteri > Salmoniformes > Salmonidae > Oncorhynchus > Oncorhynchus masou. The sequence goes on along the minus strand of NC_088239.1, from coordinate 36,817,727 downwards.
CCTTTTTCGTTTGTCTGTTGGTTCGGTCTTATTAGTTTCACCTGTGTGTATTTTGGTTTAATTAGCTTCCCTATATGTAGTAGTTTGACCCGCCCTTGTTTTGTGCGGGATTGTCTTAATGTTACGTGTGTGCATGTTAGGTCGTGGTGTATTCTTTTCTTTACTTGACACCCTGTGGTGTTGGGTTGTCTAGTATAGTGTCCTGCGCCCTGTATTGTGTTGGGCTTATTATTTTGGTGTGCAAGAGTAAAGCACTTTACTCCATTACACTCTCTCTCTCTCTGCGTCTGATTCCTGCACCCACCTAGTCCCGCGTGACAGCGAGAGTGCACGCTGTAGAGCGGACCCACTGTAACCTGATCCTTCAGATCATCACAGGAGAGTCATGATGCAGTGAATGGCATTGAAAGACTAATGTTTACATTGTTTGTCACAGACCCATTCTATGTTGGTAAATAACATCATCAAACCCTCTCCATTGAAATAAAGGGCCGCATTGAGTGAATTACAGCACAACCCAGAAACTCCAGTATATCTGTGGCTTAGAGTGTGAAATACATTATGCTATCTATGCTTCATCATTTGTTGTGTAAAACAGCAGTCAGTTGTCATGTTACACGACTACTTATCATGTATGGGCCCTCTTTAAAATTACATCCTTGACTGATATTTTTGGGGGATTTTAAATTATTTTCCAATGAACTTGGGCGTGTGTAGAGAAAAGTTTCCAATGCTGCACATTTTTTCAAGTGAAGATGTGCAGAAAAGTGTTTGAGGTGTGTGAAAGGGGGAAGGTGATTATGCTTCTTATCTCGCTTTACTCTTTCTCCTTTTCTGTACTCCATGTATATAGCATCGTTATTATTATGTCATTTTCATGTGTTACTTTTTGATTCCATTTTTTTTTTTAATATATTCTCTTAACTCTACTTCTTTAACTGCTTTGTTGGTTAAGGGCTTCTAAGTAAGCATTTCACAGTAAGGTTGTTGTATTCAGTGCATGTGACAAATACAATTTGATTTTTAACTAACGTATGACTGACGTAGCATGTGTGTGACTGACGTCTTTTGTATGCTGTGTCATTTCCGGTCACAACTTGCGGACTTGTTTACGTGTTGCTGTGCATTTTGTTGCCAACCTTACTTTTCTACCTGACAAATTTACGGTTTTTACTTTTTAATTACCGTTTATATTTTTGACCTTTTCCCTCACTCAACTTTTTATCATTCAACTTTTTCACTCCGGATGCTTTATCTGGACATGGTTCGTCAGGACTTCCAACAGCCGAAGCTAAGCTAATTGCAGTCGCTGTACTCATAATATACAGGAGAATGATCGCCTTACGGCGAGGATAGCTGGCTGCAAGCCCAGCTTCAGATGCAATCGTTAGGCAAGGGTAAGTAGGTAAGGATGAAACAGCGTCTGTGCCACCAGTAAGTAACGTTAGTACAAATCCCCTCGCACGGTTCCCGCAGCCAGACAACTTTCTCATGGCTTCTGGAGGGAAATACTGTAGGAATGCTCAGCCGTTGTCGCTCATTCAGCCGACAAACTTTCAACCGGTTTTCCCCATTATCTTCTTAGGTACAGGGGGTAGTATTTTCACGTCCGGATGAAATGCAGTCCCAAATTCAACTGCCTGCTACTCATCCCCAGAAGATATGCATATTATTAGTAGATTTGGATAGAAAACACTCAAACGTTTCTAAAACGGTTTGAATCATGTCTGGGAGTATAGCAGAACATATGTAGCAGGCGAAACCCCAAGGAAAAACCATTCAGATTTTTCTTTTTTTAGGTCACTCTCTTTTCAATGGGTGTTCATTGGGAATCTAGATTTCTAAGGGACCTTCTTGCAGTTCCTACCACTTCCACTGGATGTCACCAGTCTTTAGAAATTGGTTGAGGTTTTTCCTTTGTGTAATGAAGAAGTAGCCCTGTTCAAAACGAGTGTCACTTCAAGTGTACTGTTTGTTAGAGGCACGTGACCAGAAAGGTAGTGTCAGATTGTTTTCTTCCTGTATTGAACACAGATCAACCTGTCTTCAATGATATTGATTATTTACTTTAAAACATACCTAAAGTTGTATTACAAAAGTAGTTTGAAATGTTTTGGCAAAGTTCAACAGGTAACTTTTGAGATATTTTGTAGTTACGTTGCGCAAGTTGGAACCGGTGTTTTTCTGGATCAAACACACCAAATAAATGGACATTTTGGATATATATATTGACGGAATTAATCGAACAAAAGGATCATTTGTGATGTTTATGGGACATATTGGAGTGCCAACAGAAGAAGCTCGTCAAAGGTAAGGCATGATTTATATTTTTATTTCTGCGTTTTGTGTCGCGCCTGCAGGGTTGAAATATGTTTTCTCTCTTTTGCTTTCGGAGGTGCTACTCTCGGATAATAGCATTGTTTGCTTTCACCAAAAAGCCTTTTTGCAATCTGACATGTTGGCTGGATTCACAACATGTGTAGCTTTAATTTTGTATCTTACATGTGTGATTTCATGAAAGTTTGATTTTATAGTAATTTATTTGAATTTTGCGCTCTGCATTTTCTCTGACTATCCCAGAGAGGTTAAAACTTCTTCAGGCTAGGCATCCCGCTAGCTGGACAACTTCCGGTGAAACTGGAGGATGCGCAATTCAAATAAATAATCATAAAAATTAGGGATATTAAACATTTAGGTACATAAGTGTCTTATATCAGTTCAAAGCTTAACTTCTTGTTAATCTAACTGTACTGTCCAATTTAAATTAGGCTTTACAGCAAAAGCATACCATGCAATTGTTTGAGGACGGCGCCCCACATCAAAATATTTTTCCACCTGCACAGGTTTCATAAATTCACAAATAGCGATTAAATATTCACTTACTTTTTGAAAATCTTCTTCTGATTTGTCATCCAAAGGCTAAATAAAATCCTTCTTTATATCCCAAAAAGTATGTTTAGTTGGCACCATCGATTTGAGTAATCCACTCGTTCAACATGCCAAGACAGGAATCCGAAAATGTACCCCTAAACTTTGTTTCAACAAGTCAAAATTAATTTCTCTTAAATCCTCAGATACCCTAAAATGTAATCAAACTATAATATATCATACTGAAAGAAGTATGTTCAATAAGAAACCAATATTAGCAGGTGCGCGTTGTCTTCATGGCGCACACACACACGAATTTCCAAGACTGTGTCCCTGTAGTAAAACTCATTATTCTTATTCATTTTGGAAGAAACAAGCCTGAAACCTTGAACATTGAGTGCTGACACCCAGTGGAAACCATAGGAATTGCATACTGGGAGATAGATTTAATTATTTGCCTATACATGCCATTGTAAGAGCATGAGCTCTCAAAACAATAATCCAGTTGGTTAATGCATTTGAAGTTAATGCGTTTGAGCCAATCATTTGTGTTGTGACGTGGTATGGGGAGGTATACAGAAGATAGCCCTATTTGGTAAAAGACCAAGTCCATATTATGGCAAGAACACCTCAAATAAGGAGAACAAAACAACAGTCCATCATTACTTTAAGACTTTAAGGTCAGTCAATACAGAAAATTTCAAGAACTTTTAAAGTTTCTTCAAGTGCAGTCGCAGAAACCAAGCGCTATGATGGCACTGGCTCTCATGAGGACTGCCACAGGAAAGAAAGACCCAAAGTTAGGGGAAGAGGCAAGATGGCGGACTGAACACAGCGGTCTAGATCACCTCAAGATAAAAACTTAATTTTCAATATCGGTAAGTTATACTAAATATTAGCACTTCACAAACTAGTCGGTTATAACATTCAATCTGGATAACAACACAAAACAAATTATAAGACTAGAGAAATTTAGTGACAAATATTACAAAAACAAGCAACACCCAAACATGACTGAGAGTAAAACAGGGGAACCAATCCCGAAACGAAAACGTGACTCTTCTACAGACACAGACGATTTAATCTTTTCACCACCGGGAATGGTAAAGGTCGAAACCGGTCTGTTAAAATCAATGAATGACAAACTGGGCATACTTGAATTAGTCAGCAAAGATTAAATGGAGTTGAAGGCAAGCCTCGAGATGAGTGATAAAAAAGCTGCGACATTGGATAAAGATACAAACCAGCTAAAAGGTACAGTCAATAAGATTGAAAATTGTACGAACTTAAAAAGGAGAACATCTTTCTTTGAGAATTTTTACTTGACATACAGACTCGATCCATCAGAGAAAATTTGGTATTTACAGATAATCCAAGAAAAAAAGGAGAAGAATCTGTAGTAGTTAGGGAGATCCTCCTTACAGCGCTTCAGATCCCACTCGAAGCTGTCGACAAAATCCAACTCGAACGTGTACACCGTTTCGGACAGAGAGGGAAGAGGTATGAACTCCCAATCGTTTCCAAATTTGCTTTCTTTAAAGGTAAAATAATGCTTAAAAGCCTGTGTAAAAAAACTGGCTGGTACAAAAATATTCATGAATGAACAGTTCCTGAAGGAAATTGCAGAACAAAGCAAAGTTCTGTATCCAATCTTCAAGGAAAATAGATTGAAAGGGAAATGCATAGCTCTCGTAGTCGATAAACTGTATATTGATAACCAAATGTTCAGAGACACAAAGACTACTCCATGGCTATTGTAAATATTACAAAGTTCCCATAGAGGAGTCAAATAATGGAACACACATTACTAGATATGGTAGAGATTGTAATAAAAAATATATATAGAAAAGCAATAAAATATAACGATTGTTAAATAAATAAACTACAACTTTCCATTATGTCATAAATTGGTAAGACAGCATGAGAAGAAAGGATAATTAGCGAAATAATGCATCATCAAATATAAGGAACTGGAACACAAAAGTACTGAATCTGAACTTTATCTGAAGAGATTAAACATAGGACATAGAAGGCACAGTATGTGGCTATGTTTGTGAGCAGGGTTTATGAGAGAGAGCTTTCAATTTTGTGCAGATATGGGATATACATTTTAAAATAAATTATTCATATTTATTTATTTACTGCCCTATCATGATGAAATGGTCCCCAACCCTATACCCTAGACACCCACCTGAGAGAACCTGAGATAAGGAGAAGTCCTTATCTGTTTAATGGGCCTAGCCAAATCAGAAAGATGAATGTGGTCAGAGACCTAAAGCAGCACCACACCCTCAAGATTCTGAGCCTGCCTGGCAGGGTTGGACCTACAAAGCCAAAGCCCCCTGATTGGAGAGCATAATATACAAGGAAATTCTCAAAGCTGCTAATAAGAATCTTGACGACCTTGTACCTAGCCGGTGGGGATTTCAGTGGGGTGCCCCCACCCAGGCAGTGGCAGTGCTGGCAACACTAGCTGCAGTAACCCATGGGGAGGGGTCACACTCAGACATTCAGAGAGGGGGCAATATTGTTGTGGCCCGGGCGGCACAAAATCATCAAATGTCTGAATGCACAGAGATGCTTGGGAATACGGTCACAATGGGGCCCGCGTGTGGGTGTTTCAGGGGAAGGAGATATATCTGATCTCCATCACCTAGGACGTGACAATGGTTAATCAAATCTGTGACAATGGTTAATCAATTTTTGCTCAATTTTGCAGGCCTTCTCATACAGCGGCAACTGTTGAGCATCTGAGTGTATGGTTGTTAGTAAGGTGAAGGGGTTCAGTGGGTATGAGTGTTTGTGTGTGTGTATGTATCCCACAACTGTTGCGAGGAAGTAAAGATGTTAGGGACAATATAGGATGAGTCACAATAATTGTTGAAATAATTCCTTGCCGAAATGTAACTTTTGTAATGGCAATACTAGGAAGATGTAATAATCATAAACTGCCTACCATTCTACAAATATTTCCAGAAATATGAATAGCTAATTATGGAAATTAAGATAAGCAGGATTTTTAATATATAAATAAATAAAATCAAGGTGAGGGTGATGGAAATGCTTTTGGCGGTTGATCTGCTTCTGTTCTGTGGGTGTCACTGTGTGCTCTTTTCGAAGGATGGGGCCATTGGATCTGGGGGGTCAGGGTTGGTCTGCGTGTCATTGGGATGACAATCCAACTCGGGATGAGGGGTTTTAACAGGTCGAATAGTGGAGACCAATTGGAAGTTTACTTTGTAGAAATGCAAATACAGTGGGGCAAAAAGTATTTAGTCAGCCACCAATTTTGCAAGTTCTCCCACTTAAAAAGATGAGAGAGGCCTGTAATTGTCATCATAGGTACACTTCAACTATGACAGATATATTAGTTTTGTTTTCTCCAGAAAATCACATTGTAGGATTTTTAACCTCTGAATTTATTTGCAAATTATGGTGGAAATAATATTTGGTCAATTATAACAAAAGTTTATCTCAATACTTTGTTATATACCCTTTGTTGGCAATGACAGAAGTCAAACGTTTTCTGTAAGTCTTCACAAGGTTTTCACACACTGTTGCTGGTATTTTGGCCCATTCCTCCATGCAGATCTCCTCTAGAGCAGTGATGTTTTGGGGCTGTTGCTAGGCAACACGGACTTTCAACTCCCTCCAATGATTTTCTATGGGGTTGAGATCTGGAGACTGGCTAGGCCACTGCAGGACCTTGAAATGCTTCTTACGAAGCCATTCCTTCGTTGCCCGGGCGGTGTGTTTGGGATTATTGTCATGCTGAAAGACCCAGCCACGTTTCATCTTCAATGAACTTGCTGATGGAAGGAGGTTTTCACTCAAAATCTCACAATATATTGCCCCATTCATTTTTTCCTTTACACGGATCAGTCGTCCTGGTCCCTTTGCAGAAAAACAGCGCCAAAGCATGATGTTTCCACCCCCATGCTTCACAGTAGGTATGGTGTTCTTTGGATGCAACTCAGCATTCTTTGTCCTCCAAACACAACGAGTTGAGTTTTTACCAATAAGTTATATTTTGGTTTTTACCTGACCATATGACATTCTCCCAATCTTCTTCTGGATCATCCAAATGCTCTCTAACAAACTTCAGATGGGCCTGGACATGTACTGGCTTAAGCGGGGGGACACGTCTGGCACTGCAGGATTTGAGTCCCTGGCGGTGTAGTGTGTTACTGATGGTAGGCTTTGTTACTTTGGTCCCAGCTCTCTGCAGGTCATTCACTAGGTCCCCCCGTGTGGTTCTGGGATTTTTGCTCACCGTTCTTGTGATCATTTTGACCCCACGGGGTGAGATCTTGCCTGGAGCCCCAGATCGAGGGAGATTATCAGTGGTCTTGTATGTCTTCCATTTCCTAATAATTGCTCCCACAGTTGATTTTTTCAAACCAAGCTGCTTACCTATTCCAGATTCAGTCTTCCCAGCCTGGTGCAGGTCTACAATTTTGTTTCTGGTCTCCTTTGACAGCTCTTTGGTCTTGGCCATAGTGGAGTTTTGGAGTGTGACTGTTTGAGGTTGTGGACAGGTGTCTTTTATACTGATAACAAGTTCAAACAGGTGCCATTAATACAGGTAACGAGTGGAGGACAGAGGAGCCTCTTAAAGAAGAAGTTACAGGTCTGTGAGAGCCAGAAATCTTGCTTGTTTGTAGATGACCAAATACTTATTTTCCACCATAATTTGCAAATAAATTCATAAAAAATCCTACAATGTGATTTTCTGGATTTTTTCTCTCTCATTTTGTCTGTCATAGTCGAAGTGTACCTATGATGAAAATTACAGGCCTCTCATCTTTTTAAGTGGGATAACTTGCACAATTGGTGGCTGACTAAATACTTTTTTGCCCCATTGTATATGGGTATGTGTACGTATGTGTATATATATATATATAAATATATATGGGGGACAGGAAATGATGCAGACAATTACATTAATGGAAGCTTCAATCTATCTGCAATATTAAAGCTTATCCACACCCTAAAAAATATATTTATTTAAATATACTGTATATAAAAAACCAGAGTAACCTCTGCTGCAGAGGATAAGTTCTTTAGAGTTACCAGCCTCAGAAATTGCAGCCCAAATAAATGCTAACAGACACATCCCAACTGTTCAGAGGAGACTGAGTGAATCAGGCCTTCATGGTCGAATTGCTGCAAAGAAACCACTACCAAAGGACACCGGTTAGAAGAAGAGACTTGCTTAGGCCAAGAAACACGAGCAATGGACAGTGGAAATGTGTCTTTTGGTCTGATGAGTCCAAATTTGAGATTTTTGGTTCCAACCTCGTGATAAGCAGAGTAGATGAGCGGATGATCTCCGCATGTGTGGTTCCCACCGTGAAGAATGGAGGAGGAGGTGTGATGGTGTGTGGTGCTTTGCTGTTGACACTTTTGGTGATTTATTTAGAATTCAAGGCACACTTAAACAGTATGGCTACTGCATACGGTAGTATGGCTACCACATTCTGCAGCGATACGCCATCCCAGTTGAACCACAGAGTGAAGGAAAAGCAACCAACAAGTGCTCAGCAAATGTGGGAACTCCTTCAAGACTGTTGAAAAAGCATTCCAGGTGAAGCTGGTTGAGAGAATGCCAAGAGTGTACAAAGCTGTCATCAAGGCAAAGGGTGGCTCCTTTGAAGAATCTCAAATATGAAATATTGTGATTTGTTTAACACTTTTTTGGTTACTACATGATTCCATATGTTATTTCATAGTTTTAATGTCTTCATTATTATTCTACAATGTAGAAAATAGTAGAAAATAAAGAAAAATCCTTGAATCAGTAGGTGTGTCCAAACTTTTGACTGGTACTGTATGTGCAGTGATGATTTACATATATTTAGTTAAAAACATGAAGACTAAATCCTACTTCAGAAGTCTACTTAAAATCTAAGCATATTTTATAGGTCACTCCAAGAGTCCACTCAATTGGAGTGATTAGGATCTTATATTATGTTCTTCCTGTCTGCTGCAAATTGCACTGTTCTATCAGTTCTGCCTTCCACAGGTAAGGTTATTTTCTTCAATTACTATTAAGTAAGCATTGAAAATGCTTAGCTAAATAGAAGTATAAATGGCAAAATATTTACGATGTATGTAACGCTAGCTTACTATAGTACCAGCAAAACAACAGTTATTTCTTTAGCTAGCCGGCGCAAGGTTAGCTAGCTAGCTAACATGTTCTAACTAGCCCGATTTTAAAAGAATTTTATGAATTATTTCTAACTAGCTCGATACGATGGGCAAAAATAAGATGCGTTTGGCATTCAAATCTGTGATGAAGAAATGCTTAATACCTTTCTAAGAAAGGAAAATATTCGCTGATAAACTGTGTTAATGGTTATTGTTAATCATCTATATTATTTTAACAGATGTGCCTCACCGCTCAGCAAATAGAATGAGTAACAGGCAAGGAAGGACAAGTATGACCAAAGAAAAGTGGACCAAGACATTTGGACATCGACGACAGGAAGTCAACAACTTGTGTCCCAGTGTTGAAGACGTGAAAGACAGATGGCCTGTTCTGTTTGAAGCCACTCAGGTGAGTCAGCAGCCAAAAAATACAATACCAAATTAAATATCTTTATCATAAACCTCTTATGAGCCTTGCTTGAGAATATTTCAGTATTTGTCTTTCAGATAAAATAAGAATTCTAGAGGCTCATCACAAAGAATCTCGAACCAAGGTTAATGGCCATTTTGGACCAGGAAACCCCTAAGCTGCTGTCCTCTCCAAGGGAGAGGCACTTGAACACAGATTGTGGGTCATGCTGGATGTCCTACTCCAGGTGAAGTATACTCAGGAAAAATGCACTGTTTTCTATTTAGATGGCTGATGTTTAGTGCTGCAATTTAAGCCACAGGCCCTGCTCTGCTACCCAAACCTTGTATGCCTTTTAGTAATAACTGATACTTGAATCGATGAATGCATAGATTTCCCTCCTTCGCATACACAGATTCAATCCAATGAGAACAGTGATTTCACTGTAAATCAGGTGACTTCAGTAAGGATTTTTTTGTTCATTGTTACTGAGCAATTAGCAATTCATTGTATGTGGTTTGTGTTGAATACCTAATTTCAGAACCAATTGACAAGAGACGTGGTTTTATGTTGCTTGATTGACTACCAAGCTGACCTCCTTAAAGACTACCATTTGGGAGCAATAAAGCATTTTCTGACCTGAATATTCTTGTGTGTGTGTGTGTGTGCGTGTAAGAGAGAGAGAGATAGCGAGAGAGAATGTTATCTGCATTCTGATAAAAAGTAAGAGCATCTCATAATCCAGCTCGATTGAAATGTCCATGTAAAGATTGTCTGTATTTTTGTGTTTTTTTCTTTCAGGAAGCTGAATGGGGTGATGTCCTGCAGGACCTTGTACAACTTGTCATGAAAATCTATGTGATCAAGAAGGAGGGTGCCATGGCCAGTGATGGTCCGTAGGCGATACCCTCTAGGACGATGCCTGTCTTAAGTGATCACCGGTCTGGGGAGTGCCGCAAAGTCTTGTGCCATTCTTCTTTGGCATGACATACGCTCTGAATCTCAGCTACCCCAAAAACCGAGGTACACGTTCGAGGCATTCCAGAAACTGTTTGTGGAGCTGGACTGCTCAAAGCTCACAGTCAAGATGACAGCCCACAATAACAAATTATGTTCTTAAGTAGAATGACAGTCCAGAGGACAATTGTCATAGATGGAATGTCAGGGTTAATGTTTAACACCTACGTAGTTCAAAACTGAGGAGCCTCTGGAACTCTTCTCTCTCTTAATTTGTTCTGGTAGCAAGTCAGGAAAGGTGTCCTCTACCACAGGCCTGACTCAGAATCTGTGCTGGGTCCAGCCTCTGCCTACCGGGGGATGGTCACCTAGAGGTGGAGCTCGAGCATATTGCAGTCTGAGACCTCGTCTCCGATAGGTTGATTTTTTCAAACCAAGCTGCTTACCTATTGGAGATTCAGTCTTCCCAGCCTGGTGCAGGTCTACAATTTTGTTTCTGGTGTCCTTTGACAGCTCTTTGGTCTTGGCCATAGTGGAGTTTGGAGTGTGACTGTTTGAGGTTGTGAACAGGTGTCTTTTAAACTGATAACAAGTTCAAACAGGTGCCATTAATACAGGTAACGAGTGGAGGACAGAGGAGCCTCTTAAAGAAGAAGTTACAGGTCTGTGAGAGCCAGAAATCTTGCTTGTTTGTAGGTGACCAAATACTTATTTTCCACCAAAATTTGCAAAAAAATTCATTAAAAATCCTACAATGTGATTCTCTGGATTATTTTTCTCATTTTGTCTGTCATAGTTGAAGTGAACCTATGATGAAAATTACAGGCCTCATATTTTTAAGTGGGAGAACTTGCACATTTGGTGGCTGACTAAATACTTTTTTGGCCCATTGTATAAAGATACAAAATAGGGTATACATTGTTATTTAATTAACTAGGCAAATCAGTTAAGAACGAATTCTGATTTACAATGACGGCCTAGGAACAGTGGGCTGGGGCAGAATGACAGATTTTTACCTTTTTAGCTCAGGGATTCGATCCACCAACTTTTCGGTTACTGGCCCAATGCCCTAAACACTAAGCTGTAAAATGTAATGTCAATTTTGCTCCCATGCGGATGATGTTTGAAATATTTACATTTGAATCACATTTAAATTTAGAAGTTTCATGTTACAGTTTTCTTCTGGTGAAAGAGAGGAGGACCAAAATGCAGTATGGTTATCTTTATACATCTTTCATGAAAGATGAAAAATAAGAACAATTACAAATCAAGAAAACATGGAAACCAGTCCGAACTGGTGCAAAACACAGAGACAGGAACAATCACCCACAAAATACCCAAAGAATATGGCTGCCTAAATATGGTTCCCAATCAGAGACAACGATAAACACCTGCCTCTGATTGAGAACCAATCCAGGCAACCATAGACTTTCCTAGACTACTTCACTAACCACAATCCCATAACCTACAAAAAAACCTAGACAAAACACACCACATAAATCACCCATGTCACACCCTGGCCTGACCAAAATAATCAAGAAAACACAAAATACTAAGACCAGGGTGTGACATTTCTTCAAACCTTGCAGTTTATTTTGAATAGATTTCTATTGGTAACTTTTGAAAAAAGCATCGTAAACTAGACAATTTATAGTTAAAAAAATGGTGGCATCCATCGGCAGTGTTTTGAACAAAGAAATGTTGTAGGAAGTTTGAACAAAGTTCTGTGTTTTAACAGATATATGTTATAGGAAGAAACTAGTAAAGGTGATTTGATAAATCATTATTGGGCTTGTCATCTCTTTGTTTTGCCTTATAGTTTACATTTTAGTTTGAAAAATATCCCATAGTGCAAACACAAGCTATTTGAGCCTGCATCAGCCTCCATTTTTGTAGTTATCCATGGTTACTATGAGAATATTTTGGTCCTAATGAAGTCTATGAAGTTGAAGCTCCATTCTATCTCTTCTAAGTAGATGGTTCTGCCCACAGAGATCCTACACTAGCTAGTGTTCATGTTGTAGTTCCTAATTCTACGGGTGTGCCTATCTGCAGCAATCAGGACGTACCTGCAATGTTGATTGCAATTCTGTCATTTGTCATCTAATAATTTGAGAATCATTGCTGCTGCTTTTGTACTGCTTTTGTACTGTTTAATCTTGGAACTCCCCATCCCGGATCTGGGATCGTGACTAAAGCCTCAGGCTCATTAGCATAACGCAACGTTAACGATTTCTGAAAATCGCAAATAAAATGAAAATAATGTGTCTGCTCTCAGGATTAGCCTTTTCTTAACAACACTGTCATCTCAGATTTTCAAAATATGCTTTTGAACCATAGAAATTGACTAATTTGTGTAAGAGTATGCAAAGCTAGCATAGCATTTTGAGTAGCATTTAGCACGCAACATTTTCACAAAAACCAGATAACCAAATAAATAAAATAATTTACCATTGAAGAGGTTCTGATGTTTTCAATGAGGAGACTCTCAGTTACATACCAAATGCGCAGTTGATTGTGTCGTTCCGTTTTCTACATTGCGTCTGGCTACCAGAATTTCAGTCATTAAACGTAAAACATTTTCCGGATTAACTACATAATATCGACTGAAACATGGCAAACGTTGTTTGGAATCAATCCTCAAGGTGTTTTTTCACATATCTCTTCATTGATATGCAGTTCGTGGAAGCTTGCTTTCCTCTCTGTATCCCATGGAAAAATACTGGCAGCTGTCTTTTGCGCACCAATTTCGGCGCAGGACACCGGGCGGACACCTAGTAAATGTGGTCTCTTATGGTCAATCTTCCAATGATCTGCCTACAAATACGTCACAATGCTGCAGACACCTTGGGAAACGACAGAAAGGGCAGGCTCATTCCTCTCGCATTCACAGCCATCAATGGAAAACAGAGCCTCAAAATCCTGCTCATTTCCTGGATGCCGTCTCATCTTGGTTTTGCCTGAAGCTCACGTTCTAGGGCATATCTTGGTAGTTCTGGACACATCAGAGTGTTTTCTTTCAGTGTATCAATTATATGCATTCGAGCATCTTTTTGTGACAAAATATCTTGTTTAAAACGGGAACGTTTTTCATCCAAAAATGAAATAGCGCCCCCAGAGCATCAACAGGTTAATTAACTTAGAGATCGGGCAACTTTTTTCAACATTCTGTTAAAAATCGCGCAACATTTCAACGTCCTGCTACTCATGCCAGGAATATAGTATATGCATATGATTAGTATGCGTGCATAGAAAACACTCTGAAGGTTCTAGAACTGGTTCAATGGTGTCTGTGACTATAACAGAACGAGTTCCGTGGTCAAAATCGCCAGAAAACCTGGTCACTAAATTGACGGAGAAAAAATTAATCCGCCAGTCTATGTATTGTCTATTGGAATGAAAAATACTTAAGGCTGAGAATACAGTTCCTATAGCTTCCACACGATGTCGCCAGTGTTGTGATTTCGATTCAACTAAATCCTTGGTCATCTGAGTAATAGCCACATCCGGTTGTCAGGTCCACAGCTGTAAACAATGCAACCAGAAAAGTTGGCTACGTTTCCCAAACTTGTGCCTATTGAATACAGATCGCTCCGTGATCAATTTGATCGTTTATTAACGTTTAGTAATACCTAAACTTGGATTACAGAAGTAGTTTGAAGTGTTTTGTCAAAGTTTATAGGCAACTTTAATTTTAAAAATAACGTTGCGTTTAAAAAATGTGTTTTTCCTGGGTCTGACGGTCTTCATAAATGGACATTTTGGGTACACAAGGACCGATTTAATCGAAAAAAAGACCCAATTGTGATGTTTATGGGACATATAGGAGTGCCAACAAAGAATCTCGTCAAAGGTAATGAATGTTTTATATTTTATTTCTGCGTTTTGTCTAGCGCCAGCTACGCTAATTCCTTTGTTTACGTCCCCTTCTGGTATTTCGGGGTGTTGCCTGCTATCAGATAATAGCTTCTCATGCTTTCGCCGAAAAGCATTTTACAAATCTGACTCGTTGGCTAGATTCACAACGAGTGTAGCTTGAATTGAGTACCCTGCATGTGAATTTTAATGAACGTTTGAGTTTTAACGAGTGCTATTAGCATTTGGCGTAGCGCATTTGCATTTATTGTTGTCAGGGGGTGAGGTTGCGTCCCGGGTGGGCCAGAGAGGTTAATTAATGGTGCTTTGTAAGTCGTTGATCTGATCGCATAAATCCAAAGTAAAAATAATGTGAACCTTTCTGAGTTGGTCTATTTTATTTATATATCATGTAACAATGAGTAAAACAATTTCATTGGTCTATTTGAGTTCAATTAACTTAATACAATAGTTTAATTTCTAGCATGTCACGACTTCTGCCGAAGTCGTTGCCTCTCCTTGTTCGGGCGGTGCTCGGCGTCACCGGTCTTCTAGCCATCATTGATCCATTTTTCATTTTCCATTGGTTTTGTCTTGTCTTCCCACACACCTGTTTTCAACCCCATTCATTACCTGTTGTGTATTTAACCCTCTGTTTCCCCTCATGTCTTTGATTGTTTTATTGTCAGTGTAGTTTGATGGGGTAAATGTGCGCGTCGGGTCCTCGTACCCATGTTTGTTTGTTTGTTTGTTTATGTACATTTTAGTGTTATGGAGCATACTACGTGAACTTTATTAAAACCTGTTAGAGATCGGGCTACTTTTTTCAACATTCTGTTAAAAATTGCGCAACATTTCAACGTCCTGCTACTCATGCCAGGAATAAAGAATATGCATATGATTAGTATGTGTGGCTAGAAAACACTCTGAAGTTTCTAAAACTGGTTAAATGATGTCTGTGACTATAACAGAACGTGTTTCGTGGTCAAAATCTCAAGGAAACCTGATCACAAAATCGACGAAGAAAAAATCAATCCGTCAGTCTCTGTATTGTCTATTGCAAGGTATAATAGATAGCGACCGGTTTACAGTTCCTACAGCTTCCACACGATGTCGATAGTGTTGTGAATTCTATGCAGTTAAATCCTTGGTCACATGAGTAATAGGCACATCCTGTCTTTGGGTACACAACAGGAAGTTATGGAAGGTGGGAAAGTGGACATCGTTTTCCAAACTTGCTCCTATTGAATACAGATCGCTCATTGATCAATTTAATTTTTTATTAACGTTTACTAATACCTAAAGTTGGATTACAGAAGTAGTTTGAAGTGTTTTGTCAAAGTTTATAGGCAACTTTTGTAATTTAAAAAAATAACGTTGCGTTTAGAAACAGTGTTTTTCCTGGATCACACAGTCTTCATAAATGGACATTTTGGGTATACAAGGATCGATTTAATCGAGAAAAAAAAGACCCAATTGTGATGTTTATGGGACATATAGGAGTGCCAACAAAGAAGCTCGTCAAAGGTAATGAATGTTTTATATTTTTTTCTGCGTTTTGTGTAGCGCCGGCTACGCTAATTCTTTTGTTTACATCCCCTTCAGGTATTTCGGGGTGTTGCATGCTATCAGATAATAGCTTCTCATGCTTTCGCCGAAAAGCATTTTAAAAATCTGACCTGTTGGCTAGACTCACAACGAGTGTAGCTTGAATTGAGTACCCTTGCATGTGTGTTTTAATGAACGATTGAGTTTTAACGAGTGCTATTAGCATTTGGCGTAGTGCATTTGCATTTATTGTTGGCAAGGTGGGACGCTAGCGCGTCGGGTTGCCCAGAGAGGTTAAAAGACTCCATTTTACACTCCGTTTGACTCTCCTGCGCCTGACTTCCCTGCCACCTATACACCTATGCTTGACAGAATCTCTGACCAACAATATGAAGTCAGCAGGAGAGGACATTATGCCCATGGAGCTGGAGGAACGCGTTCAGGAACAAGCGAGGGAGCTTGACTGTATAAGCTCCATCATGGATCGCATTGTCCAGAATATGGATCGCTGGGAGAGACAGGGAGTTTCTCCAGTGCCACCACAACCACAACCGGAATCTCCCGTGAACGTTTTTTCCTCTCCTGAATCGAAAATCCATTTATCCCTACCCACGGGATACAACGGAGATACTGCCGGCTGCCAGGGTTTCCTCCTTAAGCTGAACTTATATCTAGCCACGGCCTCCCCAGTACCATCTGACCGTGAGAAGAGTTACGCCCTCGTCTCATGCCTCACCGGGAAAGCCCTGGAATGGGCCAGCGCTGTGTGTAGAAGCGAGGATGCGGCGTTGGACCATTTTGAGGAGTTCACCCGCCAATTCCGGATAGTATTCGATCATCCACCTGAAGGCAAAGCAGCGGGTGAGCTCCTCTATCATCTGAGGCAGGAGACGAGCCGTGCACAGGAGTTTGCTTTGGAGTTTAGGACCTTGGCTGCCGGCACTGGATGGAGCGACAGGGCCCTGATCGACCATTACCGTTGTAGTCTACGCGAGGACGTCCGTCGGGAGCTGGCCTGTAGAGACACCACCCTCACCTTCGACCAGCTGGTGGACATGTCCATCAAGCTGGACAACATGCTGGCTACTCGTGGACGTCTAGATCGGGGTCTGGTTGTTCCATCCTCTCGCACCCTTTCTCCCGAACCTATGGAATTGGGAGGGATGGTGTGCAGGGAGACCGGAGGGGGTTCCCGCTCGAGCACCATTCATGGTCGCAGAGGGCACACTGCTGGTCAGTGCCGGGTTGGTCCCTCTGGGAATAGAGAAGGCAGGCAGGGCATTCTGGCTTCACCCCAGGTGAGTAGGCACCATTCTCATCCAGAGCCCTCTGCTGCACTAATGTTTGTCTCTGTCTCTTTTCCTGATTTTTCACTGCATTCCCAGTGTAAGGCGCTAGTAGATTCAGGTGCGGATGGGAATTTCATTAATAAAAGTCTAGCTCATAGTTTAGGGATCCCTATTGTTCCTGTGGATATGCCTTTCCCTATTCATGCCTTAGATAGTCGACCATTAGGGTCAGGGTTTATCAGGGAGGTAACCGCACCTTTGTGTATGATAACGCAGGAGGGTCACAAGGAGAAGATTAGTCTTTTCCTTATTGATTCTCCTGCATATTCTGTGGTGCTAGGCCTACCCTGGTTAGCTTGCCATAACCCCACTGTTTCTTGGCCACAGAGGGCTCTCACGGGGTGGTCGCGAGAATGCTCAGGTAGGTGTTTAGTGGTTTCCGTTGGTGCTACTACGGTGGAAAGTCCAGACCAGGTCTCCACCGTGCGCATTCCCCCCGAATATGCCGATTTAGCTCTCGCCTTCTGTAAAAAGAAGGCGACTCAATTACCACCCCATCGACGGGGGGATTGTGCGATAGATCTCCTGGTAGACGCTGCATATCCCAAGAGTCACGTGTATCCCCTGTCGCAAGCGGAGACAGAGGCTATGGAGACATATGTCTCTGAATCCCTGCATCAGGGGTTCATTCAGCCATCCATTTCACCCGTCTCTTCGAGTTTCTTTTTTGTGAAAAAAAAAACTGATGGCGGTTTACGCCCGTGTGTTGATTATCGAGGTCTTAATAAAATCAGTGAAATATAGTTACCCGCTACCTCTGATCAATACGGTTATTGAGTTAATGCACGGGGCACGTTTTTTCACAAAATTGGATCTCAGGAGTGCGTACAATCTGGTGCCTATTCGGAAGGGTGATGAGTGGAAGACGGCATTTAGCACCACCTCAGGTCATTATGAGTACCTTGTCATGCCATATGGGTTGATGAATGCTCCATCAGTTTTCCAATCATTTGTAGATGAGATCTTCAGGGACCTGCACGGGCAGGGTGTAGTGATGTATATCAATGATATTCTGATATACTCTGCTACACGCGCCGAGCATGTGTCCCTGGTGCGCAGGGTGCCTGTTGGAGCATGATCTATATGTCAAGGCTGCGGAATGCTTGTTCTTCCAACAATCCATCCCCATCCTAGGGCATCGGATTTCCACTTCAGGAGTGGAGATGGAGAGCAACCGCATTACAGCCGTGCGTAATTGGCCGACTCCAACCACGGTAAAGGAGTTGCAGCGTTTTTTGGGGGTTTTCCAATTACTACCAGAGGTTTATCCGGGGTTTTGGTCAGGTGGCAGCTCCCATTACCTCACTGCTAAAGGGGGGCCCGGTGCGCTTGCGGTGGTCGGCTGAGGCGAACAGTGCTTTTGAGCACCTGAAGACTCTGTTTACCTCGGTGCCTGTGCTGGATCATCCGGATCCCTCTTTGCCATTCATAGTGGAGGTGGATGCAACCGAAGCTGGGATAGGAGCAGTGCTCTCTCAGCGTTCGGGTACGCCACTGAAGCTTCGCCCCTGTGCTTTCTTTTCGAAGAAGCTCATCCCGGTGGAGCAAAACTATGATGTGGGGAACCGAGAGCTGTTAGCTGTTGTAGAAGCATTGAAGGTGTGGAGGCATTGGCTTGAGGGGGCTAAACACCCTTTTCTCATCTGGACTGACCAATCTGGAGTACATCCGGCAGGCGAAGAGAATGAATCCTTGCCAGACAAGGTGGGCCATGTTTTTCACTCGTTTTGTGTTTACTCTTTCTTACAGACCAGGCTCCCAGAACGTTAAGGCAGACGCATTGTCTCGGCTGTATGACACAGAGGAGCGATCCATGGATCCCACTCCCATACTCCCAGCTTAGTGTCTGGTGGCGCCTGTAGTGTGGGAGCTGGACGCGGACATTGAGCGGGCGTCACGTGCAGAGCCCTCTCACCCTGAGTGTCCAGCTGGTCGTCTGTACGTTCCGTCTGCTGTCCGTGACCGATTGATCTATTGGGCTCACATGTCATCCTGGGATAGGTCGGACGATGTGCTGTCTTGAAGGGAGGTACTGGTGGCCCACTTTAGCTAAGGACGTGAGGATTTATGTTTCTTCCTGCTCAGTGTGCGCCCAGTGCAAGGCTCCTAGACACCTGCCCATAGGTAAGCTACAACCTCTACCCGTTCCTCAACGGCCGTGGTCGCACCTGTCGGTGGATTTTTTGACTGATCTTCCACCTTCACAGGGTTACACCACGATCCTGGTCGTTGTGGATCGGTTTTGTCGTCTCCTCCCTTTGCCCGGTCTCCCTACGGCCTTACAAACTGCAGAGGCCCTATTTACACATGTTTTCCGGCACTACGGGGTGCCTGAGGATGTAGTGTCTGATCGGGTCCCCAGTTCACATCAAGGGTCTGGGAGGCGTTCATGAAGCGTCTGGGGATCTCGGTTAGTCTTACCTCAGGTTTTCACCCCGAGAGTAATGGGCAGGTGGAGAGAGTTAACCAGGATGTGGGTAGGTTTCTGCGGTCGTATTGCCAGGATCGGCCGGGGGAGTGGGCGAAGTTCGTGCCCTGGGCAGAGATGGCTCAGAACTCGCTACGTCACTCCTCCACTAACCTTACCCTAATACACATCGAAAAGGAGTATCAGCCTTGGCATCAGAGCCAGACCGAGGCCCCTGCGGTGGACAATTGGTTTCGGCACGCTGAGGAAACCTGGGAGGCAGCACACGTCCACCTTCAGCGTGCCATAAGGCGCCAGAAAATTGGCGCAGACCGTCGCTGCAGTGAGGCCCAAGTGTTCGCACCAAGGGACAGGGTCTGGCTCTCGACCCGAAACCTGCCCCTTCGCCTGCTCTACCGGAAGCTGGGTCCGCGGTTTGTGGGGCCGTTTTAAAGTCCTGAGGAGAGTGAACGAGGTATGTTATAGGTTACAACTGCCCACTCATTACCGTATTAACCCCTCGTTCCATGTGTCTCTCCTCAGGCCGATCGTGGCTGGCCCGCTCCAGGAGGCTGAAGTGCGTGATGTTCCTCCGCCTCCTCTAGACATCGAGGGGGTTCCGGCGTACTCTGTTCGATCCATTTTGGATTCGAGACGTCGGGCGAGGGGCCTTCAGTACCTCGTGGACTGGGAGGGGTACGGGCCGGAGGAAAGATGCTGGGTTCCGGTGGAGGACATGTTAGATCCTTCCATGTTATCAGAATTCCACCGTCTCCATTCGGATCGCACTGCACCTCGCCCTCCGGGTCGCCCCCGAGGCCGGTGTCGACGCGCAGCTGGAGCCGCGCGTCGGGGGGGGGGGGGTACTGTCACAACTTCTGCCAAAGTCGTTGCCTCTCCTTGTTCGGGCGGTGCTCGGCGTTCGACGTCACCGGTTTTCTAGCCATCATTGATCCATTTTCATTTTCCATTGGTTTTGTCTTGTCTTCCCACACACCTGTTTTCAATCCCATTCATTACCTGTTGTGTATTTAACCCTCTGTTTCCCCTCATGTCATTGTCAGAGATTGTTTTATTGTCAGTGTAGTTTGATGTTGTGTAGGTGCGCGTCGGGTCCTCGTACCCATGTTTGTTTATGTACATTTTAGTGTTATGGAGCATGCTACGTGGACTTTATTAAAAGACTCCATTTTACACTCCGTTTGACTCTCCTGCGCCTGACTTCCCTGCCACCTATACACCTATGCCTGACATAGCATCTTAACTCAGTTTATTTGAACACATCTAAACAACTTACTCAAGCTTATCTACTCATAAAAACAAGCAAATAATATCTACTCAATAATATTACTTGTCATTTTTGCCTATACTATTTTGAGTATATGCAACAAACAAAAAAATGTACAGTATAAGAGGGGCACAAACCACAACAGAAAAGTGCTGACAAAATATTTTGAGGTTATTTTTCTTCCTGCCAATACAGCAGAATAAGGAGTTTATGAAACTGTATTGGCAAGTTGCAATGCTCTCTACTTATAATATAGTTCTGTAAATGCAATGGATAGGCACATCCCAGTTAGACTAAGATCATTTCTGTAGTAGTCGGTGTCTGACAACGCAAGGCATCTTTGGTACTGATACCCCGTGCTGCTGTCTGTGCTCCTCAGTGTGTACATAGTGTGATTGATGCATCCAAAATGGCACTCTATTCCTTTTATAGAACTTAGGGCATAGTCTGATTCAATCTGGTCTTTGAAGACCATCATCCACTACCCTTCTGCTCTAGCCACTCCATTTTATTCCATTCCTCTAAACAGTCTAATTAGCCAAATCAAACTCCTCTTCAATCTAAGATCCCATCGTTAATGGCCTCCAATCAGGCAATTAGCAGAATGCATCTTTCTCTAATAGCCCTGGCTGTAATTAACTAGCATACTGACATCATTATTTTGGGTAATATAAGCTACAGGCTAAAAGCAATTGTATCCCTTTTTGGATTAAGTCTGAATCCCATATCCAATAAGCCAATTAAGTAGAAAACATGAGGAGACGTAGAGAAGCACAACATCACATTAGAATGAGCCTTAATGGGCTATCTGTCTGTGTCCTTTTGCCTGCAATATTTGATTAAGGCACTCTTGTAATTTCCCAGCCAGGGACACACTTCAACTCTATGCTCATACGTTTGCTGGATCTGTCTCTCTCGCTCGGTTGCTCTCTCTCAGTCTCTGTCTCTCTCACAAATCAATGAAAAACTGGACATGGTCACACAGAAATTGATTTGAATCTCATGAACTCAACGGTTCCTGTAATCTTACAAATGGGACAAACTCAAATCTGCATTTAATCCAGTTACATAGTCTTAAAAAATACATTATGGCACTTGTATAACAGCATACATTAAGAATTATGGGTTTGGTGTTGAGTTAAAATATAAACCGGTCTGCCTAGCGCAAATAAACCAAACTACTGGCAGTGGGCTGTCTCTGGACTTGGCCCAACGGGAATCTGGCAAGGCCTGAATGTTATAATACAAGTTTGGCAGAGAGTGTGCGTGTGTGTGTGTGTGTGTGTGTGTGTGTGTGTGTGTGTGTGTGTGTGTGTGTGTGTGTGTGTGTGTGTGTGTGTGTGTGTGTGTGTGTGTGTGTGTGTGTGTGTGCTAGGCCCTGTGTGTGTAGAGGGTGCAACAGCAGGTTGAATGAATCATATAACCATCACAATAATAAGCAAGGAATTAAACCTTCAGTGTTGCCACATACAAAAGCCTTCAAATCCGGTGTTTACGCTGGGGATTTCTGTGAACATATTGCAGCTATATGAGATGACAGCTCCCAGAGAGCATGTTGCTTTTAGCCTTTGCCGCCCACTGCCCTCGCCTTGCGCTAGTATTCGCTGAAGCTTCTTCTCTACGCTCTGTGCCAACTTTCAGCACTCAACATCTGCTTCATCACACAGACTGTGTGTATAAGTGTGTGTGTATACACATAGTGCTCCTCAAAGGTAAAGAAGAGTTGACAAATGCTTCCATGCGCGTACACACACACACACACACACACACACACACACAGGCCATGCTACTACTACTGTACATAACACTGGAAGTGTTGGGGCAGTCATCTTCACTTGCATACAAATTTTAAATATCTCTGCAATTCTCTTTAACGAGTATATATTTTGATAATCACAATTTGTGTTATAAGCAGTTTTACATTGACAAAAAGTGACTTTCTCTAATCCTCCTACAGAGTCACATGCATGTAAGATATATTGATTTCTATATAATATTAGCAAAAGCTGATTTCGAGGTTTCTATTCTAACTCTATTTCAACATATCACTTCTTCCAAGAATAACCACCAATCGGACCTCTTCTCCCTCCTACGTTCCCGCAGCTGACCATCAATCTGGATGGTTAAAGTGATGAGTGAGTCAAGATCCATCTGTATTTCTCGGGCTGCCAGCTCATCCTTTACCTCCTCCGATAATCTGTGCAGGAACATGTCAAACAGCGCTTCCGGGTTCCAGGTACCCACCGCTGCTAGCATGCAGAACTCCACCGCATAGTATGTCACACTGAGGGTGTCCTGCAGAGGCTGGTTGTAACTTCCGGGCAGCCTCTCTCCCGGACACCGGAGCCTAAAAAACTTCTCACCTCTGCCACGAATACCTCCAGACTGAGGCAGATGGCGGATTGTTGCTCCCACACTGCCGTGGCCAAGACGAGTGCCCTCCCGGACATCAGCGTAATAATGTACGCTATCTTCGAGTGGTCTGAGGGGAACGAAGAAGGCTTCAGCTCGAAAACGAGGGAACACTGGGAGATAAAGGCCTGGCAGATTCTGGAATGTCCATCGTTGCGCTCCAGGGGAGGTAAGCCCGGGGTGAAGGCCCTGATACCAGCCGGGTTACAGAGGGGCTGGGAGGTTACCGTGGTGGTAGGCTGCCTAGTAAGTAACCCACGGAATTGCTCCCGCAATGAGTCCAAGGCTAGGTCATGATGTTCAGCCTCCGCCTGGAACCCTTCCATCAGATGGCTCAGCAACTCCTCGTGCCTACCGATGGTGGCTCCGTGGGAGAAGATGGCGTTGGTCCAAGTCTGCTGGGTCAGTAATGGCCAGTTCGTACTCTCAGGTATCAAGGTAAGAGCCAAGTGCAGACTGTGTGAAGTAACAATGTTTATTGTAACAACATGGGCAGGCAAACGACAGGTCAAGGCAGGCAGGAGTCGATAATCCAGAGTAGGACCAAAGGTACAGGATGGCAGGCAGGCTCAGGGTCAGGCAGAGTGGTCAGGTGGGCAGGTACAGGGTCAGGACAGGCAAGGGTCAAAAACCAGGAGGACGAGAAAAAGAGAGGCTGGAAAAAGACAGGAGCTGACAGGACAAACGCTGGTAAGCTTGACAAACAAGATGAATTGGCACAGACAGACAGAAAACACCGGTATAAATACCCAGAAGATAAGTGGGGAAGATTGGCGACACCTAGATGGGGTGGAGACAAGCACAAGGACAGTTGAAACAGATCAGGGTGTGACAACAGTAACATAAACTAATGATAATGTGTTCTTTGAATTTTTTTGGGGGGGGCTATTCTAATGTTACTCAAGACCTTCATATACACAACCAAATTATTATTTTTCCAATAGCATATATGATATGTATTCATTAGACTGTTAGAATGTTGCAGTCAAAATGAATGGTCATTGTTTCAAAGTGGGGTCCCTCGAGGCTTGGCTTTTACAGTGTTAACAGTGTTTGACAGTTGAACATGCTCCTCGTTCTAGAATGTGGCCTCAATTGGAATCTCTAGAATTGCTTAATGCTTTGTTGAACAAAGACACACACACACACACACACACAAAAACAGTTGGTGTTCTACCTTTGACACAACATACAATGTGTGACAACTAGACTCTTTGTAAAGTTGGTGTTGGAGATAACAGGCCTTCTTTCTGCCATTCCCAAGGTAGGCTTTTCAATTAAACAAGGCGAAGAGCGAGACAGAGTGTGTGTGTGCTGCTGCTGCTGTTTCTGCAGAGGCCTGTGAATATATCACATAGCTGTGTGCGCAGCCATGCCTGGCATTTGTAGTTTAGTTGTTTTGTTGAGTTTCACAGTCTCCAACTGTGAAAGCTATTAGAATTGAATGCAAGCACTGACGGTTTGGGCTTATTTGACCCTTTTCTTTTAACTCTGTGTGAAAAGTGTGATTACTGCACTAGGGGAGACGGACGGACGGACGGACGGACGGACGTGAAGTTTCAAGGTTTTCCATAAGCAGCATCCAGCACACTTCATTGTAACATCCCCTTTTTGAAGTATGTCACACTCAGGGATCAATGGCTAAAAGGAGAAGGAGGAAACAGTTCTTGAAGTGTGATTTTGTCTGTGTCTATCCCTTGTTCTCTCCTTCCCGGAGTGTGTTGTGTGCAGCTAGGATTTTGCTGTGATGCAGAACAAATGAGATTTAGGCCTGCACGTGAGATAGTGG
This sequence comes from Oncorhynchus masou masou, assembly GCF_036934945.1. Lineage (NCBI taxonomy): Eukaryota > Metazoa > Chordata > Actinopteri > Salmoniformes > Salmonidae > Oncorhynchus > Oncorhynchus masou. Next base: position 36,792,695 of record NC_088239.1, on the reverse strand, counting down.
GGGAGTGCTGAATAGACAGTCCTTCACACTGAAATATCAACTCTTTGAAGTTTCTAACAGTATTTGTCACACAACCCTAGTCTCAACTGCAGCTATGATAAGAATGGACACTTGAGCGATATCATCTCTTATTGAAGGGAATTAAAATTCAACTTTGAAAGGCACGCTTGATAGATACACAAAAAAACGATATATCTGAAATCACATATCTAAACATGCCTTCAGTTTGAACAATAACCGTGTGTGTGTGTGCTTGCCTGTGTGTGTTTACCTTTCTTCAGCATGATGTTTAGTCTCTGGCCTGTCTTCTTCAAATAGGCTGCGGTGGGGTTGGCACTGACAATCCTCTGCAGGGATGGAGAGGGGGCAGAAGACACATTGTTGCCCACCATCAGATCACTACTGTTGGGTAAGGATGTGGAGTAGCGGTGGTCTGGTACCAGCTGTGGTGGTGGACCATGGTCATTGTGGTTGGGGTTGGAAATGGGGTACGGTTCTGACCGGGAGTACATCCTCTGCGGGGTGTGATCCAAACCCATCCCCCGCTGGACCACCAGACTACCCCTGTCTCTAGGCTGCTGGGCCTGGGGGTCTGAGACCAGGATTGGGCTAAAGTTTTCCCCTGTTACCGCTCTCCCCCCTGGGACACAAAGGTCTGAGTTCCCCCTGGGAGAAATGTTCGTACTGGGTCTTCATGGAGGCCGGGACCACTTGGAACAGAATGACAAGAGAACGCATGGCCTGCCTGAACATGTTCTGGGCCCTGAAGTAGTGGGGAGCAGAGGAGTCAGCAACACACATCATTACATTAACTAGGGCTTGATAAGAATATGAGCTAATGTACTTTTATCAGTGTACTAAAACAGATCAAGATTACTTATACATGAAGAGGAAAATAGTCAGCATATAAATCATTACATTAGTTAGAGCTTGATAAGAACACAAGGCAAAGTATGATTATGATATGGCAACTTACTGATATAGAGGGAGAGGCTATAGAAAAGAGGAGAGGTCAAGAGGTCAACATGGAAAATCAGAAGCTAAAAGTAGTGAATACCTTGGAGACAAGGCTAATTCAAAGATTACATTAGCTAGATATCTGCCGTCTCAGTGACAGCATAGCCTCGAGAGGTGGAAGTGATAAGCATTAGTATTGGTAGGACTAGATGTGGAACCACAATGAGATTCACCCAGTCAACATCGTTCATTAAAATCTGCAATCTATTACATAATTTGCCTTAGTTTGTGTGTGTGTGTGTCACATTCTGACCTTAGTTCCTTTGTCATTTCTTTGTTTTAGTTTGGTCAGGGCGTGAGTTGGGATGGGTAGTCCTTTTTTTATGTTGTGGTTTTGTGTTTGGCCTGGTATGGTTCTCAATCAGAGGCAGGTGTCGTTCGTTGTCTCTGATTGAGAATCATACTTATGTAGTCTTTTCCCACCTGTGTTTTGTGGGTGATTATTTTCTGTTTAGTGTTTTTCGTCATCTTACATAACTGTTTCGGTTTCGTTTCATTCTCGTTGTTATTTTGTTTAGTGTTCCGAGTTTAAATAAATATGATCATAAACACTTACACTTGTGTATGGAATGGGGTTACGGATGAGGCCACTGTTCATTAGAGAGTAAAATTATAAAACAACAATGATGATGGGAGACGTGCAATAAGCACATAAACAAAGTATACTCGCCACACATACAAAGACACCATATGCGTACTTATATACTTAAGTATGGATCAACTCTTTTATTAGTTTGGAAACAAATAATAATAAAAGCAGCTTTTTTTCTCTTCCTGAGGCGGCATTGTTTTGCCCTGAGCTTAAACTCCATTTAGCATATAGATAGTCTGGCCTGGAGCGACCAGTCGGTCCCACGGCATAAGAGAATAAAGGTCTTTGGAGGAGTGTGTGTGTGTGTGTGTGTGTGTGTGTGTGTGTGTGTGTGTGTGTGTGTGTGTGTGTGTGTGTGTGTGTGTGTGTGTGTGTGTGTGTGTGTGTGTGTGTGTGTGTGTGTGTGTGTGTGTGTGAGAGAGTGAGAGAGTGAGGAGATGGGAAGTGCACAACAATCCCACCTCGTGTTCTCAGCAGCCTCTCTATTATCACGCCCATGATACCGCATTGAACCAAACCCATCCAAATGAGTTATTGACAATCACTAAACCAGACTTCATTTGGAGCTGTTTCACCTTGGTGCAGAGCGCAGCGTGCCAAGGCACTTCTTTGGGATTTCATCGTTCATTTTTATTTTAATTTCACCCCCAAATCATGTAAAACCGAAGCAGCCTATGGTTGATAATGAGAGAGAGGTACAGTGGAACTCCAGTAATCAGATGATGAGGAGACGCAGATGGCTCGATTCTGATTGAATAATAAATTACCCGAACAATGCATAATTTAATTTAGTTTAGATGAATCGCTTCTAAATATTTATCGATGCAAAACAATACAGTATTATTAGAATATTACTGAATTATATCTGTATAGTGCACAATCAAGGAGAGAGAGAGAGAGTAAAAAGTAATTTCTTTCTACACTAATTTCCTTTCTAATCATGTCGTGGTGCGGTGCATTCACACTTGCGGATGTCGGTGAGAGCTGTGAGCCGCATGTATGTGGAGCAAAAAAAAAAAACATTGCTCCCTTGTGGATTTGGTTTGCAAAAACATATATAAGCCTCTTTCAGAGCAGAGAGTCCTGGGAGGTAGCGGGATGTTTACTCATGACAAGTCCTGCAATATATTTACTATTGCCAAACACTTCAGGGGAAGACCAACTCTACTCCACGTCTTTACCCCAAAGTATAATGTAACTAGTTAGCTAGGTAGAATGGTTTTGAGGGTAAAGGCAAGACTGGTTATAACTCTTGTCAAACTTGCTATTAGAAAGGGGGTGACTATACTGTGTTAAAACATTTATATCTAACAGAACATAAGCACACTAACATAGGCCTGTCGTCTTCCCTCATGTACCCTCTGTATAGCCTGAGGCCAGACAGACCCTACCACTTCACCAAATACCCCAGCGGGTTCCTGACACCTGAAAGCTCCAGATCCCCCCCTGGTCTCTCCCATCAGTACCAACTATCCCAGCCATTTCCTCCAGCTCTAAACCAGACATGAGCTCTTACTAATGGGAAGGATATCACCAGGGCAACCTCCCTCCACATGCTGGCTCTGGATCAGGGCCTGGAGAAAATTCAATCTATTTCTCATCCCTGGCACAGACAGCACCGATATGACTCTATAGCTGTGTGTGTGTGTCCTCTCCTAGTCGCTTAGGGAAAAATGGGGAAAAGAGCCAGTTGCAATGGCCTTATATCTTCACTCAACTTAAGGAAATGGAGAGTACCAATACATTAATAGAACAGGGGGAGGTGAGGCTCTGGTGCTAAGGTATATTAAGGTATGTAATCTTGCTTGGCTCAGAGGGTTAGATGTGCTTTTTAACAAGGACTATGGGGATTTTATGGAGGATCAAGTTATCTTTCTACTGTATCTGACTCTCAATGTGTTTTCTTTGTCCATGTACAATTAGTGTTGGGTGGTATACCATACATACTGTATACCTGTTTCAGAAAAACCCACAGGATGGTTTTCAATACTGTCAACACCATTGAAACTATGTATTTAGTTTAATTTGCTAGTAAGCTAAGTGAGTGGCTAAATTACTGAGCCGACGGGGCACCATAGAATGAGAAGTCTAAGACCTCTTGATAAGTTATCTGTACAACTCCCACTGCTACCTTGATTTTGTCCCCTTTGCTTCCTAGCATTGTTTTTCCTCTCCGCTCTTCCATCTGTTTCGAGCAGCCATGCCCTAGTTACCCTAGAAACCGAGACTCCACACACACACACAGACACAGCATGTACACTCGCTGCTCTTCCTTCCGACAAGCATGTATCACAACTTTATTAATTTGCACAATGTCTCTTATTCACTTGTAAATGTCCACACACCCCGAAAATAATATTCAGTAGCTACTAGCTATACTTGTATAAACCACTCACGTGTTGCTTTAGCAGTATGCTTAGGGTCATTGTCCTGATGGAAGGTGAACCTCCGTTCCAGTATCACATTTCTGGAAGACTGAAACATGTTTCCCTCAAGAATTTCCGGGTATTTAGCTCCATTCATCATTCCTTCAATTCTGACCAGTTTCCCAGTCCCTGTCGATGAAAAACATCCCCACAGCATGATGCTGCCACCACCATGCTTCACTGTGGGGACTGTGTTCTGATGATGAGAGGTGTTGGGTTTGCGCAAGACATAGTGTTTTCCTTGATGTCCAAAAAGATACATGTTAGTCTTTTCTGACCAGAGTACCTTCTTCCATATGTTGTGCACTCTCCTCAAACAATAGATTAACAAGATTGGATGCTTTCTGCCAATATCAGATATGTCTATGTCCCGGGAAATGTTCTTGCTACTTACAACCTCAAGCTAATCGCATTAGACTATTTTAGTTCAACCGTCACGTGGAAAGGACAACGATCCCGAAGAAGTTATGGGGAAACATTTTAATGACCTGGAATGGCCTAGTCAAAGCCCAGACCTCAATCCAATGGAGAATCTGTGGTATGACTTGACAATTGCTGTACACCAGCAGAACCCATCCAACTTGAAGGAGCTGGAGCAGTTTTGGATTAAAGAATGGGCAAAAATCACAGTGGCTAGATGTGCCAAGCTTATAGAGAAATACCCCAAGAGACTTGCAGCTGTAATTGCTGCAAAAGTTGGCTCTACAAAGTATTGACTTTTGGGGGGTGAATAGTTATGCACGCTCAAGTTTTCTGTTTTTTGTTCTTATTTCTTGTTTGTTTCACCACAACAACAAAAATATTTTGCATCTTCAAAGTGGTATGCGTGTTGTGTAAATCAAATGAGACAAACCCCTCAAAAATCAATTTAAATTCCAGGTTGTAAGGCAACAAAATAGGAAAAATGCTGAGAGGGGTGAATACTTTCGCAAGCCACTGTACATGGGCTAAGAAATATGAGCATTGACATTAGACCGGTGGAAATCTGTCCTTTGGTCTGATGAGTCCAAATTAGAGATTTTGTTTCTAACCGCTGTGTCTATGTGAGACGCAGAGTAGGTGAACGGATTATTGCCGTATGTGTGGTTCCCACCATGAAGCATGGAGGAGGAAGTGTAATGGTTTGGGGCTGATGACTCTGTCTGTGATTTAATTAGAATTCAAGCCACACTTAACCAGCATGGCTACCACAGCATTCTGTAGCAATACTTCATCCATTCTGGTTTGCACTTAGTGGGACTATCATTTGTTTTTCAACAGGACAATGACCCAAAAAAACTCCAGGCTATTCAGGGGCTATTTGACCAAGCAGGACAGCAATGGAATGCCCCTTCAGATGACCTGGCCTCCACAATCACCTGACCTCAACCCAATTGAGATGTTTAGGATGAGATGCACCGCAGAGTGAAGGAAAAGCAGCCAACAAGTGCTCAGCATATGTGGGAACTCCTTCAAGACTGTTGAAAAAGCATTCCAGGTGAAGCTGGTTGAGAGAATGCCAAGAGTGTTGTTTACAGACCGATTATTTCACTTATAATTCTCAGTATCATAATTCCAGTGGTTCAGAATTCTGTATATACTAAGTCGACTGTGCCTTTATACAGCTTGGAAAATTACAGAAAACCATGTCATGGCTTTAAAAGCTTCTGATAGTCAATTGGAGGTGTACCTGTGGATGTATTTCAAGGCCTACCTTTTAGCTCAGTGCCTCTTTGCTTGGCATCATGGGAAAATGAAAAGAAATCAGCCAAGACCACAGAAAATGTATTGTTGACCTCCACAAGCCTGGTTCATCCTTGGGAGCAATTTCCAAACGCCTGAAGGTACCACATTCATCTGTACAAACAATAACATGCAAGTATAAACACCATGGGACCACGCAGCCGTCATACCGCTCAGGAAGAAGACGCCTTCAGTCTCCTAGAGATGAACGTACTTTGGTGCGAAAAGTGCAAATCAATCCCAGAACAACATCAAAGGACCTTGTGAAGATGCTGGAGGAAACAGGGACAAAATGATCTATATCCACAGTAAAACGAGTCCTATATCAACATAACCTGAAAGGCCGCTCAGCAAGGAAGAAGACACTGCTTCAAAACCACCACAAAAAAGCCAGACTACCGTTTTCAACAGCACTTGGTGACAAAGATCATACTTTTTGGAGAATTGTCCTCTGGTCTGATGAAACAAAAGTAGAACTGTTTGGCCATAATGACCATCGTTATGTTTGGAGGGAGAATGGGAGGCTTGCAAGCCGAGAACACCATCCCAACTGTGAAGCACGAGGGTGGCAGCATCATGTTGTGGGGGTGCTTTGCTGCAGGAGGGAATGGTGCACTTCACAAAATAGATGGCATCATGGGATAGGAAAATTATGTGGAAATATTGAAGCAACAAGACATCAGTCCGGAAGTTAAGGCTTGGTCGCAAATGGGTCTTCCAAATGGATAATGACCCCAGGTATACTTCCAAAGTTGTGGCAAAATGGCTTAATTAAGGACAACAAAGTCAAGGTATTGGAGTGGCCATCACAAAGTCCTGACCTCAATCCTATTTAAAATGTGTGGGCAGAACTGAAAAAGAGTTTGCGAGCAAGGAGGCCTACATACTGTACCTGACTCAGTTACACCAGCTTTGTCAGGTGGGATGGGCCAAAATTCACCCAACATATTGTGGGAAGCATGTGGGAGGCTACCTGAAATATTTGACCCAAGTTAACCAATTTAAAGGAAATGCTACCAAATTCTAATTGCGTGTATGTAAACATCTGAACCACTGGGAATGTGATGAAATAAATAAAAGCTGAAATAAATAATTCTCATTCTTAAAATAATGTGTTGATCCTAACTGATCTAAGACAGGGAATGGATGATTTACTAGGATTAAATGTCAGGAATTCTGAAAAACTGAATTTAATTGTATTTGGCTAAGGTGTGTGTAAACTTCCAACTTTAACTGTATATATAATGAAATTATTACTTTTTTGCTTGTTTTGCATGATATTTTGTAATTAATACGTCACATATCAGTTTGCAATGAATGTAAAAAATATATCTTGAGTTAATAAAGTTGCATACAAAAATATTTGCTTTCTTGAGTTAGGCATGTCCAAAATGCAAGTGTTTTAGCCTACCTCAGTGCATTCTGTGGTGGAGGGGCAGCCAACAGAAAATACAGAGCGTATAGGTTGGAAATATAGTTGCGCCATGATATGCTCATTGTTCTGTCACTCATGGGGACACTACATACTGCAACATCTTGAAAGTTCAAGCCCCCTTCGGTACATTCATAGATTTACATTAGAAGTGCCCATTCAAGAAGGCTCAAGGTCATTGGCCACAGATAAAATGATGTCAGATCATATTATATCTACCGTAGCTATGATTGGACTGATAATGTCAACATCGTACTTTCAAAATTTTAACTAGCGAGCTAGGCAAGCAGTCATCTTCATGAATCACGTTGACAATCTCCTGGCAAATCCTTTTCAATCCTTTTCATATGAAGAGAAATTATAGATAAAACGTATCAGTGATCAATCGCCATTGAACATAAACGTTACACAACAAGTTGGAAATCGCAAATTCAACAATGAGTGATTTGGGAGAAATCAGTGTCTCACTGCAAGCGTTGCAAGGCAATCCCTATTTTGCTTCCTCTGCCTGCTATTCGGTGGAGAGAGTGTGTGGTCCATATCTGGGTTCAAGGGTCCTTTTCCAAGCTTAAAACTTGTTCACGGTACAGGTTCCCCAAGAGCACCACACCTCCCCCCGCTCAACTCAAAAGGTGGCACACAGAATGCAAAAATATTCTTAGAAATATTTAACCTCCACACATTAACAAGTCCAATAGCTCAAATGAAAGATAAACACCTTGTTCATCTACCCAGTGAGTCAGATTTCTAAAATGTTTTACGGCGAAAACATAGCACATATTTATGTAAAACCACCACAAAGACACAGACAATATGCAGCCATTTTGTCGAACAAAAGATGTAATCACAAACGCAGGATTAAAAGAAAAATAATTCGCTAACCTTTTGAAAATCTTCATCAGATGACAGTAATAGGACATGTTACACAGTACATTTATGTTTGTTTCAATAATATGCAATTTATATCCATAAATCTCCGTTTGCATTGACGCCATGTTCAGAAAATCCTCAAAAATGTCCGGAGAAATTATAAATAGCTCCGCCAGATAACAGAAATACACATCATAAACTTTGACTAAATATACATGTTCTACATATAGTTAGAAAGATACACTGCTTCTTAATGCAACCGCTTTGTCACATTTCTTTTTAACGTTAAAGAAATCGCTCACTATTCAATAATCTGAGGCGGCGCTCAGACGTAAGCAATATTTCTCCGCTATGTTGGAGTCAACAGAAATACAAAATTACAACATAAATATTCCCTTACCTTTGATGGTCTTCGATCAGAATGTAGTGGAAGGAGTCATACTTACCCAATACATCGTTTTGTTTCAGTTCGTGTGTCCTTATAGTAGCATATGCTACCCCTTTCAGCTGAAATGCATCGAAAATGACTTCTGGTCCCGAACAGTTGCACATCAAAACTTGATAATTACATATTAAATGTCGACTAAACTGGTGAAACTAAGTGCAGAATCAATCTTTAGGATGTTATAAACGTACAAAACAATTGGCGATTCAACCGGACAAAAGCAATTCTTCTCAGACATTCTGGAACAGAGGAATGACTGTGTACAATTCGCACCTGAACGCGCATGTATTTTCTCACGACACCCACTCTTTTGCCTGCCAAAAGGGTCAAAGCTCGCGGGATTTGCACAATTAAACACTCTACTGAATGAGGACATCTAGTGGAAGACATAGAAAGTGTTTCCAGATCCATAGCTGGTTGGGAAGGGTGGGGGCGATGACATCAAAGTTGGCCCAACTTTCATGTTTCCAAAACTAGTTTGGGAGAGTGGCTGCCCTGTGAGTTCTGCTATACTTACAGACATAATTCAAACAGTTTTAGAAGCATTAGAGTGTTTTCTATCCAATAATTATTATTATATGCATATATTAGCAATTTTGGACAGATTTATTTTCAGTTTACTATGGGCACGCAATTCATCCAAAGGGGGCAGAATTGTCCCTAGCCTTAACAGGTTTAAAGGATAAACATTCACACACAACACCATGGGCCAGAAAAGGTTGAATACAATGGCCATGCTGTCAAGCTAGCATGACTTCTGCCGCATTCAAACCAACTGGAAACTCAGAACTACGAAATCTTAGACTTCAGTGAGTTCAAGACAACTGGGAACTCGTAGAAAAACGAGCTCTGACTGGGAAAATACATTTTGAACTGTCATCCAACTCGAAATTCCAAGTCGGGAACTCTGCCCTCTTTCTACAGCTCCGTCCTGAAGATCACTGACATCATGATTCAATCTTGTTTTTTTTCCCAAGTTCCCAGTTGTCTTGAAAACACCATAAATCCTGAGAATGCCAGACCTTGATGACAAAGTTTCATGACAACATTTGCACACAAGAAGGACTGCTGTGCCACCTTGCTGTTCAATAGTACCCTCACCCTAATAATTTGGTCCATTTTCCCCTCGTAAATTTCCCTACTGTTCTGACGAGGTGGCACACATGTAGCCTATATTGTAAGAGCTTTCATTGTCTGCTTATATGCGTCCTTTATTCTGACTTAGTGTACAGGGAGAATACTGTAATAACAGTCCAGGTCCTGAATTCTGTGGCTGTACATTTCAAAAGTGCTGCACAAATAGTAATGACTACGTCCATCTTACCTTGCTCATTAACGTCTTAATCTAAATTACGGATTGCTTCTTATCCACATGTCATTTCCTTATGCCATAGTTTGTACATCTCAATTGTCAGCAGAAACCACATTGGTTTAAGCAAGTCAACCATATCAGCTGAATTAACTGTTTTCGCTGTCAGACAAGTATGCTCCGCTGATAGCCATGTGTAGCGGTGGTAAGGATTCACTCCATGGAGCTGAAAAGAAAGCTGTACTGTTGGAACAGATTTATGTAGGCTCTAAAAGTTTGTGGGTACCGTTTGTCACCATTTTAGTGCAATACATCCACAGTATTGTTTAGTGTTGTGTTGTGTAGTGGCTTTGCTGGCATGTACCTAAAAACATTTTTAGAGTTTGCCCTTCCAAGATTTTCATGCTAAAATATCTACTGCACAGAACCAACACATTACTGTAGAAACACTGCACAGTTACTCTGTCAACGGATCGTTACCAAAAATCATCCTCGGTAGCTTGGTTTCCATCCAATTGGCAAAAAATGTTCATGCAAATATTGCACAATCTGCATAAAGAAAATATGCAAATGTTTCCACCAGTGGTGTTTCAAACCGAATTGGCTTATTGTGGATAAAAATCAGTGTGTGATGACCTAGTGCATGCAAAATGTACTTTTACGCTTAAGCGTTCATGTACCAAATAAAAATGTAAAGTTCAATATGTTTCCATCACATTTTCAACTCTACCAATAGCAAATGTGTCTACTCTGTTCTCGGCACGTGGACTCTAGCCAACACAGTGCAGGTAGGTTGTGTGGGCCAGTCTACATTTATTTACTACACTTATTTTGAACAAGAATATTTTTAATTGTCAAACGGCAGTCAAGCATCGATCATCATGTCACCAGAATATGACCCTAGATGTGAATTTGGAAAGCAGCATCAAGCCCATCACAGTGCACTTTCACCACCCTGTGAAGTTCATCGTAACTTATTTAATCTGTAGCCTAATAACTTGCATGGTTGCCAAAGTCGTAGTGGGAGGACCACACACCATATCCTTGAATGACTCCAAGTTTACTTCGATATGATGGTTAGTAGATTTGGATTTTAATTCGGTATATGAAACCTTAGGCGGAAAAGACACACGTAGGCATACAGAGGCTAGCACATGCACCCTACCCACACATACATTGCAATATTGTTGTATGGTGGTATTATACATTTTGTATTGTAGATATGTAGTGGTGTAATAATATTATAGCTGCTGCCTTCCTTCGAATACAAAATATCAATATCTGCGCATAAAGGCTTTCCACGACCATTAATTTCCTTGACACAAAAATATCCAATCATGTTAAGTGAACAAATGATCTGTCTGCATTTTTAAAATTGTACCAAAACTTCCTGTTTCCATCACTGATGTCGTGATTTAAAAAAAATACAGTATGACTACTTTATACTCGCATAAAAACTGTGGATGGGAACATGGTTAGTATCCCCAGATAAATGAGCTAGATTATCAACATAAAAATAATATATTTACTATTTTCTCTCTTCCCAGAAGTGCTGTGCTGTGTAATATAGAGCTCTGTCCCCTTTCCTTCCCCTACGAAGGACATCTAAGTGGTAATCCTGGTCTTCAGACTAATGATAATTTTATGGCTTCAGTGGGGCTCTGCTCAGAGCCTGCTGTCTTCCTTCCCTTAGCCAGGGCTTAAAAAGTGAGCAGGCATCATTGTTATGAAGACACACACCTGCACATGCACACACAAGCATGCACACAAAAACGCACACACGCACGCACGCACACAGACACACACACACACACACACACACACACACACACACACACACACACACACACACACACACACACACACACACACACACACACACACACACACACACACACACACACACACACACACACACACACACAAATACATAGCTTGCTGCCTCAGCAATCCCCTACAAGCTCCACAACCTTTACCTTCAAACCCGCAGCAGCAAATAAATACATCATAAAGCAGCTTGGGGTTTTAGCTCTCTCTCATACTTCAGATCACCACGCTACCGCAGGCATGCAAAGAGATCTGATAGACGCACAGACAGCAAAACTATAACTCCTGTTTCAAAGCGCCCAGAGAAGCTGCAGCAGGTATACTGAGTTCTGAGACTGTTGTTGTCCTTGCCACATCTGATTAAAAGTTTGAAGACGTTTAAGGCTCCTAGACAAATTCATGGAATTCTGAAATTTAGTAGAAACATAAACAAAAACAACCCAGTAAAGAACAAATACAAAAAACCTAAAGGACATTTTTTTCCATGGCGAAGAGTGAGGCTAAATTCACGGAGCTGTTTAGCATTTCAGCCGAAAGGACGTTCGCCACACCAGTTCATTTGTTTAATTGGCTGTGTAACATGGATATGCTCATTCACCGCCATAAACTCATCTCCCTCCTCAATGGGGGTAAATGGCACATTACTAAGTTAGAATTAAGTGGTACAAAAGGCCTTTGTCCACCACAGCAGACTAAGCAGACTGGTGCTTCATAAATTGGCTGGATGGAGTGTTTGGGAGAGGAACAGAGATTAATTATAGAAGGCGCTGTGGAGGCAGAAGGTGGCGAAGCATTCTGCTTTATCTTTATAATGTTGACACCCTGAACAGTGCATAGGGGGACTAGAGCATCAAGACAATGGATGCATGCCAAATGGCATCCTATCCCTTATATTTTGCATTACTTTGACCAGATCCTACATGGCCAATGTTCCCTCTAAACTGCACGCGGGCGCACAGCTCCCCCTAGACTACAGCACAGAAGAAATATCAGCCCACGCGGGTAAAGTGGGAGGGATTGCTTCTTACAAGAGCACAAAACATGAACATTTCTATTAATCTGAAAAGCTAGTCAGGTAAAGAGCTATTTTTTTATGTCTGAAAGGGGCAGTTTAGTATTTTGAGTCAGGCTTGAATAAGCTAAGTAGCCAATAGGCAGAGGGCAGCATAATTAGTCTGATTCTTTGTAATAATAATGTGAATAATAATGAATTTTATTTTGTAAAGCAGTTTCTTGCATCTAACATTACAACATGTTCAGTCACCTCCTTGTCTGAAAGACAAGTGGATAAATAGGTGAATTTCAGGCCCTGCATGTTTATTTCAAAAGTCTCATGGAATGTAGGCCTACATTGAACACCACACATTGGCTGCTACTGTAGGCTGAATGATAGAACCGCTATTTTCATGTTAAAATGTTATGGGATGCAATTTGCCACTTTGGTAGGTATACATTATTATCAAATAGCCACAGTAGCCTACTTATATACTGTAGCGAATAGGGTGGCCTTTGAGACACAGACCTACCAAGTATAGCCACTGATCTTAGATCATCTTTGTACAGGTGTTTTGTACAGGTGTTCAAGGGCTTCATATTGAACACAGGCCCTGATACTGATGACCAATCTGTATTCAGTACAGGCATTAAACGGGGCATTTTAGTGACATCTTCACGATTAACCTCTTGAAACTCCCCATCCCGGATCCGGGATTGTGACTAAGCCTCAGGCTCATTAGCATAACGCAACGTTAACGATTTCTGAAAATCGCAAATAAAATTAAAATAATGCGTTTGCTCTCAAGCTTAGCCTTTTCTTAACAACACTGTCATCTCAGATTTTCAAAATATGCTTTTGAACCATAGAAATTGACTAATTTGTGTAAGAGTATGCAAAGCTAGCATAGCATTTTGTGTAGCATGTAGCACGCAACATTTTCACAAAAGCCAGATAACCAAATAAATAAAATCATTTACCTTTGAAGAGCTTCTGATGTTTTCAATGAGGAGACTCCCAGCCACATACCAGATGCGCAGTGTTTCCTGAAAGCGTCTGTGTGTAGGAGAAATCGTTCCGTTTTCTACATTGCGCCTGGCTACCGAAACGAACCGAAAATGCAGTCACCTACAACGTGAAACTTTTTCCGGATTAACTACATAATATCGACCGAAACATGGCAAACGTTGTTTGGAATCAATCCTGAAGGTGTTTTTTCACATATCTCTTCATTGACATGCAGTTCGTGGAAGCTTGCTTCTCTCTGTGCCCCATGGAAAAATACTGGCAGGTGACTTTTGCGCACCAATTTCGGCGCAGGACACCGGGCGGACACGTGGTAAATGTGGTCTCTTATGGTCAATCTTCCAACGATCTGCCTACAAATACGTCACAATGCTGCAGACACCTTGGGGAAACGACAGAAAGGGCAGACTCATTCCTCTTGCGTTCACAGCCATATAAGGAGATCATGAAAGACAGAGCCTCAAAAATCCTTGTCATTTCCTGGATGCCAAGTCATCTTGGTTTTGCCTGAAGCTCACGTTAAAGGGCACGCACAGAGAAGATATTTGTATTTCTGGACACGTCAGAGTGTTTTCTTTCGAACAGTAGCAATTATATGCATAGTCGAGCATCTTTTTGTGACAAAATATCTTGTTTAAAACGGGAACGTTTTTCTTCCAAAAATGAAATAGCGCCACCATAAGTGTAAGAGGTTAATAAAGATTCCCTAATTCATAATGATAAATGCATGAGCACTATTTCACAATATCTGTCTCTCTCTCTCATATGCTGCTGGACATTTTCTAAGATTCTTATCACTCACTTAAACTAGAAGACATGAATTAAGATGTATCAAGCCTTCTATGAGTCAGCTAATGCACAATGATGGACAACGAATCAGTCTACCAGTTCATTAACATTTGCGACCAAGCTTTAACTTCTTCGATATAGGGGGCGCTCTTTTAATTTTTGGATAAAAAAACGTTCCCGTTTTAAACAAGATATTTTGTCACGAAAAGATGCTTGACTATGCATATAATTGACAGCTTTGGAAAGGAAACACTCTGACATTTCCAACACTGCAAAGATATTGTCTGTGAGTGCCCCAGAAGTAATGCTACAGGCGAAACCAAGATTAAATTTCATACAGGAAATGCCCCAGATTTTGAATGCGCTGTGTTCCAATGTCTCCTTATATGGCTGTGAATGCGCCAGGAATGAGCCTACACTTTCTGTCGTTTCCCCAAGGTGTCTGCAGCATTGTGACGTATTTGTAGGCATATCATTGGAAGATTGACCATAAGAGACTACATTTACCAGGTGTCCGCTTGGTGTCCTCCGCCGAAATTATTGCGCAATCTCCAGCTGCGTCCACTATTCCATTAGGTTCAGAGGAGAAAGGCAACTGCCACGAATGATTTATCATCGATTAGATATGTGAAAAACACCTTGAGGATTGATTCTAAACAACATTTGCCATGTTTCTGTTGATATTATGGAGTTAATTTGGAAAAAAGTTTGGCGTTGTAATGACTGAATTTTCTGGGGTTTTTCTTAGCCAAACGTGATGAACAAAACGGAGCGATTTCTCCTACACAAATAATATTTTGGGAAAAACTGAACATTTGCTATCTAACTGAGAGTCTCCTCATTGAAAACATCTGAAGTTCTTCAAAGGTATATGATTTTATTTGAATGCTCTTCTTGTTTTTGTGAAAATGTTGCCTGCTGAATGCTAGGCTTAATGCTATGCTAGCTATCAATACTATTACACAAATGCTTGTGTAGCTATGGTTGAAAAGCATATTTTGAAAATCTGAGATGACAGTGTTGTTAACAAAAGGATAAGCTTGTGAGCCAATATATTTATTTAATTTCATTTGCGATTTTCATGAATAGTTAACGTTGCGTTATGCTAATGAGCTTGAGGCTATGATTACGCTCCCGGATACGGGATTGCTCGACGCTAGAGGTTAACTTCCTTACTGATGTTCACAGTTCACAGATGCTGCTTTAATATATCAACATAATTTTAATGCCTCATGATGCCATCTATTTTGTGAAGTGCACCAGTCCCTCCTGCACCAAAGGAAATTGCTCTCATGGATGAACCAGACTTGTGGAGGTCTACAATTTTTTTCTGTGGTCTTTGCTGATTTCTTTCTGATTTCTGATTTTCCCATTATGTCAAGCAAAGAGACACTGAGTTTGAAGGTAGGCCTTGAAATACATCCACAGGTACACTTCCAATTGACTCAAATCATGTCAATTAGCCTATCAGAAGCTTCTAAAGCCATGATGACATTTTCTGTATTTTTGCAAGCTGTTTAAAGGCACAGTCAACATAGTGTATGTAAACCTCTGAGCCACTGGGATTGTGATACAGTGAATTATAAGTGAAATAATCTGTCTGTAAACAATTGTTGGAAAAATTACTAGTGTCTTGCACAAAGTAGTTTTTCTAAATGACTTGCCAAAACTATAGTTTGTTAACAAAAAATTTGTGGAGTGGTTGAAAAACAAGTTTTACTGACTCCAACCTAAGTGTATGTAAACTTCCGACTTCAACTGTACCTGTTGGAGAGCCTTGGTAAAAAAGGTAAAACCTTTGATCATTGCTATTCTAACTTCCGTGACGCATATAAGGCCCTCCCCCACCCTCCTTTCGGAAAAGCTGACCAACACTCCATTTTGTTGCTCCCTGCCTAGAGACAGAGACTAAAACAAGAGGCTCCCGCGCTCAGGTCTGCTCAACGCTGGTCCGACCAATCTGATTCCACTCTTCAAGACTGCTTCGATCACGTGGACTGGGATATGTTCCGCATTGCTTCCAACAACAACATTGACGAATACGCTGATTCGGTGAGCGAGTTCATTAGAAAGTGCATTGACGATGTCGTTCCCATAGCAATGATTAAAACATTCCCAAACCAGAAACCGTGGATTGATGGCAGCATTCGTGTGAAACTGAAAGCGCGAACCAATGCTTTTAACCAGGGCAAGGTGACCAGAAACATAACCGAATACAAACAGTGTAGCTATTCCCTCCGCAAGGCAATCAAACAAGCTAAGCGTCAGTATAGAGACAAAGTAGTCACAATTCAAAGGCTCAGACACAAGAGGTATGTGGCAGGGTCTACAGTCAATCACAGATTACAAAAAGAAAACCAGCCCCGTCACGGACCAGGATGTTTTGCTCCCAGGCAGACTAAATAACTTTTTATCCCGCTTTTAGGAGAATACAGTGCCACTGACATGGCCTGCAACCAAAACCTGCGGACTCTCCTTCACTGCAGCCAACGTGAGTAAAACATTTCAAAGCGTTAACCCTCGCAAGGCTGCAGGCCCAGACGGCATCCCCAGCCGCGTCCTCAGAGCATGCGCAGACCAGCTGGCTGGTGTGTTTACGGACATATTCAATCAATCCCTATCCCAGTCTGCTGTTCCCACATGCTTCAAGAGGTTCATCATTGTCCCTGTTCCCAAGAAAGCTAAGGTAACTGAGCTAAACGACTACCGCCCCGTAGCACTCACTTCCGTCATTATGAAGTGCTTTGAGAGACTAGTCAAGGACCATATCACCTCCACCCTACCTGACACCCTAGACCCACTCCAATTTGCTTACCGCCCAAATAGGTCCCCAGACGACGCAATCTCAACCACACTGCACACTGCCCTAACCCATCTGGACAAGAGGAATACCTATGTGAGAATGCTGTTCATCCATTACAGCTCAGCATTTAACACCATAGTACCCTCCAAACTCATCATCAAGCTCGAGACCCTGGGTCTCGACCCCGCCCTGTGCAACTGGGTGCTGGACTTCCTGACGGACCGCCCCCAGGTGGTGAAGGTAGGTAACAACATCTGTACCCCGCTGATCCTCAACACTGGGGCCCCACAAGGGTGCGTTCTGAGCCCTCTCCTGTACTCCCTGGCCATGCACGCCTCCAACTCAATCATCAAGTTTGCAGACGACACTACAGTGGTAGGCTTGATTACCAACAACGACGAGATGGCCTACAGGGAGGAAGTGAGGGCCCTCGGAGAGTGGTGTCAGGAAAATAACCTCACACTCAACGTCAACAAAACAAAGGAGATGATGTGGACTTCAGGAAACAGCAGAGGGAGAACCCCCTAACCACATCGATGGGACAGTAGTGGAGTGGGTCGTAAGTTTTAAGTTCCTCGGCATACACATCACGGTCAAACTGAATTGGTCCAGCCACACAGACAGCGTCGTGAAGAAGGCGCAGCAGCGCCTCTTCAACCTCAGGAGGCTGAAGAAATTCGGCTTGTCACCAAAAGCACTCAAACTTCTACAGATGCACATTCAAGAGCATCCTGGCGGGCTGTATCACCGCCTGGTACGGCAACTGCTCTGCCCACAACCGTAAGGCTCTCCAGAGGGTAGTGAGGTCTGCACAACGCATCACCGGGGGCAAACTACCTGCCCTCCAGGACACCTACACCACCCGATGTCACAGGAAGGCCATAAAGATCATCAAGGACAACAACCACCTGAGCCACGGCCTGTTCACCCCGCTATCATCCAGAAGGCGAGGTCAATACATGTGCATCAAAGCAGGGACCGAGAGACTGAAAAACAGCTTCTATCTCAAGGCCATCAGACTGTTAAACAGCCACCACTAACATTGAGTGGTTGCTGCCAACACACTGACTCAACTCCAGCCACTTTAACAATGCTACTTAATATATTGCATATATATTACATACCCTACATTACTCATCTCATATGTATATGTATATACTGTACTTGTCACGATCGTCGTAAGAAGCGGACCAAAGCGCAGCGTGGTGTGAATGCATCATTTAATGTGACGAAAAACATGAAACAAACTGTACAAAAACAATAAACAAATAACGACCGTGAAGCTATCATAAGGACTGTGCTGACACAAGCAACTAACATAGACAATCACCCACAAACAAACAGTGAAACCCAGGCTGCCTAAGTATGATTCTCAATCAGAGACAACTAATGACACCTGCCTCTGATTGAGAACCATACTAGGCCGAAACATAGAAATCCCAAAATCATAGAAAAACAAACAGACTGCCCACCCCAAATCACGCCCTGACCATACTAAATAATGACTAAACAACAGAAATAAAGTTCAGAACGTGACAGTACCCCCCCCCCAAAGGTGTGGACCCCGGCCACAAAACCTTAAAACCTATAGGGGAGGGTCTGGGTGGGCGTCTGTACGCGGTGGCGGCTCTGGCGCAGGACAGGGACCCCACTTCACCACAGTCTTTCTCCGCCTCATTGTCCGCCTCCGTGGCCTCCTAAACACGGCATCCCTGCTAAATTGCCCCACTTGACTGAGGGGCAGCTGGGGACTGAGGGGCAGCTCGGGACTGAGGGACAGCTCAGGCGGCGGTGGGCAGATGGCCAGCTCAGGCAGCGCTGGGCAGACGGCCAGCTCAGGCGGAGCTGGGCAGACTGGAGACTCCGACAATGCTGGAGAGGAGGAAGGCTCCGGCAGCGCTGGACTGAAGGGCTCTGGGGCCTCTGGACTGAGGGGCTCTGGCGTCTCTGGACTGAGGGGCTCTGGCGCCTCTGGACTGAGGGGCTCTGGCGCCTCTGGACTGAGGGGCTCTGGAGCCTCTGGACTGAGGGGCTCTGGAGCCTCTGGACTGAGGGGCGGAAGCTCTGGTAGCGCTGGACAGGCGGGAGCACCTGTATTGATGGGACGGAGAGAGAGCCTGGTGCGGGGGGCTGCCACCGGAGGGCTGGTGCGTGGAGGTGGTACTGGATAGACCGGACCATGCAGGCACACTGGAGCTCTTGAGCACCGAGCCTGCCCAACCTTACCTGGTTGAATGCTCCCAGTCGCCCTGCCAGTGCGACGAGGTGGAATAGCCCGCACTGGGCTGTGCTGGCGAACTGGGGACACCATGCGTAAGGCTGGTGCCATGTATGCCGGTCCAAGGAGACGCACTGGAGACCAGATGCATAGAGCTGGCTTCATGGCACCTGGCTCGATGCCCACTCTAGCCCGGCCGATACTAGGAGCTGGTATGTGCCGCACCGGGCTATGCACCTGCACTGGGGACACCGTGCACTCCACCGCATAACACGGTGCCTGCCCGGTCTCTCTCGCCCTCCGGTAAGCACAGGAAGTTGGTGCAGGTCTCCTAACTGGCTTCGCCATACTTCCTGTGTCCCTCCCCCAATACATTTTTTGGGGCTGCCTCTCGGGCTTCCTTGCCAGCCGTGTTACCTCGTATCGCCGGTTCCTCTCTCCGGCTGCCTCTGCTCTCCTAGCTGCCTCCACCTGTTCCGATGGGAGGCGATCCTTTCCCGCCAGGATCTCCTCCCATGTGTAGCAACCCTTGCCGTCCAAAACATCCTCCCATGTCCAGTCCTCCTTGCGCTGCTCCTGCTGCAGCTGCCTGTCACCACGCCGCTTGGTCCTGTTGTGGTGGGTGAATCTGTCACGATCGTCGTAAGAAGCGGACCAAAGCGCAGCGTGGTGTGAATGCATCATTTAATAGATGACGAAAAACACAAAATAAACTGTACAAAAACAATAAACAAATAACGACCGTGAAGCTATCATAAGGACTGTGCTGACACAAGCAACTAACATAGACAATCACCCACAAACAAACAGTGAAACCCAGGCTACCTAAGTATGATTCTCAATCATAGACAACTAATGTACCCTGCCTCTGATTGAGTACCATACTCGGCCGAAACATAGAAATCCCAAAATCATAGAAAAACAAACATAGACTGCCCACCCCAACTCACGCCCTGACCATACTAAATAATGACAAAACAACAGAAATAAAGGTCAAAACGTGACAGTACTATACATCATCTATATCATCAGTATATCATCTACTGCATCTTATATGTAATACATGTATCACTAGCCACTTTAAACTAAGCCACTTTGTTTACATACCCTACATTACTCATCTCATATGTATATACTGTACTCGATACCATCTACTGAATCTTGCCTATGCCTTTCTGTATCATCACTCATTCATATATCTTTATGTACATATTCTTTATCCCTGTACACTTGTGTGTATAAGGTAGTAGTTTTGGAATTGTTAGGTTAGATTACTTGTTGGTTATAACTGCATTGTCAGAATTAGAAGCACAAGCATTTCGCTACACTCGCATTAACGTCTGCTAACCCTGTGTATGTGACAAATACATTTGATTTGATTTGATTTGACTTGTTGAATACCAAGTCCCTCTATTTATCGGCTCCTATGCAGCGGCTTTGTTTGAGAGATAGTTGAGGAGATGCTTAGCTGAGCGACAGAGACCACCTGTTCCCATCCATTGACTTTAATTGAATAATAATGCAATCAGGATCCATTTAGGCAGCACAATAATGTCTGTGTCTTGTATACAGTTCACAGTGGTCACAGAATGAGAACTCATTATTGAAATGGTGGCGGTGGTGCATCTGCGAGGGAGTGAGTGTGCATGTGTGTGTGCACAGTTGCATGTGTGTAGCTGTCCTCTCTGTCCTCATATCTCTCCCCTATCCAAGTCCCTTTTTCCCCTGCAGCTGCAAAGACAGTAGCTGCTGTGCTAGCATCGCCATGACAGCAGACGCTCCGAGTGTTCCGTCTGGGTCGGACGTCTGACCCTACCCTGTTTGTCTAGACGGTAATGAGACAGCCCTCTGAGACTAATGCCTGATGTCCTGGAGGAAGAGCTGAGAAGGCCATTAAGATAATCTGACTAGCCAGCCTGTCGTTCTGCCGCATTATCTTGTTTGGGATGTAATTGAAGGATCTGATAGCCATTAGCAGACATCTAATGAAGGAACAGAATTTTGTACGGAAACAGAGCCATATTCATTTTAAATATATGGCTTTGGTTGGGGCCATACATAAGAATATGGTAACAATGGCCGTCTCTGAAAAATATAATCACTATTTGAGCAAGTAGTCCTGACAACAATATAACAGGACAAAAGTCTGTTTAAAAATGTTTGTCAAGAGCATTTTTCCAATATCAATACCATTGATGTCTGTAGTAATTTAATAAACACTTTTAATATCAATATGATCAATATGCCTTCTTCATTTTCTAAGCCATAGCTCACACAGTATATTGTAAGTATCAGATGCTCAATTTTCAAAGTTCAAGCCTATTTATGGTCCAACAACATCCTGCCAGTTTCTCAGGGAAGCAATAGAATCAAGTACTGAGTGAGTTATCTTAATGAAATGACACAACATCAACTATCCATGACACAGTCCCACGTGATATCCCATTTAATTTCTTTCATCAGTGCTTTCACCTCTTTTATTTCCACTGTAGGATTGTGTCCCAAATGGTACTCTATTATATATATAGTATATAAACCTAAGGGGCTTGTTCAAAAGTAGTGCACTGTATTGGGGACAGGGTACCATTTGGGAAACAACCTGTATGTTACCCTGACCTTGGGGGTGTGCTCTGTGCCAATCCATCGGTGTAGGAAGGGACCCATGTTTTTAATGAGCTTTTAGTTTGATTGCATTGGCCAGTTCCTGCTTGTTGTGAATAACTAAAAACTCTGATGTATCCAGCATCTTGCTCTTGTCATCACTATTCTTCACCAATGAGGAAAAACCACCTAAGGATATATGGTAGCTAGAATTATTTATTTCCCTCTTAATAAGTCACTTTCAGGCCAGAGGACTTCTAAAGTTGACTGTTTTCCGTGGATAGAACTCAGAATATAGAACTCAGAATGAAAGGAACGTAGAGAACACTGACTGTACTGCCTCCAGTCAAGAACAAACCACTTTCATCCTTTCCTTTTCATTGTCTCCTTAGAGCTGTAAAATATCACTCACATTAGTAAGGGACAAGTGTTTCAGAAAATATAAAAGGGAGAAGAAAGATTAAAAAAGAGGCCAAAAAACACATCAAAGTCACTCATGATGACAGCTGTGAGCAACAGAGATGGAGATTGGGCGAAAGAATGGACAGAGAGAAAGAGAGAGAGAAAGAGAGCGATTTCAGAGAGGCATCAAGCTGAACAAAAGGATGCAGAGGACATATCGGGACACGGGATAGAATAGCAGGAATAATGTAGTCTTTCCTTATTATGGGGTAGGGTAGCTAGGCGCTAATAAGGCTAGGGTTGCTAACAGGAGTACTTGGACCATATTCACAAAATGTGTCAGTAGGAGTGCTGATCTAGGATCAATTTGGTCTTTAGATCATAATGAATATGGTTATGTGGACAAGTGGGATCTGATAATAGATCAGCACTCAGTTTCACCTTCTGTCCGTGGCACTGAAAGGCACAACGTGGATCCCCAGAGGCCTGCCAACATTGGACACCTCTACCGGCTTTAGCATGTCACTTGTGGGACAATGATGGATGAGGCAAGTGGTGAGAGGGATGGAGGGAGAAAGGAAAGCATGCGTGAAATAAAAACAGACCCAGAACACAAAACAGAAAACAGAACGGGCAGCAAATATAAAACACAAAACAAGATAACATGACAGGTCTGGGAATGGAGCCTCTCTAGCAGCTAGGGACATGTCACTGTATGCGTCCCAAATGACACCCTATTCCCTTTATAGTGCACTACGTTTGACCAATGCCCATAGTGCACACAATAGGGAAAATAGGGTGCAATTTGGGACAAAGTGCCTGTAGAGATTGGCTTTGGCTCAGCTAAGTCTCTCATGAAGCCATCCATTATACAGTCTACCTGTGTACCCAGAGGTTGATTAGGGACCCAAATGGAGACTCCAATTAAGTGATTAAGATCAGGTCCTAGTGGGTTCTACAGTAAACTAGTAAAGTATCCCAAATGATTTAGAAATGTGGAGGGATGCTTTAGACCTGCGGATAAATATGTGAGGGTGTGAAAGAGTCAGATAAATAATCGACAAATAACGAATGGTAAATCTCATACCTGCACTGAGTATAAGAAAGTGTCTGTAGTGTACTGTAACTATGTTATAATGGCATATATTTTGAGTACAGAACATCTGATCCAATAGACACTACAATGTTATTGAGTACTACACTGAGTGTACAAAACATTAGAAACACCTTCCTGATATTGAGTTGCAAGTAGGGATGTGGCGGTCAGGATATTTTGTCAGCCTGTGATTGTCAAGCAAATAACTGTCAGTCTCACCTGGTTTCAACACATAGCCCACAAGCCACTGATGCAGACCTTTGGTACATCTACATTTTAAAAAGTCTAATAAATCCATGTAATATAGTCTACACCTTCAAAATAAATCCATTATTCATTTTAGACAGGTTTAAAGAAACATGATATGAGGAAAATGTAGTATATTTCAGAAGAACAGAATACCATACTCTGAGTTGTCCTTATGTTAGGCCCTGATCTGGCTAGGCCAAATAGATGTGGGCTACACTAGTTAATTTAGCAGACAAGATTTTCTTAGAATTCCATGGCATTATTTTATATAATTTTATAGTATTAACCTCTTACATCTATGGGGGCGCTATTTAATTTTTGGATGAAAAACGTTCCCGTTTTAAACAAGATATTTTGTCACAAAAAGATGCTCGACTATGCATATAATTGATACCATTCGAAAGAAAACACTCTGACGTGTCCAGAAATACCAAGATATTCTCTGTGCGTGCCCTAGAACGTGAGCTTCAGGCAAAACCAAGATGAGATGGCATCCAGGAAATGACAAGGATTTTTGAGGCTCTGTTTTCCATTGTCTCCTTATATGGCTGTGAATGCGAGAGGAGTGAGTCAACCCTTTCTGTCGTTTCCCCAAGGTGTCTGCAGCATTGTGACGTATTTGTGGGCAGATCATTGGAAGATTGACCATAAGAGACCACATTTACCAGGTGTGCGCCGAAATTGGTGCGCAAAAGTCACCTGCCAGTATTTTTCCATGCGATACAGAGAGGAAAGCAAGCTTCCACGAACTGCATATCAATGAAGAGATATGTGAAAAAACACCTTGAGGATTGATTTCAAACAACGTTTGCCATGTTTCGGTCGATATTATGTAGTTAATCCGGAAAAAGTTTTACGTTGTAGGTGACTGAATTTTCGGTTTGTTTCGGTAGCCAGACGCAATGTAGAAAACGGAACGATTTCTCCTACACACAGACGCTTTCACGAAAAACTGCGCAATTGGTATGTAACTGAGAGTCTCCTCATTGAAAACATCAGAAGCTCTTCAAAGGTAAATTATTTTATTTATTTGGTTATCTGGTTTTTGTGAAAATGTTGCGTGCTAAATGCTACTCAAAATGCTATGCTAGCTTTGCATACTCTTACACAAATTAGTCAATTTCTATGGTTCAAAAGCATATTTTGAAAATCTGAGATGACAGTGTTGTTAAGAAAAGGCTAAGCTTGAGAGCAGACGCATTATTTTCATTTTATTTGCGATTTTCAGAAATCGTTAACGTTGCGTTATGCTAATGAGCCTGAGGCTTTAGTCACAAACCCGGATCCGGGATGGGGAGTTTCAAGAAGTTAAGAATACAATTGAACAAAGCTGAATAAAATAGAAAGGATATTTTCTCAAAACAATTTTAGGGAGTGTGCACATGCGGCTATTCTGTGAGCGGTGAACAAAAAAATAGGTACTCCTATATGCTTAATTTCGAGTTATTAATGTAACTTTAGTTCTTCTACAAAACAAATGTTTTGATTTTTAATACATTGTAAGGCTGCATGATGCGACTCTAATGATGATTTGAAAAAAATATCTTCAAAGACACATGCTCTGCTTGTTTTTTTTTGCACAGGCTGTACACACTTCCTCAGTCAGTCATTCACAATTTGACAAGCACTTGATAATGCCTCAAATTTCACAGCAAAATAAAAAATACATACCATTTGCGGCCTTTAGCCGCTGTGCCCTTGTCCCTGATTGTTGTGGCCTCCGAAGCACCTCTCACTCACATGGCTCTCCATCACGTGATCAGGTCTTTCTCACAGGCTACAAGTGAAGACAGACACATCGGGGACGCAACTGCACGTGCCTCATTCCAATTCCTAGGTGCATATTGAAGACATTGGAAGAACTGTCCACATTTACTTTTCGTCAGCCAACAAGATGAGTAAGCCTATGTCAATATACCATAGTACAATAGTTGACATATTCTATTCTGTGTGAGAAATAAATATTCAAACCATAGTCTGTGACAGTTGTGGTATGCGACAGATCCCAAATTATTAATACAACCATTAGCATCAAAACCAATGTTTTACACAATGTGGTTGACGCAACAGATCCGAACATTTACCTAAACATGTTGATAAACTATAAAGCTATTTCTTAACATTATAAGCGCAGCAATGCACACACGCAGTAGGCTATAAGCGTGAATGTTCCATTAGCGGGAAAACACCATAATCAAAAGTGACCGCAAATGTAATGCTTTTCTTATAAAGGTGCATTTTTATGGCAAAAATAATCTTCCCCAAACTCACACGTTGCTTATGTATGCCAGTTATTTTTTATTTAACCTTTATTTAACTAACAGTTAGGCTTTACACCCCTTGTAAAGTGGATTAATAATGCTTAATTAAAGTTAATAAAAGCCTCAAAACATATAGTCCTACGGACTAGGCTAACGTGAGTTGTGACTATGATTCGAAAAAGCAAAAAAGGCATTGTTTCTGATCATATATAATTCACAAGTCATAGGCTAATATTGTCACCCATCAGACTATTATTTGATTTAATATTGTCTTTACATTAACTAAATAATATGTGTGAAGTTAGTTTTGATTTAGATTGGACCATTATCATGTACTGTACCTGTCTCAAAACAGGGGCAGGGGAAAAGTACATGTCATCTGCAATATGCACTTCAATAGTGAATGGAGGATGCTTAACCCATGGTTCATTTTCATTCCAGCCAGGTAGGCTACACTCCTGTTGTAAAGATAAGTCATGTGCTTAATATTAGGAAATTTGATAAATACATATAGTAGGCCAAGCCGATAGAAAGCTGATGGGATCCTCCTCTTTTTAATCACTCTGTTTCCTTGCTCAATTGAATAGCCTATAGAAATGTTGGATCTCGAAGTGTTTGATTCAATTTTTGATTACATTTGCCCTGATGTCAGAGTAATTAGATGGACAGTAGAGTGCTGAGTATCAGGCAATTAGCAAGTTTGGTAGGCTACTAATGACCATCAGCAGCATCAGAGCTTGGAGAAGCCTAATTACCATGACTAACCAGTCACATGGAATATGACTGCTTTCATGACTTGTGACCGCCGGTGTGGGGGTTAACACAGTCACCGTAACAGCCCTAGTTGCACCCCCCTTTGCCATCAGAACAGCCTCAATTTGTTGGGACTTGGACTACAAAGTGTTAACCTTTTTGGGATAGTGGGCAGCATTTTCACTTTTGGATGAATAGCGTGCCCAGAGTGAACTGCCTCCTACTCTGTCCCAGATGCTAATATATGCATATTATTATAAGTATTGGATAGAAAACACTCTGAAGATTCTAAAACTGTTTAAATGATGTCTGTGAGTATAACAGAACTCATATGGCAGGCGAAAAATCCAACCAGGAGGTTTGTAGTTTTTCAAAGCTTGGCCTACCGAATACACATGGTGTCTATGGAGTCAAGTTGCACATCCTACGGCTTCCACTAGATGTCAACCGTCTTTAGAAACTTGAATGTGGATTATACGATAAATGAGGGGCTCATGAGACCTGTTTGAGTCAGTGGTCTGGCAGAGTATCTCAGGCTTGTGACGCACGCTCCCGGCAGAGTTAGCTCTCGTTCCAGTGCTTTTCTTCAGACATAGGAATTCTCTGGTTGGAACATTATTTATGTTTTATGTTAAAAACATCCTAAAGATTGATTCCATACATCGTTTGACTTGTTTCTATGACCTGTAACGGAATTTTAGATTTTTTTTGTCTGGACGAAGTGCTCGCGCCTCATGAAGATGTATTACTGGGCTGAACACGTTAACAACAAGTGGCTATTTGGACATAAATGATGGACTTCATGAACTTTATGGAACAAATCAGAACGTTATTGTCGAACTGGGATTCCTGGGAGTGCCTTCTGATGAAGATCATCAAAGGTAAGTGAATATTTATAGTGTTATTTCTAACTTCTGTTGACTCCAAAATGGCGAATATTTCTCTGGCTGGATTGGGCTCTGGGCGGTGTTCTCAGATGATGATTTTTCCGTAAAGTTTAAAGAAAATCTGACACAGCAGTTGCATTAAGGAGAAGTCTATCTTTAATTCTGTGAATAACACTTGTATCAATAATCAATGTTTATTATGAGTATTTCTGTAAAATCACCGGATGTTTTGGAATCAAAACATTACTGCACGTAACTTGCCAATGTAAACTGAGATTTTTGGATATAAATATGCACATTATCGAACAAAACACACATGTATTGTGTATCATGATATCCTATCAGTGTCATCTGATGAAGATCAGTTAGTGATTAATTTTATCTATATTTCTGCTTTTTGTGACTCCAATCTTTGGCTGGAATTTTTTTTTTGACTTGGCAGTGATGTAACATAATCATATGTTGTGCTTTCGCTGTAAAGCATTTTTGAAATCGGACACGATGGGTTGATTAACAAGAAGTGTATCTAATTTGCTGTATTGGACTTCTTGATGTGTGAAAGTTACATATTTCAAAAAAATATATTTTAATTTCGCGCACTGCCTTTTCAGCAGAATGTTGTCGATGTTGTCGCTAAAAAGTTTAATGTGAGTCTGGAAGGAGAGTTTACAGTCTAACCAGAAACCTAGGTATTTGTAGTTGTCCAAATATTCTAATTCAGGACCGTCCAGAGTAGTGATGCTAGATGGGAGGGCAGATGTGGGCAGCGATCGGTTGAAGAGCATGCATTTAGTTTTACTTCCATTTAAGAGTAGTTGGAGGCCACGGAAGGAGATGTGTATGGCATTGAACCTTGTCTGGAGGTTATTTAACACAGTGTGCAAAGAAGGACCAGAAGTATACAGAATGGTATCGTCTGCGTAGAGGTTGATCAGAGTATCACCAGCAACAAGAGCGAAATCATTGATGTATACAGAGAAAAGAGTTGACCCGAGGGTTGAACCCTGTGGCACCCCCATAGAGACTGCCAGAGGTCCGGACAACGGGCCCTCTGATTTGACACACTGAACTCTATCAGAGAAGTAGTTGGTGAACCAGGCGAGGCAGTCATTTGAGAAACCAAAGATGTTGAGTCTGCCGATAAGAATGTGGTGATTGACAGAGTCGAAAGCCTTGGCCATGTCAATGAATACAGCTGCACAGTATTGTCTCTTATCGATGACGGTTATGAAATGGTCTAGGACCTTGAGCGTGGCTGAAGTGCACCCATAACCAGCTCGGAACCCAGATTGCATAGCGGAGAGGGTACGGTGGGACTCGAAATGGTCAGTGATCTGTTTGTTAACTTGGCTTTCGAAGACGTTTGGAAGGCAGGGTAGGATATATATAGGTCTGTAGCAGTTTGGGTCTAGAGTGTATCCCCCTTTGAAGAGGTGGATGACCGCAGCAGCTTTGGGACCTCAGACGACTCAAAAGTAAGTCAGAACAGGCTATTAATAGGGGTTGCAACCATTTCAGCTGATAATTTTAGATAGAGAGGGTCCGGATTGTCTAGTCCGGCTGATTTGTAGGTGTCGAGATTTTGCAGCTCTTTCAGAACATCAGCTATCTGGATTTGGGTGAAGGAGAATTGGAGGAGTCTTGGGTAAGTTGCTGTGGGGGGTGCAGGGCTGTTGACCGGGGTAGGGGTAGCCAGCTGGAAAGCATGGCCAGCCGTAGAAAAATGCTTATTGAAATTCTCAATTATGGTGGATTTACCAGTGGTGACAGTGTTTCCTAGCCTTAGTTCAGTGGGAAGCTGGGAGGAGGTGCTCTTATTCTCCATGGACTTCACATTGTCCCAGAACTTTTTGGAGTTTGTGCTACAGGATGCAAAGTTCTGTTTAAAAAAGCTAGGCTTTGCTTTCCTAACTGCCTGTGTACATTGGTTCCTAACTTCCCTGAAAAGTTGCATATCATGGGGTCTATTCGATGCTAATGCAGAACGCCACAGGATGTTTTTGTTTCGGTCAAGGGCAGTCAGGTTTGGAGTAAACCAAGGGCTGTATCTATTCCTGGTTCAACATTTTCTAATGGGGTATGCTCTTTTAAGAATGTGAGGATAGCACTTTTAAAGAGTAACCAGGCATCCTCTACTTATGGGATGAGGTCAATATCATTCCAGGATACCACGGCAAGGTTGATTAGAATGGCCTGCTCGTTGAAGTGTTTTAGAGAGCGTTTGACAGTGATGAGGGGTGGTTGTTTGACCGCAGACGTATTACGGACTTAGGAAATGAGGCAGTGATCGATGAAATCCTGATCGAAGACAGCAGAGGTGTATTTGGAGGGGAGGACGGTTCGGATGATATCTATGAGGGTGCCCGTGTTTACAGATTTGGGGTTGTACCTGGTAGGTTCATTGATAATTTGTGTGAGCTTGAGGGCATCAAGCTTAGATTGTAGGATGTCTGGGGTGTTAAACATGTTCCAGTTTAGACATGTTCCAGTTTAGGTCACCTAACAGCACAAGCTCTTAAGATATATGGGGGAAATCAATTCACATATGGTGTCCAGGGCACAGCTGGGGGCAGAGTGTGGTCTATTGCATGCGGCAACGGTGAGAGACTTGTTTCTGAAAAGGTGGATTTTTAAAAGTAGAAGCTGAAATTGTTTGGGCACAGACCTGGATACTAAGACAGAACTCTGCAGGCTATCTATGCATTAGATTGCAACTCCGCCCCCTTTGGCACTTCTATCTTGTTAGAAAATGCTTTAGTTAGGGATGGAAATTTCAGGGTTTTTGGTGGTCTTCCTAAGCCAGGATTCAGGCATGGCTAGGACATCCGGGTTGGCAGAGTGTGCTTAGGCCGTGAATGAAGCAAACTTAGGGAGTAGGCTTCTAATATTAAAATGCATGAAACCAAGACTTTTACAGTTACAGAAGTCAACAAATGAGAGGGAATGGGAGTGGAGCTAGGCACTGCAGGGCCTGGATTAACCTCTACATCACCAGAGGAACAGAGGAGGAGTAAGATAAGGGTACGGCTAAAGGCAATAAGAACTGGTTGTTTAGTAGGTTCGGAACAGAGAGTGAAAGGAGCATGTTTCTGGGCACGGTAGAATAAATTCAAGATATAATGTACAGACAAAGGTATGGTAGGATATGAATACAGTGGAGGTAAACCTATGCAATGACGATGAGAGAGATATTGTCCCTTGAAACATCATTTAAACCAATTTAGGTCACCACATGTGTGGGAGGTGAAACTAAAGGGTTAACTAAGGTGTTTTGAGCAGGGCTAGAGTCTCTACTGTGAAATAAGGCAATCATGTTTAACCAAAACAGCAATGGACATGTCATATTGACATTAGGGGGAGGCATGTGTAGCCAAATGATGATAGGGGTGCAGTGAGTAACTCGGTGGGCCAGAGATACGGCGATTCAGACAGCTAGAGGGCCGGGGCTAGCAAGCTAGCAGAAGGGCCCCCCTTGTGCTGTTACGTCGGCAGACCAGTCGTCGTGGGATCATCGGCGCTCCGTGTGGTAATAGGGTACAGGACAATTAGCAAAATAGGTATAGTGGCCAAAGAATTTGTCCGATGGGCCTCTTCAGCTAACAGACCGATATGCTCTAGACAGCTAGCGGGCCGCAGCTAGCAGACTAGCAGATTGGCATTCACGGGATGTCGCGACGGAGGAGCCAGTTGAAAAAACCCCTCGGGCGAATTACGTCGGTAGTCCAGTCGTGATGGGTCGGCGGGGCTCCGTGTCAGCAGTAAAAGGGGTCCAGGCCAATTGGCAAAATAGGTATTGTAACGCAGCCTTTTGAGTGACTAAAACATCACCCACAATATTTTAAAGTTTGAGAAATAATACTTTTTTTCTCTCATGTCAAACTACCACCAGGAAGTCCGAAAAGATTGACCAAGGTGTTTCTGATGGACCTCTTCGGCTAGCCGGGAGATGAGCCTAGCAAAGGCTAGCTCCAGGCTAATTTGTTCTTGCATCGGGACAGTGATGTTAGCCAGGAGTGGCCACTCGGATAGCAGCTAGCTAGCTGCGATGATCCAGGTGAAAAGGTTCCGAGCTTGCGGTAGGAATCCAGAGATATGGAGAAAAAAAGTCTGATTTTCTATGGTTTGCGTCTCGCTGTGCAGACTGGCGAGAGTTGTCCGGGCTAAAGGTATCTGATGACTACTAGCTAGTAGCTAGTTAGCTGGCTAGCTTCTGTTGGAGGTTCCGGTTCAAAATAAAGAAAATAGCAGATCCATACCACATTGGGTGATGCGGATTGCAGGAAAGTATGTTGAAGTTGAGGTTAAGAAAAATGTATGCGAAGAAAAAGTATATATTCACAGGACAAAACAACGCCATCTTGGATTTTAATCTTTTGTCTTGCCCATTCACCCTCTGAATGGCACACATACACAATCCATGTCCCAATTGTCTCAAGGCTTAAAAGTCCTTCTTTAACCTGTCTCCTCCCATTCATCTACACTGATTGAAATTGATTAAACAAGTGACTTCAATAAGGGATCATAGCTTTCACCTTTTCAGTCTATGGCATGGAAAGAGTGTACAGTACATGGCAATGTTTTGTACAATCATAGTATATACATGGTATGACTGCCATAAAAGGTGGTCCTTGGATGAGTCCATTCTCCCAGTAAAGGGGTGTGGGTGTTTGTAATACATGAAGAGAGTTGGGTGAGTCCATTCCTCTCAGGAGGATGGGGGTGTTCAGTGCACTTACTCCAGAGAAACCGTAGGGGAGCGTTCTACGCAAATAATCTGCTCTCCCCACCGGCTCTATCCTCCCGTTCCTCTCATCCTCCTTCAATTGCTAGAGACAGAAAGAAACAGAGAGATTTAGGGAGAGAGAGAGAGAGAGAGAGAGAGAGAACAAGGTGACACAGGGAACATATGTCCTACTATCTGCGTTTCTGCATCTCATCTCTTCTTTCCTCCCTTCTTTATGATCCAATTACCTGAGAAGATACAAATCTGTCATTCTGCCCCTGAGCAAGGCAGTTAACCCACTGTTCCCAGGGCGCGGAAGACGTGGACGTTGATTATGGTAGCCGCCCGCACCTCTCTGATTCAGAGGGGTTGGGTTAAATGCGGAAGACCCATTTCAGTTGAATGCATTCAGTTGTACAACTGACTAAGTATCCTCCTTTCCCTTTAACACACACATGCCAATACCCTAATATTGATACAATCAAGCACCGATATACCAATATCCTAGCCTAAATTCGATAGATCCCAGTTCCTTTGCCAATACTCCTCATCCCTGTTACTTGCCTATCTCAGCCATGTTGCTCACTTTCCTTAGGCCTGTATTCATCAAGTCACCAACAGTAACCTATATCCAGCTTTCGCTGCACCCAACCCTGTTATTTGCATATCTTAGTCCTGTGACCTCTGGCCTGTATACGCTAATCATTTCATAGATAAACTCGTAGAACAGTTGTAAAACATGTGCCCCAGCCCCTACTACAAACTTGTTGCCAAAAAGGATTTGAATGGGAAATAGACATCCATTCAGACCTATTACCTGTATGTATTACCTACATTACTCAAATGTAAATGGCATGTATGTATCCCTACACCATTGCTCATATAAACCAGGTAAATCCATCATCATACTCATATAAAACAGGTCCAGTGCCCAAACCTCAACATTCATACAAACTAGGTCCACCCTTGTACTTCAGCCCCAATATTCTTATTCATATTGACGTTACATATTTGTTAAATTATGATACTAATTCAGTTTATGGGTCTTAACATGGCCAATACCCCTGAAATTACAAAATATGACGATTTCCAGTAAAGTCACTGATGGATAATGGATAATGGTAAAATCATCTTGATTAAGTATATCCATAACCTATTTCGAAATCGAAATATATACACTGTGTACAAAAATGTAAGGAACACCTGCTCTTTCCATGACCAGGTGAATCCAGGTGAAGGCTTTGATCCCTTATTGATGTCACTTGCTAAATTCACTTCAGTCTGTGTGGATTAAGTGGAGAAGACAGGTGAAAGAAGGATTTTTAAGCCATGAGACAATTGAGACATGGATTGTGTATGTGTGACATTGAGGGTGAATGGGCAAGAAAAAAGATTTAAGTGCCTTTGAAATAGGTATGGTAGCAGGTACCGGGCGCACCGGTTAGTGTCAAGAACTGCAACACTGCTGGGTTTTTCACACTCAACAGTTTCCCGCGTGCAGCAAGAAGGGTCCACCACCCAAAGGACATCCAGCCAACTTGACACAACTGTGGGAGGCATGGGGGGGAACATTGCCCATCATCCCTGTGGAACGCTTCCGACACCTTGTAGAGTCTATGCCCGGACGAACTGAGGCTGCTCTGAGGGCAAAAGGGGGTGCAACTAGGAATGTTGCGGTGATCGTGTGCCAAACAAGACAGGTGGCCGTAATGTATTACTCATAATCAATCAGGATGGGGGGGAGATTGAGGGGAGCTGCCAGGTTCTTACAGTAATCTGATAAATGGAAGGGAGAATGAGACACAGGCCATTTGTTTCCTTTACTCTCTCCCTCTCTCCCTTTAATTTACCCTTCTTCGTCTTCTCCATTCAGGGCCATTAGCTATTATACCTCTCTGCCCATCTTTCTATTTACAGACGTACTTAATGTCAGACAGCTGGGGACCTTAGCGTCCACTGTGTAAAAACAGGAGGTTCTTATACTGTATTAAAGAGGAGTTATGCGTGAGTTGTCATTGAGATACATAAAATAGCAGATACCCAAAAAAATCTCTAAATTAATCTACATTTATTCACATCTGATTCATACAGTATTGTGAGTGTAATGGTGAGATTCCGATCAACAAGTTTGGAAATTCTGCTTCATTTGAGCCCAAGCCCTCTGTTATTCTAATTGATACATTTCCGAAGGTGAAGAGAAACTGACACGGGGTCATGAAAATGTAATCAGAATACCTATAAATTCCTGCTGCCAAGCAGCTGCTGTTTCCTCTATTATGCGGTCCTATGAAAATGAATCAATCACTCATGTCCCCCACGCATTGCTGTTTTAATTTTATGTCATAGCAGGTCGGGATTCTAATGCTTTGTATTGGAAAACCAGGGGGATACTGGCATACTGTACTGTGGGGCCTCAATGGGCCTGGCAACCCGTAGAACGCTTAAGTAAATAATAGACTGAGAAGACTGATAGGGAGATATCAGGGACGGAGATATCAATGATAGGGAGATATCAGTGTTTAGAGCTCTTTGATGCACGGAGGTGAGGACAGGTTTCTATCCAGGACTCACACCAGAGATAGGTAGAAAGAAAGAAAGAAAGAAAGAAAGAAAGAAAGAAGGAAAAGAGAGAGTGCGAGCGAGAGACAGTAAGGTAGAGATAGTAATAGTCCCTTGAGGGATAACTGGTGACTCTTTCATGTCCCTGATGGACAGATTGATTGGCTGAGTGACTCAGAAGCAGTGTGTCACTCTCCTCTTGTCACCAAGGGCAGAAAGAGAGCCTCACGCTGGCTGCCAGCCCTGATCTATTGTCCATCTCTGTCTCGCTCGCTGTCTCATTGACAGTGCTAAGCACCTATTGACAGGAGAGGTGAGCCACTAGCTCCCTCTCTTTCTCTAGCCCCCCTCCCCTCCCCTTCTCTCTCTCCATCTCATTCCCTTCAGCGCTGTTGGCCGGATGATCATTTCCTTCCTGGTCAGAGGGGAAGTGACCTCGTAGCGTTACCTGCCTGGCCGAGTCGAGAAAGGGTTTAATTTCACCTCTCACTGCCCTTCACTTTTGGCCCGGTCTCTGTAGTGAGTGCAGAGTCAGAAATGGGGGAGTGGAGGAGCCTGACAGACTGAGAGCACATCTCTCAACACATGGGGCTGGGATGGCTGTGATGTGTGCTGGGTGAGGGCATGGGGCTGGGCCAGGGCAAGGGCCAACTGCCTCTCCAACAATGATAGGAAAAACAAGGTTAGGAGCCTGGCGATTAGACAGCCAGTGCATTAGATTATTGAAGCAGATATGAAGGCTTAGCTTTCAGATAGATGGAGAGGGAGTAGAGGGAGGGACTGTAAATTGCAGAGCGCTGTTTCCTTTCACAGATCTCTTTTACAGTAGACAGGGGGAATGGGGAGGGCAAGGGGAGGGGCTGCTTCATGCTCACACACAAACACATATGGACACAGACACACAGACAAACTTTCTGCTCGCTGGAGAGTTTGGCGTAAGGGCAGTCTCTGAATACTTGTCACCTTCCATCATAACTGATGGTGTGTGTGCATGTGCGTGTGAGTATGCGTGTGAGTATGCGTGCGTGCACCGGCTTAATGTTTGCAACACACTATCATCTCTGACAATGTCCGACACTTCATCACAATGGCTGCCAGTGAAGGATTAGCTACAGCACAATGGAGGCCAAAGACCATAGTATATACAGTAAATACAAAGTAATGAGCCAGTGGCAAATGTGCCATAGAAAATATAGGGAAACAAGCAATTTAACATGGCCTTTCGGCACAATGACCGTTGAAACGTTTAAACAAGGCATCCCTCATAGGTCCCATTTAAAAATAGTTTGCAGTAATTATACGAGGTGAAATAAAAAGTCATGTTCATAAAAAGAAACACTGGAAATGTCAAATGTAACAAATGCTTTGACGTGAGAAAATAAATTAATATTATGATGATGAAATCCAGAATTTAGAGGAAGGGGGAGAGGTTGCAGGAAGGGGGAGGGAGGCTTTCCTCTCATTCACATAGGTCAAGGCCAATAATTGCATCCTCATTACATGCTTGAGCTAATGTGTTTACAGTCCAGACCTAGAGACAGAGACAAATGAGACCATACAAGACACTAGCACCATGGATGGAGTCATTATAACATGCAAGGACCTTCGCTATAGAGTGGACATTGCTTCTCCAGTCACCATAGCAAGCAAAGACAGAGATAGAGTATAGAAAAAAACAACGAGTAAAGGCGTCATTAAGCATTTCAATTGGAGTCAATTCGAATTGAAGTCAGTCAAATTCCAATTCAATAACTGAAAAGGAAAAGCTATTTATTTCAAAGGTTTTAGTATTTTTACTTCTCTTCCTGAATAGTGACTTCAATTTTGAATTGACTCCAACCCTAAATTAAATACTTGACTACACTAATGAGACGTGACTCAAACAGCTGGGATCCACCCTTAAACAGATCCTGTCCAAAATCATTTTTTCAACTGTCAGTTATTGTAACTGTGACTTCAGTTATTTTCAACCAGAGAGACCTAGATCATGAAAGATCACTTAAATTTTAATAATTGATAGACCCTTTTAAACCTCTGGATCTGACCAGAGAGCATTCCTTTCTAACCTCTCTGTATTAGATGAGGGCGGGCTCTGACACTTGCGTCTACGTCCACTTTAGGTTTTGTTATTGACTCAGTGATTGATTTAAGCCCTCATAATTAGCTTGGCCTAAATTAATTAAAGTGCAATTTAACGATACAGCAGCCCAGGCAGAGGGAGGCTATGTCATTGATAGATCTGCCTGGGCTCACATGAAATCCTGGCTGGCAGATGATGTATTCTAACGCAGATGCAATCCATTGACAGAGAGGAGAATGGGAAAAAGAAAGAAACTAACTAGCCAACCCGGTCCAGTTCTCTGAATGCCAATCTTGTCTACAACACATAACAGACCCTTCCTAATCTGACAAATACAACCAAGGTCTGCTCACATCTCTGATTTAATTTGCATAACAGCATGAAGAACCTGTTTGGGGTTTAATTTGCATAAAGTAAATCCATGTCATATGCTAACCAGACTTTTATAAGCCGTTAGCACAGTGTCTTAAAAACAAAGAGAGGAGGGCGATTTAAAGGTTGGATGTCTTTGTTGATTAAAATGGGAGATAGCTATATAAACTTGACTAGAGATAGAACCAGAGCCCTATACAACGTATGTGGTTTGGGGACTTAGCGAGGTGACTTTGGTAAACTCTGAGTTCAACTCAGGATATCCAATACAACAAAAGTAGCTTACCTTTTAACCAGGTAAATTTCTAGGGCAACGAATCCTGCAGCAATAACCTGCTCCCGGGCAGGCTAACTCAGGGCTAACTCAATTTATCCTGAATGAAGGGTCTAAAAATCTAATCAAACTTTATTTGTCACATGCGCTGAATACAACAAGTGTAGACCTTGCTGTGACATGCTTACTTACAAGCCCTTAACCAACAGTGCAGTTCAAGAAGAGCTAAGAAAAACGAAAGTAAAATATAATAAAAAGTAACACAATAACATGATAATAACGAGGCTATTTATATACAGAGGGTACCGAGTCAGTGTGAGGGGATACAGATTAGAGATAATTTGTGCA
The DNA here is from genome assembly GCF_036934945.1 of Oncorhynchus masou masou. Taxonomy (NCBI): domain Eukaryota; kingdom Metazoa; phylum Chordata; class Actinopteri; order Salmoniformes; family Salmonidae; genus Oncorhynchus; species Oncorhynchus masou. Next base: position 36,754,620 of record NC_088239.1, on the reverse strand, counting down.
TGTAGGTGGTGTGAAGTGACTGTGCATTGATAATAAACAGCGAGTAGCAGCAGTGTACAAAACAAATGTGGGGGGGAGGTAGTCCAGTGGCCATTTGATTAATTGTTAAGCAGTCTTATGGCTTGGGGGTAGAAGCTCTTAAGGAGCCTTTTGGTCCTAGACTTGTTGTTCGGGTACTGCTTGCCGTGCGGTAGCAGAAAAAACAGCCTATGACTTGGGTGACTGGAGTCTCTGACAATTTTATGACCTTTCCTCTGACACCGCCTATTAAATAGGTCATGGATTGCAGGAAGCATGGCCCCAGTGATGTACTGGGCTGTAAGCACTACCCTCTGTAGCACCTTAAAGGTCAGATGCCAAGCAGTTGCCATACCAGGCGGTGATGCAAATGGTCAGGATGCTCTTGATGGTGCAGCTGTATAACTTTTTGAGGATCTGGGGACCCATGCCAAATCTTTTCAGTCTCCTGAGGGGGAAAATATTTTGTCGCGCCCTCTTCATGACTGTCTTGGTGTATTTGGACATGATAATTCGCTGGTGATTTGGACACCAAGGAACTTGAAACTCTCGACACACTCCACTACAGCCCCATTGACGTTAATGGGGCCCTGTTCAGCCCACCTTTTCCTGTAGTCCACGACCAGCTACTTTGAATTGCTCTGTTCTCTGAAGAACAGAAGCTCGACACTTCCCATAGAAAACCCTCTTGGCAGAACCACCTCCATCATCCAGCCTTCCAATCTATATTTTCTAGTCTTTTCTCTCTCTGTGTATCTCTGTTCTGGCAGCAGAATACCACCCTGCATCCCACTGCTGGCTTGCCTGTCAACGTAAGGCATCAATACACTACATGAATGTTACCTAGTCTACAGGCTCTAACAATTAAATGAAATCATACTTTATTTGTCACAAGAGCCGAATACAACAAGTACAGACCTTACCGTGAAATGCTTACTTACTGACAAACCTTTAACCAACAGTGCAGTTCAAGAAGAGTTAAGCATTTTTTTTAAGTAACCCAATAAAATAACAATAATGAGGCTATATGCAGGGGGTACCTATATACAGGTAAGTTGAGGTCATTTGTACATGTAGATAGGGGGAAAATGACTATGCATAGATAATAACCAGCGAGTAGCAGCAGTGTAAAAACAAATCGGGGGGGTCTCAATGCAAATAGTCCAGGTGGCCATTTGATTCATTGTTCAGAAGTCTTATGGTTTGGGGGTAGAAGCTGTTAAGGAGCATTTTGGTCTTAGACTTGGCGCTCCGGTGCAGCTTGCCGTGCGGTAGAAGAGAAAACAGTCTATGACTTGGGTGACTGGAGTCTCTGACAAATTTTGGGGCTTTCCTCTGACACTGCCTATTATATACAGTTGAAGTCAGACGTTCACATACACCTTAGCCAAATACATTTAAACTCAGTTTTTCACAATTCCTGACATTTAATCCTAATAAAAATTCCCTGTTTTAGGACAGTTAGGATCACCACTTGTTTTAAGAATGTGAAATGACAGTATAATAGTTGAGAGAATGACTTATTTCAGGTTTTATTTATTTCATCGCATTCCCAGTGGGTCAGAAGTTTACAAATACTCAATTAGTAGTTGGTATCATTGCCTTCAAATTGTTTAACTTGGGTCAAACATTTTGGGTAGCCTTTCACAAGCTTCCCACAATAAGTTAAGTGAATTTTGGCCCATTCCTCCTGACAGAGCTGGTGTAACTGAGTCAGGTTTGTAGGCCTCCTTGATTGTACACGCTGTTTCAGTTCTGCCCACCAATTGTCTATGGGATTGAGGTCAGGGCTTTGTGATGGCCACTCCAATACCTTGACTTTGTTGCCATTTGGCACAACTTTGGAAGTATGCTTGGGGTCATTGTCCATTTGGAAGATTAATTTGCGACTAAGCTTTAACTTCCTGACTGACTGGTGTTCTCGTGTGCAGAGCTGGCACAACCCGATCTGGCTGGACACCCGGAAAATGAGCTGGCACAGAGCACACCGTCACTCGAGACATTGTGCGCATCACCCGATAACACTGTGCCTGACCCGACACATGCTCCCCACGGTAAGCACGGGGAGTTGGCTCAGGTCTAACCTCCGACTCTGCCAATCTCCCCTTGTGCCCCAGCTGCCTCTCGTGCCTGCTTCGCTGACTTGCCTCCTCACATCGCCGCCGCTCTGCCTTAGCTGCCTCCATCTCCTCCCTCGGACGGCGATACTCCCCAGCCTGCATCCAGGGTCCCTTTCCGTCCAGGATCTCCTCCAATGTCAGGGAGTCCTCTTTACCATGCTGCTTGGTCCTTTGGTGGTGGGTAGTTCTGTCATGACCATTGCTGGAAGAAGACCAAGGTGCAGCGTGGTAAGCATACATTTTCCTTTTTATTTCAAAATGTCACCAACAAAGTTAACTACCCACAACGAAAGGAGGAAAAAAGGGCTACCTAAGAATGGTTCCCAAAAAGAGACAACAATAGACAGCTGTCCCTAATTGAGAACCATACCTGGTCAAAACATAGAAAGACAAAATCATTTAAAAAAAACATAGAATGTCCACCCCAAATCACACCCTGACCAAACCAAATAGAGACATAAAAAGTCTCTCTAGGGTCAGGGCGTGACAAGGAGGCCTCCAATTTTTTTAATGGACTGGATCTTTATACTTACCACTTGGATCCTTTTTCAGTAATAATGAAATCACACCTTCTTGTTGAGTGTCCGATAATCTACCATTTATATAGGAGTGGTTAAAATGTGCTAATAACAGCCCTCTGAGAATATCAAAAAAAGTTTGGTATACATCCACTGGTATGCCGTCCTGCTCTGGAGTTTTCCCAGACTTAAAGGCTTTAAAATGCTCTGTACATTTTACATTATTAATAGGAAAAACATCCATACAGTTAGCTTCGGTAAGAGGAGAATGAGGAGACTAACTAAAACATATGTGGGTCCTGTGTGGCTCAGTCGGTAGAGCATGGCGCTTGCAACGCCAAGCGTCGTGGGTTCGATTCCCGCTGGGGCCACCCATATGCAAAAGTAGTGGCCCCAGCCGACTTGTAAGTCGCTTTGGACAAAAGCGTCTGCTAAATGGGATATATTATTTATTATTATTATTATATTATATATTATTATTATTATATGCTTTACTTCCTCTTTCTAAATATTGATTGGTGAATCATGAGTGACTCCATCATTTGTAACAAGTTTCAGTTAATTATTTTTGGTAGCATTTCCATGTCGAAGATTAAAAAACAATTTGGTGCATTTTCCCCCATATTCCGTCCAGTTTGCTTTTTTTAAATAATACCTTAGACTGGATCTTTCTTGAATAAGTTCCTTTCTTTTTGTTTTTCCTCTAACATACTCTGTGGTACAGTTTTTATTGCTATCTATCTGTAATGCTAGTCCTTCCATTTCCTTTGTTAACATGGACGACTAGCTTGATTGAGCCTCCGCCATGTATATCTCACTAGGTCAGGGAATATAAGCCTCCATATATCCACTAAGTCTGAGTCTTGTGTTGCTCAATTATTATATATATTTTCAAAGAAGCATGGATCATCATTATTTGGACCGCTTAGGTTAATAAGCCATATCTGTTTAAGGTCCAATAACGTATTTAAATCATCCATCTACCTTGAGGATCTGTTTAGGGGTGGGTTTGGTCGGCAGGGATTTTCTTGTCCCATCTCACACTAGCGACTCCTGTGACGGGCTGGGCGCAAGTGCATGCTGACACGGTCGCCAGGTGTACGGTGTTTCCTCCGACATATTGGTGCAGCTGGCATTCTGGTTAAGCAGCAATTGTGTCTAGAAGCAGTGCGGCTTGGCTGGGTTGTGTTTCAGAGGACGCAAGGTTCTTGACCTTCGCCTCTCTCTCGAGTCCGTACGGGAGTTGCAGCGATGGGACAAGACTGTAACTATCAATTTGGATATGACGAAATTGGGGTGAAAACGGGGTAAAAAAAGAAGAAGAAAATAAAAATCCTGATTACGTTTCATCTGCTAAAAGTACCATTGAGCTGAGTTTATCGTGAAAGTATCACATTGTTCAGTTAATGTTGAGCTCAGTTGAAACCATAGCGCTAAGTTAATGTGAAAAGTACCACACACTCCAGTTAATGCTCAGTTCAAGACCAATATTCACACTCATCCTTTCTGCTTCACAGTTCATACATACTCAACTCAAGGATTATGAGTGAAAACCCAGATACATTCTCACCTTATTAAAATAAGGGATATGCTGAATCTCAAATGGCACCCTAGTCCCTATGTAGTACGCTACTTTTGATGAGGGCCCATAGGGAATAGGGTGCCATTTGGGACACAGAATCAGATGCTATCAAAAAGGATAATGTCCTTCTAAAAGTTGTTATTCCTTGACAATAAGGCCAGGCTTCAAGAGGATGTTCCAGCAATCTGTTGATTTCAAAAACAAGTCAAATACTGCTTTTATGGATTGTGAGACAAGTACAAAGCCCATCCTCCTTCCCCTGTCACCCATCCCTCAGAACTAATTGTCATTGTTCCAAATTAGACTCACAAAACATCTCAGTGGTTAGATTGGATGAGACTGTTGCCCCCCCCCACCCCCCACCCCCATCATTAACCCCTCCTCCCTCTGAGTATTCAGGACATTTGAATTGGCCATATTAACCACCCTATTAACACAGCCTATGCATCAACCTGGTCTGAGTTATCAGACAGTTATAAACAGTTATTTACATTTATGTTTGGTTAAAATAATGTTAAAAGGGCAGAAACGGAATAATATAATTATGTGGACACTGAGGCGATCCTGATAATGTAATTCACAATGCTACTCACTTTTTTTCTGTTGCGGTAATGGTGGGTGAGTATGAGGACATATACCATACTGTCTATGGGCATTCCATATAGTTATCAATGTAATATGATCATTTCCATATGTAATAATAATACATGTCTGTTTCAGACCTCTGGTGATTCATAGTGTTGATGAACAACTAAGGGGATTTTAAGAGCAAAAGCACAAGCAATTTCCAATCATGTCAAGTGATTTGTCATGGAAGGGAAAGGAAATGCAGCCATTACAATTACTAAGGTCTCTCAATGGAGCCACTACATTGATAAGTCTTCAGAGAACCAACAACAGTGTACGAATCCTTAATCATGAAATAGAATTCCCCCTTTTCATTTAATTTGCTGAGAGCTGAGGTCAAAACAGAAAAGGACAGGGCGCAGGTCAGAAACAGAACACTTGCTTTCATCTGTGAAGAGCACAGGGCGCCAGTGGCGAATTTGCCAATCTTGGTGTTTTTTGGCAAATGCCAAACATTCTGCATGGTGTTGGGCTGTAAGCACAACCCCCACCTGTGGACGTCGGGCCCTCATACCACCCTCATGGAGTCTGTTTCTGACCATTTGAGCAGACACATGCACATTTGTGGCCTGCTGGAGGTCATTTTGCAGGGCTCTGGCAGTGCTTCTCCTGCTCCTCCTTGCACAAAGGCAGAGGTAGCGGTCCTGCTGCTGGGTTGTTGCCCTCCTACGGCCTCCTACACATCTCCTGATGTACTGGCCTGTCTCCTGGTAGCGCCTCCATGCTCTGGACACTACCCTGACAGACACAGCAAACCTTCTTACCACAGCTCACATTGATGTTCCATCCTGGATGAGCTGCACTACCCGAGCCACTTGTGTGGGTTGTAGACTCCGTGTCATGCTACCACTAGAGTGAAAGCACCGCCAGCATTCAAAAGTGACCAAAACATCAGCCTGGAAGCATGGGAACTGAGAAGTGGTCTGTGGGCACCACCTACAGAACCACTCCTTTCTTGGGGTTGTCTTGCTAATTGCCTATCATTTATATATATATATATATATATATATATATAGACATATGTTTATTATAACTGTTGATACTCACTTTACAGCAGAAAGAGACTGCAATGACACCTGGCATCAGTAGCACAATATTGTGTAGAGCTTTGGCAAAGTGGGTGGGGTTATATCCTTCCTGTTTGGCCCTGTCCAGGGGTCTCATCGGATGGGGCCACAGTGTCTCCAGACCCCTCCTGTCTCAGCCTCCAGTATTTATGCTGCAGTAGTTTATGTGTCTGTGGGGGCTAGGGTCAGTTTGTTATATCTGGAGTACGTCTTATCCGGTGTCCTGTGTGAATTTAAGTATGCTCTCTCTAATTTTTTCTTTCTCTCTCCCGGAGGACCTGAGCCCTAGGACCATGCGTCAGGACTACCTGGCATGATGACTCCTTGCTGTCCCCAGTCCACCTGGCCTTTGCTGTCTTCCAAATATTGAAAGTGTGTAAATAGTTATCCATGTTATTTTGTAGATGAATATAAAAAAAAATCTGGGGGGGGGGGGGTGTTAGAATACCATTTTAGCATTTTGTATATAGTTATTTGTTTCAAAATGTATACCTTCACCAATTTGGCCATTTGGGTACATTTGGGCTACTTGTGTGGGACACCTGGGAGACTTAATGATAAATGTCATGTAGCACACTCATTTTGGAAGTTATCATTCTGAAACTTTGCACAAGTACTGTTGTCCTCTTATATTTGTCACTGAAATTGTCCCCATCATCCTATCTGAATGTTTGTTTTATCTTGTTCATTTTAAAGATGATGATACAACAATCAAAATAAAAAACATGTGTTTTTTTTCATTGTAGTATCTAAACCAGATCTATTGTGTTATATTCTCCTACATTCAATTCACATTTACACAAACTTCAGAGTGTTTTCTTTCAAATGGTACCAAGAATATGCATATCCTTGCTTCTGGGCCAGAGCTACAAGCAAGTCGGTTAGGACATCTACTTTGTGCATGACACAGGTAATTTTTCCAACAATTGTTTACAGACAGATTATTTCCCTGATAATTCAATGCATCACATTTTCAGTGGATCATACGTTTACATACACTAAGTTTACTGTGCAATGTAATGGCTTTAGAAGCTTCTGATAGGCTAATTGACATCACCTAGAGATGAACATACTTTGGTGCGAAAAGTGCAAATCAATCCCAGAACAGCAGCAAAGGACCCTGTAAAGATGCTGGAGGAAACAGGCACAAACGTATCTATATCCAGAGAGTCCTATATTGACATCACCTAAATGGCCACTCAGCTAGGAGGAAGCCACTGCTCCAAAACCCCTATAAAAAAAGTCAAACTACGGTTTGTAACTGCACATGGGGACAAAGGTCGCACTTTTTGGAGGAATGTCCTCTGGTCTGATGAAACAAAAATAGAACTGATTAGCCATAATGACCATCGATATATTTGGAGGAAAAATAGGGAGGATTGCAAGCCGAAAAACACCATCCCAACCGTGAAGCATGGGGGTTGCAGCATCCTATTGTGGTGGTGTTTTACTGTATGAAGGACTGCTGCACTTCACAAAAATAGTTGGCATCATGAGGTAGGAAAATTATGCGGCTATATTGAGGCAACATCTCAAGACATCAGTCAGGAAGTTAAATCTTGGTGGCAAATGGGTCTTCCAAATGGACAATGACCCCAAGCATACTTCCAAAGTTGTGGAAAAATGGCTTAAGGACAAGAAAGTCAAGGTATTGGAGTGGCCATCTCAAAGCCCTGACCTCAATCCCATAGAAAATTGGCAGGCAAAACTGAAACGTGTGTGATCAAGGAAACCTACAAACCTGACTCAGTTACACCAGCTCTGTCAGGAGGAATGGGCCAAAATTCACCCAACTTATTGTGGGAAGCTTGTGGAAGGCTATCTGAAACATTTGACCCAAGTGAAACAATTGAAAGGCATTGCTACCAACTACTAATTCTCTCTACTGTTATTCTGACATTTCACAATCTTAAAATAAAGTGGTGATCCTAACTGTCCTAAGACAGGGATTGTTTAGGAGGATTAAATGTCAGGAATTGTGAAAAACGTATTTTAAATGTATTTGGCTGAAGTGTATGTAATCTTCCGACTTCAACTGTATTTACCCCCCAAAAATATGGGGGATTGGAAACGATGCAGACATTACATTGATGGAAGCTTCAATCTATCCGCAGTATTAAAGCTGATCCACCCCCTATAATAAAAAATAAATAAAAACTGCAACGCTGCTGGGTTTTCACGCTCAACAGTTTCCTGTGTGTATAAAGAACGGTCCACCACTCAATGGACATTCAGCCAGCGGTTGGACAGTGGGTGAAAATAGGTCATTGATGAAAGAGGACAAAGGAAGCTGTTACGAATTGTGCAGAGAAACAGACTGGCTACAGTGACAGTCCAGTACAACATTGGTGCGCAAAGACCCATTAAATAACGCACAACTCGTTGTACCTTGACAACTTATTTCAGAAAAAAACACGTAACTGTGGTTGCAGTGGGCTAAGGAACGAAATCACTGGACACTGGAGAATTGGAAAAACCCGACTCCTGGTGTTTCACGTGTAAACATTGCAGGCTGGTGGTGGTGTGATTATGTGGGCTCTTTGATAAAAGTGAAGCAACGTTTGAATGCCACAGGATATCTGAGCATCATTGTCAATCCGATACATCCCTTCCTGGAAGGATTGTCCAGGAATGGTTCCACGAACATGACAGTGAATTCAGCTTGCTGCAGTGGCCTGCCCAGTCACCAGATCTCAATTCAATTGAGTATCTGTAGGATCAGATGAAATTAGCTATTTGGAGTAGAGATCCTCTACCAGCCAACTTGACACAACTATGGGAAGCATTGGCGTCAACATGGGGAAGCATCCCTGTGGAATGCTTTTGACACCTTGTAGAGTTCATGCCCCAACGGATTGAGGCTGTTCTGAGGGCAAAAAAGGGGTGCGACTCAATATTAGGAAGGTGTTCTTTATGTTTTGTACAGTCGGTGTATCTCTGCATTTCAATGAAGTGGAGTAAAAAAGAAATAGAGGACACTTAAGTTTCAAACAGGTGAACTGTAACTAAATGTACCCGTCTAGAGAGTATAATGTACTATTATCATACTGTATGATTTATCATTCTAAAACAGCTCCATATGTTGAGGACAGGATGGAAGGTCTACTCCCTGACCTAGTTTGAGTTGCCAGATCTTCACCTACATTCACCTTGTAACCTGATATTTCACCTCCACATTTCATCTTGAATGATGAATAGATTCTCTCAAATACATTTGTTCTAAAGACTTCAAAGAGCCAGACTGACGAGGGGAGGAAAAGTGCTAGTTAAATAGCTATAGTTAAGGCAAGGAAGCAGGGTTGTGAGGATGTAAGGAAGTAAGGATGCAGGGTGGTAAGTAAAGTCAACTCTAATTCCAATTCCAATTGACCCCAATCTTGCATGAACTGAACCAGGATCTTAAAGTAAAGACACGTCATGTCTCCCCAGTAGCATGCTGTAGGTTGTTTCCTACGCAGAGCTCATCATAGACACCTCACCAAGGTAATTCTGAAGGAGAAGAATTGATGTGGTCCTATGAATAATTGAGCAGGAGCAGAGTCTACGGTACAGACTAGAGCTAGTCATTACTGAGCCGCCAGCCTATTCCTCAGATTAACTGTTGTTTGCTGTCTTGTTCGAGAGCTTAATTTTAAGTGCTCGGCGGCAGTAGTGGGAGGAACGGGGAGCGGCGTTTTGTTCATTAAATGTTTATTGGAGTCAGAGATTCCGGGGGTAGGGATTCATTTGGCCTCATCCTCTCTCTCTCTATTGGTGGGGAAATTAAGTGGACTGATGTGGACAGGGGACAACAGGGGCCTCGGATAGGGCCAGTAATTAAATCTGGTCCCAGTGGAGCCACTGTTTGACTACATTGCTACAAGGACAAAGAGGATGGTGGGGGTGTGAGGGGGAGGAGTGGATTTTAGTAAAAACATCAGAAACTGATATGCTGGCCATCTAACAAATGTTCTTGAGTGGGAACATGCTTTTTAAAGGCCCAGTGCAGTCAAAAACATGACTTTATATATATTTCCACATTATGAGAATGGAATAATATTTTGAAATTGTGAAGATGATGATAATGCCCTTTCAACTGTTTGAAAAGGCCACCTAAAAAGTTTGCTTGTTTGGATAAAATTGAAATCAAATCAAATTTTATTTGAGCGAAATGCTTGTGCTTCTAATTCTTCTAATTCCGACAATGCAGTATTAACCAATGAGTATTCTAACCTAACAATTCCACAACTACTACCTTATACATACAAGTGTAAGGGGATAAAGAATATGTACATAAAGATATATGTGTCACGTTCTGACCTTTATTTCCTTTGTTTTGTCATTATTTAGTATGGTCAGGGCGTGAGTTGGGGTGGGCAGTCTATGTTTGTTTTTCTATGATTTGGGTATTTCTATGTTTCGGCCTAGTATGGTTCTCAATCAGAGGCAGGTGTCATTAGTTGTCTCTGATTGAGAATCATATTTAGGTAGCCTGGGTTTCATTGTGTGTTTGTGGTTGATTGTTGCTGTCTCTGTGTTTGTTTTCACCAGATAGGCTGTTTAGGTTTTCTCACGTTTATTGTTTTGTTAGTTTATTCATGTATAGTGTCTTTATTAAAGGACCATGAAAAACCACCACGCTGCGTTTTGGTCCTCCTCTCCTTTACTTCAAGAAAACCGTTACAATATGAATGAGTGATGGTACAGAATGGCATAGGCAAGATGTAGTAGATGGTATCGAGTACAGTAAATACATATGAGATGAGTAATGTAGGGTATGTAAACAATGTGGCATAGTTTAAAGTGGCTAGTGATACATGTATTACATCAATAACCATCAATTTACATTATTAATGTGGCAGTATGTTGGTAGCAGCCACTCAATGTTAGTGGTGGCTGTTTAACAGTCTGATGGCCTTGAGATAGAAGCTGTTTTTCAGTCTCTCAGTCCCTGCTTTGATGCACCTGTACTGACCTCGCCTTCTGGATGATAGCGGGGTGAACAGTCAGTGGCCCGGGTGGTTCGTGTTATTTATTTTTCTTTTATTTAACCAGGTAAGCTAGTTGAGAACAGGTTCTCATTTGCAACTGCGACCTGGCCAAGATAAAGCATAGCAGTTCGACACATACAACAACACAGAGTTACACATGGAATGAACAAAACATACAGTAAATAATACAGTAGAAAAAAAGAAAACAAAGTCTATATACAGTGAGTGCAAATAAGGTCAAATAAGGGAGTTAAGGAAATAAAAAGGCCATGGTGGCTAAGTAATTACAATATGGCAATTAAACACTGGAATGGTAGATGTGCAAAAGATGGATGTGCAAGTAGAGATACTGTGGTGCCAAAGGAGCAAAATAAATAAATACAGTATGGGAATGAGGTAGATAGATGGGCTGTATACAGATGGGCTATGAACAGGTGCAGTGATCTGTGAGCTGCTCTGACAGCTGGTTCTTAAAGCTAGTGAGGGAGATGGGAATCTCCAGCTTCAGTGATTTTTGCAGTTCGTTCCAGTCAGTGGCAGCAGAGAACTGGAAGGAAAGGCGACCAAAGGAGGAATTGGCTTTGGGGGTGACCAGAGATTTATACCTGCTGGAGCGTGTACTACGAGTGGGTGCTGCTATGGTGACCAGCAAGCTGAGATAGGGTGGGGCTTTACCTAGCTGAGACTTGTAGATAACCTGTAGCCAGTGGGTTTGGCGATGAGTATGAAGCGTGGGCCAGGCAACGAGAGCGTACAGGTCGCAGAAAGGATTGTTGTCCTTGGTGATCTTTATGGCCTTCCTGTGACATCGGGTGGTGTAGGTGTCCTGGAGGGCAGGTAGCTTGCCCCAGGTAATGCGTTGTGCAGACCTCACTACCCTCTGGAGAGCCTTACGGTTGTGGGTGGAGCAGTTCCCTACCAGGCGGTGATACAGCCTGACAGAATGCTCTCGATTGTGCATATGTAGAAGTTAGTGAGTGCTTTTGGTGACAAACCAAATTTCTTCAGCCTCCTGAGGTTGAAGAGGCGCTGCTGCGCCTTCTTCACAACGCTTTCTGTGTGGGCGGACCAATTCAGTTTGTCCGTGATGTGTACGCCGAGGAACTTAAAACTTACGACCCACTCCACTACTGTCCCGTCGATGTGGATAGGGGGGTGCTCCCTCTGCTGTTTCCTGAAGTCCACAATCATCTCCTTTGTTTTGTTGACGTTGAGTGTGAGGTTATTTTCCTGACACAACACTCTGAGGGCCCTCACCTCCTCCCTGTAGGCTGTCTCGTTGTTGTTGGTAATCAAGCCTACCACTGTAGTGTCATCCGCAAACCTGATGATTAAGTTGGAGGCGTGCATAGCCACGCAGTCGTGGGTGAACAGGGAGTACAGGAGACGGCTGAGAATGCACCGGGGTGGAGCCCCAGTGTTGAGGATCAGCGGGGTGGAGATGTTACCTACCCTCAACACCTTGGGGCGGCCTGTAAGGAAGTCCAGTACCCAGTTGCACAGGGCGGAGTCGAGACCCAGGGTCTCGAGCTTGATGACGAGTTTGGAGGGTACTATGGTGTTAAATACTGAGCTGTAGTCGATGAACAGCATTCTCACATAGGTATTTCTCTTGTCCAGATGGGTTATGGCAGTGTGCAGCGTGGTTGCGATTGCGTTGTCTGTGGACCTATTGGGGCGGTAAGCAAATTGGAGTGGGTCTAGGGTGTCAGGTAGGTTGGAGGTGATATGGTCCTTGACTAGTCTCTCAAAGCAATTCATGATGATGGAAGTGAGTGCTACGGGGCAGTCGTCATTTAGCTCAGTTACCTTAGCTTTCTTGGGAACATGGACAATGGTGGCCCTCTTGAAGCATGTGGGAACAGCAGACTGGGATAAGGGTTGATTGAATATGTCCGTAAACACACCTGTCAGCTGGACTACGCATGCTCTGAGGACGCTGTTTGTATTCGGTTATGTTTCTGGTTGTTTCTGGTTTCACGTTGCCCTGGTTAAAAGCAGTGGTTTCAGTTTCGCGCGAATGCTGCCATCAATCCACGGATTCTGGTTTGGGAATGTTTTAATCATTGCTGTGGGTATAACATCGTCAATTCACTTTTTAATGAACTCCCTCACCAAATCAGCGTATTCGTCAATGTTGTTGTTGGACGCAATGCAGAACATATCCCAATCCACGTGATCGAAGCAGTCTTGAAGCGTGGAATCAGATTGGTCAGATCAGCGTTGAACAGACCTGAGCGTGGGAGCTTCTTGTTTTAGTCTCTGTCTGTAGGCTGGAAGCAACAAAATGGAGTCGTGGACAGCTTTTCCAAAAGGAGGGTGGCGAGGGCCTTATATGCGTCGCGGAAGTTAGAATAACAATGATCCTGGGTTTTACCAGCCCTGGTTGCGCAATCGATATACTGATAGAATTTAGGGAGTCTTGTTTTCAGATTAGCCTTGTTAAAATCCCCAGCTTCAATGAATGCAACCTCAGGATATGTGGTTTCCAGTTTACATAGAGTCATGTTCAGGACCATCGATGTGCCTGCTTGGGGGGGAATATATATGGCTGTAATTATAATCGAAGAGAATTCCCTTGGTAGATAATGCGGTCGACATTTGGTTGTGAGGAATTCTAAGTCAGGTGAACAGAAGAGCTTAAGTTCCTGTATGTTGTTATGATCACACCACGTCTCGTTAATCATAAGGTATACCCCCCGACCCACCGCCCCTCTTCTTACCCGAAAGATGCTTGTTTCTGTCGGCGCGATGCGATGAGTCTCTCGAGTCAGCCATGTTTCCGTGAAGCAAAGAACGTTACAGTCTCTGATGTCTCTCTGGAATGCTACCCTTGCTCGGATTTCATCAACCTTGTTGTCAAGAGACTGGACATTGGCTTTTAGTATGCTAGGGAGTGGTGCGCGATGTGCCCGTCTCCGGAGCCTGACCAGAAGACCGCTTTGTTTGCCTCTTTTATGACGTCGTTGTTTTGGGTTGCCGGCTGGGATCCATTCCGTTGTCCTGGGTGGAATGCAGAACACAGGATCCGCTTCGGGAAAGTCATATTCCTGGTTGTAATGATGGTGAGTTGACGTTGCTCTTGTATTCAGTAGTTCCTCCCGACTGTATGTAATGAAACCTAAGATTACCTGGGGTACCAATGTAAGATATAACACGTAAAAAAACAAAATACTGCATAGTTTTCTAGGAATGCGAAGCGAGGCAGCCATGGCAGCCATCTCATCTCTGGCCTGCCTGGTGATATCACATTTTACATTTACAATTTTAAATTTCAGTCGTTTAGCAGACACTCTTATCCAGAGGAATTAGGGTTAAGTGCCTTGCTCAAGTGCACATATTTTTCAGGGATTTGAACCATCAACCTTTCGGTTACTGGCCCAACACTCAATATTAGGCTACCTGCCACAAGGCGGTAGATTAGTTAAATAGACCATTAAGAAAGAGAGTTCCAAATATCTCTGCCAATAACAGCTAGTTTTCAGTTTTTGCTTCCCCACTCAAAACACTCCCAAAATTCTTTCCTGAGAAATTGCTCTTTGCTCAGGACCAATTTTTGTTTCTTTTTGACTATTTTAATTGGAAACAATCACAGTAAGGTACTTAAATGTTACCCAGAAATTATTTGATATTGAGATTTTTTTCACACTCTAAAAATGTTGACAATATACACTACGTGACCAAAAGTATGTGGACTACTGCTCGTCAAACATCTCATTCCAAAATCATGTGCATTAATACAGAGTTGGCCCCACCTTTTCTGCTATAACAGCCTCCACTCTTCTGGGAAGGCTTTCCACTAGATGTTGGAGCACTGCTGCGAGGACTTGCTCCCATTAAGATCATCACTCCACAGAACACATTTCCACTGCTCCAGAGTACAATGGCAGCGCGCTTTACATCACTCCAGCAAATACTTGGTATTCTACATGGTGATCTTAGTCTTGCGTGCGGCTGCTCAGCCATGGAAACCCATTTTATGAAGCTCCCAAAGAACAGTTCTTGTGCTGACGTTGCTTCCAGAGGCAGTTTGGAACTCGGTAGTGAGTGTATTTTTGTTGTTGTATTTACTAGGGATCCCCATTAGCTGTTCCTGGTGTCCAAACACATTAAGGCACATTACACGTAAAACATAATATACAGTGGCAAGAAAAAGTATTTGAACCCTTTGGAATTACCTGCATTTCTGCAAAAACAAGAAATCTAATTTGATCTGATCTTCATCTAAGTCTCAACAATAGACAAACATAGTGTGCTTAAACTAATAACACAGAAATTATTGTATTTGTCTTGTCTATATTGAGTACATCAATTAAACATTCACAGTGTAGGTTGGAAAAAGTATGAGAACCCATAGGCTAATGATTTCTCCAAAAGCTGATTGGAGTCAGGAGTCAGCTAACCTGGAGTCCGATCAATGAGACGAAATTGGAGATGTTGGTTAGAACTGCCTTGCCCTATAAAAACACTCACAACATTTGAGTTTGTAATTCAAAAGAAGCATTGCCTGATGTGAACCATGCCTCAAACAAAAGAGGTCTCAGAAGACCTAAGTCATAAATTGTTCTAAATTGTTCACTTGCATTTAGTATCTCACAATTTAGTATCTCTAAATGCCTTGATGTTCATCAGTCCACAGTAAGTTAACTCTTGGAACTCCCCATCCCGGATCCGGGATCGTGACTAAAGCCTCAGGCTCATTAGCATAACGCAACGTTAACGATTTCTGAAAATCGCAAATAAAATGAAAATAATGCATCTGCTCTCAAGCTTAGCCTTTTCTTAACAACACTGTCATCTCAGATTTTCAAAATATGCTTTTGAACCATAGAAATTGACTAATTTGTGTAAGAGTATGCAAAGCTAGCATAGCATTTTGAGTAGCATTTAGCACGCAACATTTTCACAAAAACCAGATAACCAAATAAATAAAATCATTTACCTTTGAAGAGCTTCTGATGTTTTCAATGAGGAGACTCTCAGTTACATACCAAATGCGCAGTTTTTCCTGAAAGCGTCTGTGTGTAGGAGAAATCGTTCCGTTTTCTACATTGCGTCTGGCTACCGAAACGAACCGAAAATTCAGTCACCTACAACGTAAAACTTTTTCCGGATTAACTACATAATATCGACCGAAACATGGCAAACGTTGTTTGGAATCAATCCTCAAGGTGTTTTTTCACATATCTCTTCATTGATATGAAGTTCGTGGAAGCTTGCTTTCCTCTCTGTATCCCATGGAAAAATACTGGCAGCTGAGTTTTGCGCACCAATTTCAGCGCAGGACACCGGGCGGACACGTGGTAAATGTGGTCTCTTATGGTCAATCTTCCAATGATCTGCCTACAAATACGTCACAATGCTGCAGACACCTTGGGAAACGACAGAAAGGGCAGGCTCATTCCTCTCGCATTCACAGCCATATAAGGAGACAATGGAAAACAGAGCCTCAAAAATCCTGCTCATTTCCTGGATGCCGTCTCATCTTGGTTTTGCCTGAAGCTCACGTTCTAGGGCACGCACAGAAAATATCTTGGTAGTTCTGGACACGTCAGAGTGTTTTCTTTCGAAAGCTATCAATTATATGCATAGTCGAGCATCTTTTTGTGACAAAATATCTTGTTTAAAACGGGAACGTTTTTCATCCAAAAATGAAATAGCGCCCCCAGAGCATCAACAGGCTAAACTGTCTATAAATTGAGAAAGTTCAGAACTGCTGCTACTTTCCCGAAGGAGTGGCCATCCTGCAAAGATGACTGCAAGAACACAGCACTGCAGATCCTCTCAAGCTCTGTCAGTTTGGATGGGGAGGGTCGCTGGACATCTCTTTTCATGTCTCTACAGAGATGATCGATAGAGTTCAAGTCCAGGCTCTGGCTGGCCCACTCAAGGACACCCAAAGATTTGTCCCGAAGCCACTCCTGCATTATTTTGGCTGTTTTCTGTTGGAAGGTGAACCTTCACCCCAGTCTGAGATCCTGAGTGCTCAGGAGTAAGTTTTCATCAAGGATCTCTCTGTACTTTGCACCGTTCATCTTTCCCTCGACCCTGGCTAGTCTCCCAGTCAATGCCGCTGAAAAACATCCCCACAGCATGATGCTGCCACCAGGGATGGTGTCAGGTTTCCTCCAGACGTGAAGCTTGGCATTCAGGCCAAAGAGTTCAATTTTAGTTTCATCAGACGAGAGAATCTTGTTTCTCATGTTCTGAGAGTCCTTTAGATGCCTTTTGGCATACTCCAAGCGGGCTGTCATGTGCCTTTTACTGAGGAGTGATTTCCGTCTGGCCACTCTACCATAAAGGCCTGATCAGTGGAGTGCTGCAGAGATGGTTGTCCTTCTGGAAGCTTCTCCCATCTCCACATCTGGAGCTCAGAGTGACCATCGGGTTCTTGGTCACCTCCCTGACCAAGGCCCTTCTCACCCGATTGCTCAGTTTGGCTGGGCGGCCAGATCTAAGAAGGGTCTTGGTGGTTTCAAACTTCTTCCATTTAAGAATGATGGAGGCCACTGTGTTCTTGGGGACCTTAAATGCTGCAGAAATGTATTGGAACTCTTCCCCAGATCTGTGCCTCGACACAATCCTGTCTCGGAGCTCCACGGACAATTTCTTCAACCTCATGGCTTGGTTTTTGCTCCGACATGCACTGTCAACTGTGGGACCTTGTATAGACAGGTGTGTGCCTCTCCAAATCATGTCCAATCGATTGAATTTACCACAGGTGGACTCCAATCAAGTTGTAGAAACATCTCAAGGATGATAAATGGAAACAGGATGCACCTGGGGTGGCAGGGTAGCCTAGTGGTTAGAGTGTTGGACTAGTAACTGAAAGGTTGCAAGTTCAAATCCCTGAGCTGACAAGGTACAAAATCTGTTGTTCTGCCCCTGAACAGGCAGTTAAACCACTCTTCCTAGGCTGTCATTGAAAATAAGAATTTGTTCTTAACTGACTTGCATAGTAAAATAAAATAAAAACCAGAGCTCAATTTTGTGTCTCATAGCAAAGGGTCTGAATACTTACATTAATTAAGGTTTTGAAGTTTTAATACATGTTAAAACATTTCAATAATCCTGTTTTTGCTTTGTCATTATTATTTTTTTATTTTATTTTACTAGGCAAGTCAGTTAAGAACAAATTCTTATTTTCAATGATGGCCTAGGAACAGTGGGTTAACTGCCTGTTCAGGGGCAGAACGACAGATTTGTACCTTGTCAGCTCGGGGGTTTGAACTTGCAACCTTTCGGTTACTAGTCCAACGCTCTAACCACTAGGCTACCCTGCCGCCCCATTATGTGTAGATTGATGAGAAAGCAAATATTGAATCAATTTTAGAACAAGGCTGTAACATTTTTTTTAAAGAGGATAAAGGGAATGGGTCTGAATACTTTCCGATTGCACTGTATCTATGGTTTTCCACAACAAAACACCACAATATGACCAAAAAGAGTAGAACCACCTCACCTGCTTTTGCATTATGATTTAATGTTGCTTCATTCTTTAGAAAAAATAATTAAAATGATATAGTTTCACCATATTAAAATGAGAGTTCAGTTCACATAAAAGGGGTGACCTTAGAATCAGGGGCAGATGCAAATGAATCACTATTCAAATTAAATAAATACTACTCTTCAGAAATGACTTTGTAAAAGCAAAAACATAACGAGAGCTTTACAATGATGGTAAAATAATACAGTCGCAACCAAAAGCCCCTTTGGATACATTTTCAGCAGTCCCAGGGAGCAACTATTGTCTGGGATGTTATATCTAAGATTAATTTCTCAAATATAGGCAGAAATCTGTTGTGAAAGGAGAAACAGAGGTGGAAAAGAGACCAATTCTGAATCGTAATAGGGCATAAACCCACTATTGTTAGAGGAGAGGAGAGCAGTCCCTGGGAAAAGTTGTTTAACAGTTAACTGTTTAACTGTATAATGACCACTAGAATTACAGTGTCGGGAAAATATCCTCATAATCACTGTGTATTTGATAAGACAATACATCGTTGTGAAATGATAATGGATATTTACATAATCAACAACTAGTGCACCATATAGGGAATAGGAAATTTGGGACACAGACAAGGTGTCATTATCATCTGTCTCATGTCACATTGGAACTGTGTGGCACTACATAAAAATGACCCTACCATGACCGTAGAAGTGTGTATGAAAGGATGACAGAGGAGTGTGGGACATATCTGTCATCTAAGGAGGAAGATGGCAACAATACCTTGTCCCCAAGCACCTGTTTGACCCTGTAATGTGTGTCCCCAAGCACCGGTTTGTCCCCAGGTGACTGGAATCCAACACTTTACCCTCACTATGACCACTGACTAGACATGGGACTACTGTCGCTATGCTGATAAATAGTGGGTGAAGTTTAAGTTTTTTCCTGGCCTAGTGACAACTCTGGTCTCAAATTAATCCATATAATAAACTTGGTGGTTCAAGCCCTGAATGCTGATTGGCTGACAGCCGTGGTATAACAAACCGTATACCATGGGTATGACAAAACATTTATTTTTACCTCTCTAATTATGTTGGTAAACAGTTTATAATAGCCATAAGGCACCTCTGGGGTTTGTGGTATATTGCCAATATACCATGTCTAAGGGCTGTGTCCAGGCACCAGGCGATGCATCGTGCCTAAGAACAGCCCTTAGCCATGTTATAATGGCCATATGCCACACCCCCTCGTGCATTATTGCTTAATTATACTAGAGAGGCCCAAAGCATCTCATGGTCAGGAAAAACTGTCTGTATTTTTACAACACATTATATATTATATATATACTGTCCAGCAGCATTCTGGGTGGTTCTATCTAGCTGCTCTCTCTTCCTCTCTTCCCCCTCCCTCTCTCCCTCCCCATCTATCCCTCTCACAGGAGTCAGTTAATGTGAGGCCCAGGCAGGCAGAGCAAAGCAGTCAGGGGGTAGCAATGGGTTGTGGCGTGGCGTTGGGGTAGGTTAATGGACTAGAACAGTTCCAGCTCATTGCCGGGTCTTCACAGGACGGGAGGGGAGGGGAGGCAGTCACTCCTTCCTCTAACAGATGCTGGGGTGGAGTGTGGAGGATGGGAGAAAAAAGGGAAGGAGATGGAGAAGACAGTGGCCTGGGAGAAGGGAAAAGATAGGGAGGGAGCCTTGAGTGTGTTGACGAGGTAAAATAGGGAGGGAAGGAGAGATAAAGGACAGGACAGTAGCCTGGGGGAAAGAAGGAAGGGAGGGATAGATGGAGTCTGGAGGGTGTGGTAAAAAAAGGTAAAATAGAGGGAGGCTCACTTAGTTCTGCATAAACAATGACAAGTCACCCAGACACATTCCCTTCCCCTTGAGAAGCTCTGAATTAATGCACCTCTTGAATACCTACCTACCTACCTACAGTCAAGGCCAAGAACACAACGTCTCTCATTTCAACAACTGCCTCAGCAGCTACACCTGTTGGGGAATGGGAGGGAGGGGTAGGCTGTTTGTTTGTTTGGCTGAGCAAGAAGAAGAAAGCAAACCCTGGTTGCTTTATCAAAAGGCGCTTTGACTAACAGCACAAGCGAATATCTTTCCAGTTCAGTCTTGGGAGAAAGGCAGAGAGGGTCAGCTAAGCTATGCTAAGCTAGCCAACAAGGTTATCTCTGGGAGAGGAGGGGAGAGATAAGCCCATGTATAACATGTAACACACATGCACCTGCACATGGAGAGAGAAAGAGAAAAGCCTGGTTCGAAGCAGCTCAGTGCTGGGTAGTTAATTAAGCGAGGAAAGCTCATTTGCGGCTCAGGCTGTAGTGTATGGTGCTGTACATGGCTCTCTCTCAGCAGGACTGTCTCTAATCGAGCTGGGACCATAATTGAAAATTACGGACACCGATGTTGCCTTCCTCTTACCGAAGCATTTTGCTTACGTCAGTAATTTTCTGTGATTTTCATACACAACGTTCCTTATAAAAACCATTATTTGGTGACTGTACTAGCCTATGCATTATGTTGATTTGTGCTATGAAAGTATCTGCCTATCCTTGTTTCGCTGTCACCTGCTGACTCTCACTCCCTCTCCCCACTGTGTGCACAGAGGAGGGAGAGATTCATTCTGAGAAGCAGAAGCACATGACCGTTGCTCAAAATGCTATTGTGGGAAAAAATACAGTTTCCAAAGCAACTAATGTTGCTCTAGTTACAGAGAGGAGAGTCACAGCTTTACGTGAGCATTTCATGTATTTCACACCTCTTATTATTGAGTTCATGGCAGCACTTTAGAACCAGAGTAGGCAGTAGTTAGTATAGTTTTGATGTGCCCACCTAGCCGAGCAGCGCATGCAATTTGAAGTGAATAGGCCCAAATCAAGTAGGTATAGCGCGGAAAAGTATTTGTAGGACATTAGCCTACATTTACTGATTGATGAACCAATTAGAGCGAGAGAGAGAGCAGAGAAATCACATACCTGTAACTTAACCATACTTTTAGTAAGTCTATACCAACTGAAAACTGAATTCCCTTGGTCTGCTTCACAGTAAATTAAAAGAGGACTGTCAGAGACATGCATACTTGGGGTGGCAGGTAGCCTAGTGGTTAGAGTGTTAGGCCAGAAACCGAAATTTTGCTGGATTGAATCACCAAGCTGACAAGGTAAAAGTCTGTCTCTGAACAAGGCAGTTAACCCACTGTTCCCCTGTAGGCCGTCATTGTAAATAAGAATGGGTTCTTAACTGACTTGCCTAGTTAAGGTTAAAAAAAATACCCTGCTTTGTAGACACTAGATACCAGTGATTGATTTCAGTGTTTTGGAATGTGGAAACATCCTCCCTCTTCACTCCAAATATCCCTGCAGTATACGACCTGGCGACTTGCTGTATATCACATGTCCCCCCCTGACCCTGTGTCACACACACACAGAGAAATAGCGCTGGCAGAAATTCTCAGGGAGAGCACACACCACCTGTAATTACTATTCTCCATGCAACAACTACATCTGCAGGGCCATGGAAAGGTTTCACTGCTCTAAATAGAGAAACAGACTAGCATATTGAGACAAAAACTGAGAGATGGAAAGGTTGGATATAGACAAAGAGAGAGGAAGAGGAAGAGGAAAAGGAGGAGAAGGAAAGGAGGAGGGGTAGGAGACCGTGATTCACCTGTCTCCATAGCATTCAATAAAATGGTCCATTCAGTAAATACTGCCTGTTATTTGTGAAGTATTTTATCTGCTCTGGTTGCTGTCACCTGGCTGAGCTAACAGTGCCTGCAGCATGCCAGAGTTTTCAGGCTGTGTGGACTCAACAACCCAATTCCTAGCCCCACAACATACAGTATCTGACCTCCACCTTAACCTCCTATTAACCTAAAATTGGACTGAATTCAATTCCACAATGGTGTATCCATGCTACATACGTTCTACAACTCTCCAACATACAAAGGTAAATGCCTAGGTTGAGATACAAGATTAGTCATTGGTAGAGCCAAAACCCCACCGAGTTCCAATGTCTGGACTGTGAAACCTAGATTCCTCTTCATTCATCCAATTAAGCTACTTTGATCTACTAGGGGAAACAATGAAACAAGTTTGTTCATCCCTCTCTTCTCTCTCTCCTCTCTTTTCCTATTCAACTTTAAAGAGGCCAGACAGACAAGTATGGTTAACAACCAGACAAAAGCAGGCAGACAGCATTTTGTTTAATTTAGGAAGAATTAAACACCCAGACAAGGTCCCGTCGCTCCATTAAAAACAAACCACAGGAACATTCTCCTGGTTGGTACTCTGTTCAAAACTTCTATCTATCCACTTCTTTTCCTCCTTAATGCTCTCTGTCTTTGTTTTGTCTCTCACACTCTCTGAAAAGAGCGTCTCGGCACAGTAACAGCGCTAAATGTAAGTCACTCTGGATAAGAGCGTCTGCTAAATGACTTAAATGTAAATGTAAATAGTTCTTACCATCTAGAGATAACTAGCTACACCGGAACCAAATCATCTACAAAAATGTTTAAGGCCAACTTCTATCATAAGACTAATTAATGCCTGTTACTCAGTACGATCTTGCAGTGGGCCAAAATAGAATGTGATTTTGTTAAATCTGTCAATGATTGACAGTATGTGTTAATCCCACCATGTGTAAAGGCTGTCAGAAAATACAGCCCACCGTGAAGAAGAAATACTCGGCCAGGGTTTCACTCTCTCTCCATCTCTCTCTCTTGCTCTCCCTCCCTCCATCTCTTCCCCTCCCTGTCTCCCCTCCCCTCTCTCTCTCCCCCTCTCTCCATCTCTCTCTCTTGCTCTCCCTCCCCCCATCTCTTCCCCTCCCTGTCTCTCTGTCTCCCCTCTCTCTCCCCCCCTCTCGCCCTCTCTCTCTCTTGCTCTCCCTCCCTCCATCTCTTCCCCTCCCTGTCTCCCCTTCCCTCTCTCTCTCCCCCTCACTCTCCCTCTCTCTCTCTCTCCCCCCTCACTCTCCCTCCCTCCATCTCTTCCCCTCCCTGTCTCCCCTTCCCTCTCTCTCCCCCTCTCTCTCCATCTCTCTCTCTTCCTCTCCCTCCCTCCATCTCTTCCCCTCCCTGTCTCCCCTTCCCTCTCTCTCTCCCCCTCTCTCCATCTCTCTCTCTTCCTCTCCCTCCCTCCATCTCTTCCCCTCCCTGTCTCCCCTTCCCTCTCTCTCTCCCCCTCTCTCTCCATCTCTCTCTCTTGCTCTCCATCTCTTCCCCTCCCTGTCTCCCCTTCCCTCTCTCTCCCCCTCTCTCTCCATCTCTCTCTCTTGCTCTCCCTCCCCCCATCTCTTCCCCTCCCTGTCTCCCCTTCCCTCTCTCTCCCCCCTCTCTCTCCATCTCTCTCTTGCTCTCCCTCCCCCATCTCTTCCCCTCCCTGTCTCCCCTTCCCCTCCCTGTCTCCCCTTCTCTCTCTCTCTCCCCTTCCCTCTCTCTCTCCCCCTCACTCTCCCTCTCCACTCAGCCAGAGCAGTAATCATTAGCATTCATCAACAGGATAATAGGCCAGCATTAACGACAGCTGTTTATTTAAATAATAACTTATAAGGCCTTGGCGTTTATGGCTTGATAAAGAGATGCTATTTACAATGAGCTCTACATAATGCTCTGGAAAGTGCTTCACAGGGTGCTTGGTGGAAGCATTTGACAATGCTGTACTGTACAATCACAAACAAATGTGCAAATGTATACAGTTCACAGTGGCATAGTCACAGACAAACAAATACACATACACATCAAAAGTGGGCTATAGCTTTATTATTGTATGTGATTTCTAGGCAAAGGCCTCCTGTGTCAACAGGAATCTATTCCTAACCTTTCAGCAGAAACAGTGTATTTTAGGCACAAGTGCAAACTTCATGGAGTAGGCCATTCAAGGAGTTGGTCTGATGGTGCCCTCTGATGTCATCGGCCTCCCCCCCTTGCTTGAAGAACAATAGGAGGAGCAATAGAGAACAAAGGAAGAAAGGGCCAAGTCAGAGGACACCTGGACCAACAAGCGATTTACTTTTTGTTAAGTAAATCAAGTTGATAAATGAGCTGAGAAAGAGACTGGAGTAGGACTAAGTTGCAGTGAAAAAAGATACTGCATTAGGCTTGGGCGGTATACCGTTCACCAGGGTATTGGAAATAGCCATGAGATGTTTTTCTCCATACCCGTCAATACCGTTGAAACTATTTCTTTTCAGTTTTTCAATAAATGTTCATATTTGTAGTTACTTTTTGAGTACAGTAAATACCTGCAGTCAACTTGTGCAATGCATTAGGAGATAAAGCAAAGTGCGTTCTTCATTTCACTTGTCAAAAGATTTTACATTATGAAGCTTACCATATTTCCCTAGAACAGTTGCGCCAGTCATGTGTTTGTTTGTTAATAGCACGACAGGACAAAGCGGGAGAAGGTGAGTCCGTCTTGTCAACAGGGTTTTTGCTTCAATCGAGTGATTAGGGACGTGCAACCATAGTTTTACTTCATAGAAAATTCATTAGTACAACACATTTGGCAGACAAATGCTAAAGTGCAACGCTATTTGGCTGGCAGTAAATTAGCTTACAATGAAAAAGCAAGGTCTTGTTTTGCAGAAATTATGAATGGCCATCATATTTCTACATGGCTACATTTTCTGATGTTTAGCTTAAAATGTATCTTGCATTTTACCAGAGAAAAGTAGGATGCCTCCACCAAAAAATGTACAGGAGACAAGTCAGAGCTCTGACTGCTGATAGAAAGCCCTTTTGTGAATTCTCATCTGAGTGAAGTGCAACTGAAGCACAAAAATAGTCTGATACCGAGCAGAAATTACAATAAGAAGCATTTTAGATCTGAGTTTTCAAAATGCAGCAAGATATTATATTTTTTTCCCTGTATGAAAAACAAAGAATTCTGCATTAACCCACCCCTAAGTTTAACTTGCTAGATATATAAGTAAATGAATGAATTAATAAGGTGACAGTGCATCATTTTGTGTTAGCTTTATGCCATGTTTGAGAAGTCAAAGACATTTGGATGAGTTATTTGTACAGCTGTGTTTTTTTCTCCACTGTTCTCAGCTTGTCTGCTCCTCCCTCATCTTCTCTGAGCAGAGCAGGCATGCCCTTTTCCCTAGCGACTCCAGAGTCCACACAGACACAGCATGTACATATGCTGCTCCAGAGCAGTAATGTTCTTCCTTCAGACAAGCACACATCAAAACTTTGTTCATCTGCACAGTCTCCAAACTCACCAAAAAGGACATTTGGTAGCTCCTACCTATATATGTATAACTTTATGAGCTGGATTGCCTGTCTTTGCAATATCTTTATTCAATTAGCATATTTAGCTAGCAGCCTCCATAGAAATTTGCTATTACTCGTGCTAATATTGTTAGCATTTTGGTAACAGATGTCCAATGGTCTTTTCTGCGATTTTACACCCCATTGTGTACTAAGCTGGTAATACCATATATCCCGGCATGAGAGAAGGACGATATAGTGATATGAAAATCTGGATACCGCACAACCCTATAATGCGTAAATCAATAGTGAAAGTCACAAACAGATACAGCAAACACAAGGCCCTCCATTTTACTATACTTTTTAAAAAAAAAGTGCTATCTAGAACCTAAAGGGGTTCTTCTGCTCTCCCCATGGGAGAACACTTTGAAGAACCCTTTTTGGTTCCAGGTAGAACACTTTCGGTTTCTTTGTAGAACCCTTACCACAGAGGGTTCTACATAGAACAAAAGGGTTCTCCTATGGGGTGTCATGACATTGTCATGTTGGGTGAGGTTTATGACCCCCCCCCACATAAATACCTTTCCCCCTTTTCTATCCACTCTACAGAATGGACACTTGGAAAGCCCTGTGTTACCACAGAGAAAGTATGGTAACATCAAAAGGTTGGGGAATGGACATGTTTTCCCCTTTCTCAAGCAGTTGAACGTGTCCGTTGGTACTTAAAGAATATGATGTCAGATCAGTTGTTGTCTGGGACATTATATCTGATGATAGGACGACATAAATTGTATCTTGGAAAGTCTACACATTCTAATTTTCAGATTCACATGGAATTGTTGTGCAATTTAAATGTTTAAATATGAAAATATTTGTGAGAAGACGAAATGTGATTTTAGCTTCTAAATGAGAGAATGAATGAAACACACCCTTCTCTTCCCCAGTACAAAAGCCCCCGTGACCCAATTCACAGTAGACTAAGCAAACCCCGGCGTGAGCTGTGGTTGCGAATGGTTGAACGACTACTCTAACAAAATTTACATGAGACCAGATCAGGTGGAAGTGACAATCACCACCCTGGACTGGTGAATTTTGACTAGACCAGCCAGAATACAGCACAAGCTGATGATGGCAACTTGGTATGAACTTTGAACTATTATTCACTAAAGAAGAAGTGATACATCCTAGACGTCGGGTTATCAGCTGCAGCTGTAAACGTACGTGGACTAGGAAAGGACAGATAATCTGTTACGGTTTTCTATGTGCGAAGGAGAGTCGGACCAAAATGCGGCGTGTAGATTGCGATCCATGTTTAATAAAAAAAAGTAAACACGAATCAAAATACAAAAAACAACAAACGTAACAAGAAAAATGAAAACAGCCTATACATAGCTTCTCAAGGGCCGATAGAGACCCACTCCCTTTGTCCCTCAGTCTTCCCGCTCATTCATTCAAACCCAACCCCTTCCTTTGTGTAACCAGCTGTCATATTCGGTTAGCCTACTAGGGGCTTTTCATGAAATGATTAGTAATCGATGCATGATCTATCCTGTGTATATATATGTAATTCTGTGTGATTATTTAGTTATTTAGTAAACAAATTATTAAGCCAATTTCTGTATTGCTGATTCAACTTGTTAGCTAGGGTGGTTTAATGGTTTAATTAAATTAAATGTTATGTAATCAATTTGATAAAATAGCATGTCATATAATTTAATCATAGTCAGAGACACAACATAATTGACGCCCCATGCGAGGAATCTAAAATATAATTCAGTTTATATAAAAACGAAAAGCAGATTACATAATACACTCAGTATATTATATAAATGATTATATACACCACGGCTGCCTCCATGTTGTTCTCTGATGTAGCCAGTGGGTAGCGTTAGTGATCACATTTGTAAGTGCTTGGACATGATCCAGGACACAATCCAGCAATTTATAGAAATTTGAGAAATAGAGCTTTTGGCCAACGTAGTGCTATTTCTGCCTCCCGCGTTTCAGTAGCAGGAAGGCTCTGTCATTATTAATTTCTCGAGTGAGGACAGAGGGCCATCCGATTGAAGTTGAGTAGATATTAGGTTGACTAGCGATAATTATCTCTCTGTCTGTCGTGTTTCTGTGTGAGTAGACCAATGGTGTATCTTTTTGTTCTGGTAAAACATTGTGAAAATAATGCAGAGAAATGGTTTGAACTTAATCCGTTATAAGTAAAACCATTCCTTTGCTGAAGGGTTATGTTATGCTTGAAAGTGTACAAAGTAGAATTAGCTTGCATGAGATGCTAAGCTAACAAAGGGAAAGCAGCCATTTTGTTTTTCCTGTGTCACGTTGAAATTTTAAAACATTTTAAATAATATCCAAATGAATGGGTTTCAACAAATGAGACCATTTAAACTTTTCCATATTAACCCAGATGAACTATCCAATATGGCGTAGCAGTCAGATGTCTTTGTCTTGTCATGTCCCATGTATATATTTTTTTATATCTATATATTTTTCTTCGCATATGTTTTATATATTTTTTCTAAACTTCAAAATTCTTTCCTGCAACCCGCCCCACCGAATGTGGTGTGGATCTGTTTTTTTTCTAAAGTATTGTTATTTACCTCAGAACCGGAATCCTCCAACAGAAGCTAGCCATCTCACTAGCTACTAGCTAGTAGTCAGATAACCACTGCTAGCGGTAAGCAGCTAACCTTTAGCTCGGAAAGCTCTCGCCAGTTTGTAAAACGTGATTCAAACCAGAGCATATTGGACCTATTTTCTCTCCATATCCCCGGTTTCATACTTTAAAGCTGTAAACCTTTTCACCCGGATCATTGCAGCTAGCTAGCTGCAATCCGAGTAACTACTCCTGGCTAACGTCTCTGTCCTGAAGAAAGCACCAATTAGCCTGCAGCTAGCCCATGCTAGGCCCATCTTCCGGCTAGCTGAAGAGGCCCATCAGCCACTCCTGGGCTACAATTACGGCCCCCTTCTACTGCCGGTATGGGACACGGAACCCCGCCGATCCTTCACTACAGGACTACTGACGTAATCTGCTCAAGGGGGTACTCAACAGGCTCCTACGTCGTGACATCCTCCGAATGCCCATCTGCTAGCCTGCTAATTGGCCTGGGCCCCTTTACTCAACGAAGCCATGCATATCCACTGGACTGGACTACCAACATAGTCTGCCCAATGTTTGTTTTTCCTCCAACAAGCCCCTCCGTCGCGTCATCGCTTGAATGCCCATCTGCTAGTCTGCCAGCAGAGGCCCGCTAGCTGTCTAGAGCATATTGGACTGTTAGCTGAATTGATCCATCGGCCAATATCTTGGGCTACTATCCCTATTTTGCCAATTGGACTTGGACCACTCTGCTACTCGGAACCCTACTAATCCATAATGACTGGTCTATCGATATCACCGCACGAAGAGGCTAAAACTGACTTTCCTCTGTTACGACGTCCCTCTAAGGCCCTTCTACTAGCTTGCTATCCCCGGCCAGCTAGTTGTCTGAATTGCCGTGTCTACCGCCAGCCCAACCACTCACTAGACCCCTATGAACATTCGGCTACGCATGCCTCTCCCTAATATCAATATGCCTTGTCCAATACTGTCCTGGTTAGTGATTATTATCTTAAGCCCGAGAGTCAGCCCCAAAAATGTATTGGGGGCGCACAGGGAGAGTGTGGCAGATTCAGGAGTCAGACCTGAGCCAACTCCCCCTGTTTATCGTAAGGAGCCAAGGAGGAAACCAGAACCAGGGCCGGTGTTGGAGGTGAGCGAAGCAGAGACTGTGAAGGAGTTAATGGCGAAATTGGAGGAGAGAGTTATGAGGGAGTTGCTGTGTTGGTGCATGAGGCACGGAATTCGCCCGATGGAGCGTGTTGGGGATTTGATGCACCTGGGTCAGCTCTCCATACTCGTGAGGTCCGTACTAGTCGGCTGGTGAAGATGGTGCCAGCCTCACGCAGCAGGCCTCCTGTGCACCTCCCTATCCTTGCACGTCCTGTGCCAGCTCAGCGCTACAGTGCGCCGAGCAGTGCTAACCGTGGCGGGCGTTGCACTGGTCAGGCACCGTGTTATGCGGTGGAACGCACGGTGTCCCCAGTACGCGTGCTTAGCCCGGTACGCTACATCTCAGCTCCTCACATCTGCCGGGCTAGGGTGAAGATCCAGCCAGGGCGGTTGGTGCCAGCCCTGCTTTCAAGATCTCCAGTACGCCTTCACCGTCCGGTCCATCCAGTGCCACCTCCACACACCAGCCCTCCGGTGGCAGCTCCCCGCACCAGGCTTCCTGTGCGTGTCCTCGGCCCAGTTCCACCAGTGCCAGCACCACCAGAGCCGCCAGTCAGCGTGGAGCAGCCAGGATCCGCCATTCAGCCAGGATCCGCCATTCAGCCAGGATCCGCCAGTCAGCCAGGATCTGCCAGAGCTGCCAGTCAGCCAGGATCTGCCGGAACCACCAGTCAGCCAGGATCTGCCAGAACCACCAGTCAGCCAGGATCTGCCAGAGCCATCAACCTGCCTGAGCTTCCTCTCAGTCCTGAGCTTCCTCTCAGTCCTGAGCTTCCTCTCAGTCCTGAGCTTCCCTTCAGTCCTGAGCATTCTGGACACCATATGTGAACTGATTGCCCCCCATCTATCTTCAGAGCTCGTGCTGCTAGGCGACCTAAACTGGAACATGCTTAATCTTGAATCTCCCCATCCCGGATCCGGGATCGTGACTAAAGCCTCAGGCTCATTAGCATAACGTAACGTTAACGATTTCTGAAAATCGCAAATAAAATGAAAATAATGCACCTGCTCTCAAGCTTAGCCTTTTCTTAACAACACTGTCATCTCAGATTTTCAAAATATGCTTTTGAACCATAGCAATTGACTAATTTGTGTAAGAGTATGCTAAGCTAGCTTAGCATTTTGAGTAGCATTTAGCACGCAACATTTTCACAAAAACCAGATAACCAAATAAATAAAATCATTTACCTTTGAAGAGCTTCGGATGTTTTCAATGAGGAGACTCTCAGTTACATACCAAATGCGCAGTTTTTCCTGAAAGCGTCTGTGTGTAGGAGAAATCGCTCCGTTTTGTACATCACATTTGGCTACCGAAACAAACCAAAATTCAGTCACCTACAACGTCAAACTTTTTCCGAATGAACTCCATAATATCAACCGAAACATGGCAAACGTTGTTTGGAATCAATCCTCAAGGTGTTTTTTCACATATCTCTTCATTGATATATCGTTCGTGGAAGCCTGTATTCTTCTCTGAATTCTGTGGAAAAATACTTGCAGCTGACTTTTGCGCACCAATTACGGCGCAGGACACCGGGCGGACACCTGGTAAATGTGGTCTCTTATGGTCAATCTTCCAATGATATGCCTACAAATACGTCACAATGCTGCAGACACCTTGGGGAAACGACAGAAAGGGCAGACTTACTCCTCTCGCATTCACAGCCATATAAGGAGATAATGGAAAACAGAGCCTCAAAAATCCTGCTCATTTCCTGGATGCCGTCTCATCTTGGTTTTGCCTGAAGCTCACGTTCTAGGGCACGCACAGAAAATATCTTTGCAGTTCTGGACACGTCAGAGTGTTTTCTTTCGAAAGCTATCAATTATATGCATAGTCGAGCATCTTTTTGTGACAAAATATTGCGCTTAAAACAGGCACGTCCTTTTATCCAATAGAGTTTCAACAGGTTAACACCCCAGCCATCCTACAATCTAAACTTGATGTCCTCAATCTCACACAAATTATCAATGAACCTACCAGGTACCTCCCCAAAGCCTTAAACACGGGCACCCTCATAGATATCATCCTAACTAACTTGCCCTCTAAATAAACCTCTGCTGTCTTCAACCAAGATCTCAGCGATCACTGCCTCATTGCCTGCATCCGTAATGGGTCAAACGACCTCCACTCATCACTGTCAAACGCTCCCTGAAACACTTCAGCGAGCAGGCCTTTCTAATCGACCTGGCCGGGGTATCCTGGAAAGATATTGATCTCATCCCGTCAGTAGAGGATGCCTGGATATTTTTTTTAAATGCCTTCCTAACCATCTTAAATAAACATGCCCCATTCAAGAAATTTTGAATCAGGAACAGATATAGCCCTTGGTTCACCCCAGACCTGACTGCCCTTAACCAACACAAAAACATCCTATGGCGCTCTGCATTAGCATCGAACAGCCCCCGTGATATGCAGCTGTTCGGGAAGCTAGAAACCATTATACACAGGCAGTTAGAAAAGCCAAGGCTAGCATTTTCAAGCAGAAATTTGCTTCCTGCAACACTAACTCCTACCCCGGTCAACAGCACTGCACCCCCCACAGCAACTCGCCCAAGCCTTCCCCATTTCTCCTTCTCCCAAATCCGTTCAGCTGATGTTCTGAAAGAGCTACACAATCTGGACCCCTACCAATCAGCCGGGCTAGACAATTTGGACCCTTTCTTTCTAAAATTATCTGCCGAAATTGTTGCCACCCCTATTACTAGCCTGTTCAACCTCTCTTTCGTGTCGTCTGAGATTCCCAAAGATTAGAAAGCAGCTGCGGTCATCCCACTCTTCAAAGGGGGGGACACTCTTGACCCAAACTGCTACAGACCTATATCTATCCTACTATGCCTTTCTAAGGTCTTCGAAAGCCAGGTCAACAAACAGATTACCGACCATTTCGAATCTCACCATACCTTCTCTGCTATGCAATGTGGTTTCAGAGCTGGTCATGGGTGCACCTCAGCCACGCTCAAGGTCCTAAATGAAATCTTAACCGCCATCGATAAGAAACATTACTGTGCAGCCGTATTCATTGATCTGGCCAAGGCTTTCGACTCTGTCAATCACCACATCGGCAGACTCGACAGCCTTGGTTTCTCAAATGATTGCCTCGCCTGGTTCACCAACTACTTATCTGGGTTCAGTGTATCAAATCGGAGGGTTTGCTGTCCGGACCTCTGGCAGTCTCTATGGGGGTGCCACAGGGTTCAATTCTTGGACCGACTCTCTTCTCTGTATACATCAATGAGGTCGCTCTTGCTGCTGGTGAGTCTCTGATCCACCTCTACGCAGATGACACCATTCTGTATACTTCTGGCCCTTCTTTGGACACTGTGTTAAATAACCTCCAGGCAAGATTCAATGCCATACAACTCTCCTTCCGTGGCCTCCAATTGCTCTTAAATACAACCGATCGCTACCTGCACCTGCCCGCCTGTCCAACATCACTACTCTGGACGGCTCTGATTTAGAATACGTGGACAACTACAAATACTTAGGTGTCTGGTTAGACTGTAAACTCTCCTCCCAGACCCATATCAAACATCTCCAATTCAAAGTTAAATCTAGAATTGGTTTCCTATTTCGCAACAAAGCATCCTTCACTCATGCTGCCAAACATACCCTTGTAAAACTGACCATCCTACCAATCCTCGACTTTGGCGATGTCATTTACAAAATAGCCTCCAATACCCTACTCAACAAATTGGATGCAGTCTATCACAGTGCAATCCGTTTTGTCACCAAAGCACCATATACTACCCACCATTGCGACCTGTACGCTCTCTTTGGTTGTCCCTCGCTTCATACGCGTCGCCAAAGCCACTGGCTCCATGTCATCTACAAGACCCTGCTCGGTAAAGTCCCCCCTTATCTCAGCTCGCTGGTCACCATAGCATCTCCCACCTGTAGCACACGCTCCAGCAGGTATATCTCTCTAGTCACCCCCAAAACCAATTCTTTCTTTGGCCGCCTCTCCTTCCAGTTCTCTGCTACCAATGACTGGAACAAACTACAAAAATCTCTGAAACTGGAAACACTTACCTCCCTCACTAGCTTTAAGCACCAACTGTCAGAGCAGCTCACAGATTACTGCACCTGTACATATTCCACCTATAATTTAGCCCAAAGAACTACCTCTTTCCCTACTGTATTTAATGTATTTATTTATTTTGCTCCTATGCACCCCATTATTTTTATTTCTACTTTGCACATTCTTCCATTGCAAATCTACCATTCCAGTGTTTTATTTGCTATATTGTATTTACTTTGCCACCATGGCCTTTTTTGCCTTTACCTCCCTTATCTCACCTCATTTGCTCACATGGTATATAGACTTGTTTATACTGTATTATTGACTGTATGTTTGTTTTACTCCATGTGTAACTCTGTGTCGTTGTATGTGTCGAACTGCTTTGCTTTATCTTGGCCAGGTCGCAATTGTAAATGAGAACTTGTTCTCAACTTGCCTACCTGGTTAAATAAAGGTGAAATAAAAAAATAAAAATAAAAATATCTTAGTCTTGAGCTACCCTTCAGTATTAAGCGGACTAAGACTTTGTTGGAGTGGGATCCACGTCCCGCGCCGGAGCCGCCACCGTGGACAGACGCCCACCCGGACCCTCCCCTATGGGTTTAGGTGTGCGGTCGGGAGTCCGCACCTGGGGGGGGGGGTTCTGTCATGCCCTGGTCTCTGTATTTTGTGTTTTGGTCAGGCCAGGGTGTGACATGGGTTATTTATGTGGTGTGTTTTGTCTGTTTTTTTTGTAGGTAATGGGATTATGGTTAGTGGGGTTGTCTAGAAAAGTCTATGGTTGCCTGGAGTGGCTCTCAATCAGAGGCAGGTGTTTATCATTGTCTCTGATTGGGAACCATATTTAGGCAGCCATATTCTTTGAGTGTTTCGTGGGTGATTGTTCCTGTCTCTGTGTTTGTTTGCATCAGATAAGGCTGTTTAGGTTTTTCACGTTACGTTTATTGTTTTGTATTGTTCATTTTTCATCTTTATTAAAGATGTTTACAAATAACTACGCTGCATTTTGGTCCTCCTCTCCTTCTGAGGAAGAGGAAGAAAACCTAAACAGTAAAACTGCTTTGCTTTATTCTTGGCCAGGTAAATGAGAACTTGTTCTCAAGTAGCATACCTGGTTAAATAAAATAAAAATAATAATTATTTTTTTTGTTTAAAAAAAAAGAAACCAACGAATTCCAAACCCAAACTTTGAAAAAATATTAGGAACATTTCTTCTCTACAGTTTTCAAATAATGTGCAAGCTATCAGAGGAGGTGGTCACCACTCCTCTGCTAATTAGTGAACCGCCACCCATAAATGGATTGATCTCTGACCTCAGCAGCAATACCAACCCTAACTTTGCCATTAGCGGAAAAATGCGACAAACGTTCTCCAAAATCAACCATCGAACACCGGCTTTGCAATGGTTCTCTCCACTTTAGCCCTTATGTATTGCCATCGGTCCAATACCGCAGTGCGCAGCTGAAGCATGTGCAAGACATGGCTGACACAAAGGGACAGGTGGAGAGAACTGAGCAACTACTGACAAAAGCAGGAAATTAAAACATTCTGCTTGCCGATGAACTGCGTTTGAAATCTGAACAATTAACCCATTCATGCGTGAGTTCCAAATATCTCTAACGGTCGCGTGAGTTTTTTTATGCACGTGATGTTAGAACGTTCTCTCCATTCCAGAATGTGATTGTTACGCAACAGTACATGTAATCCGCTAAGCCTTCAAACCAAAGCACGCAGCCTGTTATTATGTATAGGCTGTTTTTAATTTGTCAATTGTAAAAGAATATATATATTTTATAAGAACAGTTTAAATTGAGGTGTGTTCTGCCTCATTAATTCAAATAAAAGTTGTCTTTTGCGGACCAATATTTTTTTATTTATATTTCTGACCCGGACAAAACACTTCCCAATTGTTAGTGCAGTTCAAGTGTGCAGACATTTGCTCATATCCCGTCCTGCACACACACATTCACATTTTGCGTCTGTTGCCTGCATCGCAGTCACAGTTGTTTTAGTTACCAATGATAACTTTGGAGATGTGAGCGTTTCTATCAAAGTAAGTGCCTTATTACGTTATAATAGTTTCTGCATATCTGTTATGTCATTTCTACTGTAGCATAATATTTTTGTGTATATTCCTTATAACAGCGGACACGCGAGGTAACGTTACTAATTTCATAACCTTTATGGTGTTATTCTTGATGCTTGACTTATTCTATTAGCTCTGGAAAACAATGCTAATTGCGTCAGAGAAGTTTAAGCATGTGTTGTATTTTGAAGCTACCCTGGCCTTATGACTCCCAAGTGGCGCAGCTGTAAGGCACAGCGTCTTAGTGCCAGAGGCGTCACTACAGACACCCATGTCCAAATCCAGACTGCGTTTCTATCAAAGTGCCTTATTACGTTATAATAGTTTATGTATGTTCTACTGTAGCTCACTCTGTGTAATATAATATACCTATTAGTGTATATTCTTTATAACCACGGACACGCAAAGTAACGCTACTAATTTCATAACCTTTCTGGTGTTATATTCAATCGTGCTTATGTAGCTAGTTACATTCTTCTATTAGCTCTGTAAAACAATGCTAATTGGGTCAGAGAAGTATTGGCTTGTTGTATTTTGTAGCTACCCTGGAATTTTTGGAAAATATCTTCTTATACCACTTAGTCGTTTTCTGAGTGCATTGTTGATGAATTGTAGTCTTGGGAAAAGAGGGTGGCAAAGAAGGGAGTTGCAAACATAGGATCTCTGCTCCAGTATTCTCTTATGCAGTTCTTCTTTACTATCCCCATGAGAAGGACTGTCACCAGGAAGGTATACATTTCACTAATCGTGGTTGTCCCCCCACTCCTGGCTCTCTCTTCTCCTGTAGCTCCAATGCATAGTGATTGGTCTCTGTTATGTCTCCCACCAGCTCCTCTGTCAGAAACAACTTGAAGCACTCTGCCTCAGATGGAAATGGCAAGGGGCGTAGCCCTCCAGACTGGGACTCACCAAAGCAAACAGCAGGGCCAGGAGGGGTGAAATGGCTGGCAGTCTTCCAGCTACCACAGAACTCCTGTACTACATCCATTATCGGTCTGACTCCATCACCACCAGCATCTTCAAAGGGAACTGGGACTTTGTCAGTGGTCAAGGGGTCCTCAATGGCTGTGGGGCAGCTCCTCACTGTCAGAATCTGATTCCTGACTTTTAGACTCATTGTCATAATTTTTTTAAACCTCCAGAATTTCCGCATTTGTGGGTTGTCTCCTTTTGAAAGACATTGCTAATGCTCAGCTTAGCTCATTAGCTACATACATAAACACTGAATGGCTCAGAGTGGGAGTGAGAGGTTACATGATTGACTACCTGGACGCGCCATTTGTATCAATACATCACTATCAGAAAATGTTTGTGTGTGTCACGTCTAATCAAGGTGGGTGGAATCAGGCGCAGAGAGCAGATAGCGATATAAAGTTTTATTCTCCGGTGAACAAAATAAACAACGGACAACCCAAATACAGACAGGGTGAATATATCCAACACAGGATAATGACTAACCGGAGAATATTAAACAGCAAACACCGACAGACAAAACGAATGACAAAATAAACAATAACGCACAAAACAAGGGCGGGACAACCTACATTAAATATAGACACTAATTAACTAAACAACACACAGGTGAAACCAATTAGACAAAACCAACAGATACACGGAAAAGGGATCGGTAGTGGCTAATAGGACGGTGACGACGACCGCCGAGCACCGCCCGAATGGGCAGGAGAGCCAACTTCGGCGGAAGTCGTGACAGTGTGGTAATTAATTATATATTTACTGTATTATTGTCATGTTTTTCAATCACCGGTGAAAAATCGTGCATTCTGATTCTTGCATAGATTGTAATGGGCACATAGTGGTGTGTGAAAAACTTTTATTAAGGTTGTACTGATTATGATGAGCTAAGCTAATTCCAGCAATGTGTGTGGAGCCATGTTTGTTGACATACAATGCATTCTGGGTTTCATGTAAATGTCTGTCGGACCAAAGATGCTATAACAAAATGAGATGAGTAAGGGTTCACTCATTTTTTGAGAACTTCAGGAAGTGGATGGTGGGATGTGAATGATGGTAGACGACACACCCCTTCAACATACTATAAAACAGACCAAACTCATCTTGTCTTCTCTTATTATCTTTGGTTTCTATGAGGAAAAAAAGCATTGGTGAGCGCTGAAACTAATCATCGTCGGATTACTTTAGATTTCTAGAAAGTGTTTTCCTCAATTATTTTGATCAACGGTGAGCTCATCCGTGATGTGATTAATTATACATAGTAATTGCTATTAGCTAATTCATATTGTAGTTTATGTCAGTTGAAAGTTATATAATATAATATATGAACTCTTGTTTTGCATCAATCATTCCTCAGTTAGTGCTAGGACAAATGTAGTCTACATTTCTCCGGTTAGGATGATTGTGTTGTGCTATAGATACTTTTATGAATATCTGAACATTGCATCCAAAAATAAACATTCTGGACATAACATAACATAAAGTGTGGCCAGCTCAAATGCTGATTGTTGCGTCATTCGAAACTGGCCAATCTAAATAAGCATTCTAAAAAAACGTTCTAATCACACGGGTGTGATCGTACGCTTCAGGGACCACTGTAGAACAATTACAACCATGTGGTTGTGTGAAAGGTACGTGTGAAAGGGTTAAAAGTAATGGCATATACTTATGATGATGAACGAGCACAAACTCTTCAACAAAATCGTTGTCTTCAGGAAGAACTACATTTAACAAAAAGTAAATACAATGTATTCCACTCCAAACTAGATAAATCTGTCGCGTTATCTACAAACAGGAGCACGCAATTTGATAACATGCAGGCAGTTTTGTTGAACGTTACTCAAAGTAACAATGTTCTACTCCAAATGTTGCGGACCAAAGACGATCAGTTAATGAACACAATGACTAAGTTGGATGACAAATCAGCAAAACTCACTGAAGTCGCTGACCAAATGAATAATGAGAGAACTCAGGTGATGAAGATGGAAATATTGATTTCTGGAAATTTGATCACTGAATCTCTTGCTCCATACTCAAGACCTCTATCTGCAAACAATGACAGTTAAGTTTGAGAAAGTGCGACACGCAGGTGTCCAAAATTAGTACTCTAAGCAATCAAGTGGACTCTGCAATGCAGCAGAATACCACCCTTAGTTACAATCTGGTGGAATTCCAGAATGGTCACGCGATACAGCGTGACTACCCAACTAAGCAACTGCGGTCCGGTATTCAAAGGAGTGAAGACGATAGAAGGTTTCAGACTTTGTCTCCCTCATGTGTCCCTCAGTCTTTGCCTCTTCGCCAACAAAGCCAAAGCTTGGCTTCTCCTCTTGGCCTTTCAGCCCCAATTTACCCACAGGATGAAGTAAACCCTCTCTGCCCGTTTGGCGCGGAACGCCTTGACAAACTCGTTAAGAATTTCCCCACCTTTGACCTTTTCCTAGTCAGCCAAACAATACTGAGACATTCCTAGCTGACATCGATGATGCATTGGATGGCTACCCGAACGCTACGGGTTCTGGCAGGGTTTACCTGTTGAAGTGAACGTCGAATAGACACATGACGAGGTTAATTCGTCTACAACAGAAACACGTGCTAAACGACTACGCTAAACTTGCCACAGCTTTGAAATTAGAATTCAGTGGTTCTGCAACTCGCATACACGATAGCTCATTGGCTAACACTGTCAAAAATGCTCAGAATGAACACCCACAAGCTTACTATCAAAGGCTTCGTTCAGCTTATTTTGGCCTACTCACTGAAACAGGAATGGAAGTGCTGTTAACATTCAAACAAATGTTTCTGTCGAACATGTATCCCACCTTCATTACCTACTTGGATCCTACAGCCCATGTTGGCTTGCCTATCTTACAACTCAGGGAGCTTGCAAGCACAGCTTTTGAGGCATCAAAAGCTAGAAACTCTAATTGCCCTGACCACTCGGTTCTGAAGTTTGACTAGGAGCACTCACTCCAGTTAGACGGTGCATTGTTAGGTATTGGAGTGTTGAGAGATGATGCACAACAACGGTTTCTACCACGAAACCATGAATCCAATAACCACTGTGGTCAAAATAACTGTAAAGTACGACGCCATCGAAGCGACTTCCACTACGATCGACCTGTTCGCTACGTTCCTGCACGCAACCTGCATGAAGTGTCAGAGCACAGGGGTAACAAAGGGTTAAAGGATGATCAAAAAGTAGACCAATGTTCTCTAGAAGTTCCACGACATGAAGAACTAAAGCAAGAAATATTTGCGATAAGGGTAAAAGATAATTCACAAGGACTAGACGGGGAATTGCGAAAGAGATAGAGACGCCTCACAAGTCCTCAACTGGCAGCTTCAATAAATAGTACCCGCAAAACATCAGTCTCAACGTCAACAATGAAGATATGACTAAGGGATGATGGCCGTCTAGGCAGAGTTCCTCTGTCCAGTGGCTGTGTTCTTTTGCCCATCTAAATCTAATGTACTTGTTCTCTTGCTCGGTTGTGCATCAGGGCCTCCCACTTCTCTTTTTATTACAGTTTGTGCCTTTCTGTGAAGGAAGTAGGACACAGCGTAGTACGAGATCTTCAGTTTCTTGGCTATTTTTCACATGGAATAGCCTTCATTTCTCAGAACACGAATAGACTGATGAGTTTCCGAAGAAACTTCTTTGTTTCTGGCCATTTTGAGCCTGTAATTGAACCCACAAATGCTGATGCTCCAGATACTCAACTAGTCTAAAAAAGGCCAGTTGTATTGCTTCTGTAATCAGCACAACAGTTTTCAGCTGTGCTAATATAATTGCAAAAGGGTTTCTAATGATCAATTAGCCTTTTAAACTGATAAACTTGGATAAGCTAATACAAACGTGCCATTGGAACACAGGTGTGATGATTGCTGAAAATGGGCCTCTGTATGCCTACGTAGATATTCCATGTTGACGTTTCCAGCTACAATAGTAATTTATAACATTAATGTCTACACTGTATTTCTGATTAATTTGATGTTATTTTAATGGACAAAAATAAATAAAAATACAAATAATATATTTCAAAAACAAGGACATTTCTAAGTGACCACAAACTTTTAAATGGTGGTTTATGTAATTCAGATTATTTAGGTATTTAGTAAATAAATAGTTAAGCCAATGTATGTATTGCTGATTCAACTTGTTAGCTAGGGTTCGTGCAGATAACAAAGTACTTATGACAATCAGAATGAGCCTGATAGAGGTGACGATTAATAATTGACTGCTATTGATATAAAAGATCTTCAGGTCTTTAAGAGAGTGGATTCGGGAGATAACCACTCTATATAAATTAATGCTTCCGTGGTGCTCCAGGATATTAATGGTTTAATTGTTGCATGGTTTAATTCAATCACGTAATCAATTAAACGTTATGTAATTGATTTGATGAAATAGCATGTCATATAATTTCATCATAGTCAGAGGCACAACAGGGGATAGCCAAAGAAACCTTTTTAAACACGTTTTTTCTAATAGTATAATATCTAGCCTAGTCTATCTACAGGAGCCCCGGAGCTCTCAGGCTGCCATAGCCTCTCGTTAACCTAGAGAGATGCCCAATGGTGGAGAAGGGATGGAGTGGGCCTGACTGACTGCCCAGCTTGTCATTTAAAAGAAGTATTTGTTCTTAACTGACTTGCCTAGTTAAATAATGTTAAAAAAATAAAGAACTGATCACACACCTCTTGTTGAAGGAGAGAAATTTGCCATGTATGATGTGAATTCATGTGATATTTGAGTGACAAAAAAATTACAACAATCTATGGGCTAAAAAACCTAAATATTTTTTTTTTAGCTGAGATGGGCTAGTTAATCTGGACAAGTTATATACAGTGCCTTGCGAAAGTATTTGGCCCCCTTGAACTTTGCGACATTTTGCCACATTTCAGGCTTCAAAACATAAAGATATAAAACTGTATTTTTTTTGTGAAGAATCAACAACAAGTGGGACACAATCATGAAGTGGAACGACATTTATTGGATATTTCAAGCTTTTTTAACAAATCAAAAACTGAAAAATTGGGCGTGCAAAATTATTCAGCCCCTTTACTTTCAGTGCAGCAAACTCTCTCCAGAAGTTCAGTGAGGATCTCTGAATGATCCAATGTTGACCTAAATGACTAATGATGATAAATACAATGCACCTGTGTGTAATCAAGTCTCCGTATAAATGCACCTGCACTGTGATAGTCTCAGAGGTCCGCTAAAAGCGCAGAGAGCATCATGAAGAACAAGGAACACACCAGGCAGGTCCGAGATACTGTTGCAAATCTACCAAGACCTGGCCGTCCCTCTAAACTTTCAGCTCATACAAGGAGAAGACTGATCAGAGATGCAGCCAAGAGGCCCATGATCACTCTGGATGAACTGCAGAGATCTACAGCTGAGGTGGGAGACTCTGTCCATAGGACAACAATCAGTTGTATATTGCACAAATCTGGCCTTTATGGAAGAGTGGCAAGAAGAAAGCCATTTCTTAAAGATATCCATAAAAAGCGTTGTTTAAAGTTTGCCACAAGCCACCTGGGAGACACACCAAACATGTGGAAGAAGGTGCTCTGGTCAGATGAAACCAAAATTGAACTTTTTGGCAACAATGCAAAACGTTACATTTGGTGTAAAAGCAACACAGCTCATCACCCTGAACACCTCATCTCCACTGTCAAACATGGTGGTGGCAGCATCATGGTTTGGGCCTGCTTTTCTTCAGCAGGGACAGGGAAGATGGTTAAAATTGATGGGAAGATGGATGGAGCCAAATACAGGACCATTCTGGATGAAAACCTGATGGAGTCTGCAAAAGACCTGAGACTGGGACGGAGATTTGTCTTCCAACAAGACAATGATCCAAAACATAAAGCAAAATCTACAATGGAATGGTTCAAAAATAAACATATCCAGGTGTTAGAATGGCCAAGTCAAAGTCCAGACCTGAATCCAATCGAGAATCTGTGGAAAGAACTGAAAACTGCTGTTCACAAATGCTCTCCATCCAACCTCACTGAGCTCGAGCTGTTTTGCAAGGAGGAATGGGAAAAAATTTCAGTCTCTCGATGTGCAAAACTGATAGAGACATACCCCAAGCGACTTACAGCTGTAATCGCAGAAAAAGGTGGCGCTACAAAGTATTAACTTAAGGGGGCTGAATAATTTTGCACGCCCGTTTTTTCAGTTTTTGATTTATTAAAAAAGTTTGAAATATCCAATAAATGTCGTTCCACTTCATGATTGTGTCCTACTTGTTGTTGATTCTTCACAAAAAAATACAGTTTTATATCTTTATGTTTGAAGCCTGAAATGTGGCAAAAGGTCGCAAAGTTCAAGGGGGCCGAATACTTTCGCAAGGCACTGTACATAGCTCTCTAAGGTATGCAATGACTAACATGACAAGAGGAACTGATGATGCAATGCCCAAATTGGAAATTGCAAGATGGGCATTCTACTATTACAACTTTTAAGAGTAAGTTTAAAGCTGGACCCCTGCACCCCCTTTCTGACCCCTCACACTCCACAGTTTGGGAACCACTGGTCTAATGCAGTATGATAAAACCCTGACAGCCATTGCCTCCACCTGTCTCCAAATTTTCCCCATCATTCCACATCACCACTCACTCCTGGGATGAGCAGAAATGGCAATGGCAGAGGAGGATTGTAGGGGGATGGTGAAGAGGAAGAGGGGAAGAAGGGAGGGAGGGAGGTGGGGTCTATATTCTAATGTGGTTTTACCCATCAGCCTAGGTCAACATCCATGGTGAGGGTAAGGAGAGGGAGGTAGGGATTTGGGGTTGGGTTTGGTGAGTAGAAGAAGCCTGATGGAATGAGTCAGGGGGCCTGAAAACTGAAGTGCTACTGGAGGTCCTTGTCTGTGACAGCCCAGCCTGGGTCACATCGTCATGTGGATTGGAAATAGATGTCAGCTGTGCCTGGTCTGGTTGTGGCCGGGGCTCTGTCTGACGGACTGGTCCACTGGATCAGCTCAGAAAGTTCCAGAAAAAATGGCCCCCACTGGGAGACCTGATTGAGTTCTCCATGGATTTTCTTATTGATGAACGACCCAGGGCAGGATAGGACCCGGCAAGGGCTACTCTATCTGGGGCTACGTCCCAAATGGCACCCTTTTCTCTGTGGGCCCTGGTCGAAAGTAGTGCACCATGTAGGGTGCCATTTGGG
Organism: Oncorhynchus masou masou; assembly: GCF_036934945.1. Lineage (NCBI taxonomy): Eukaryota > Metazoa > Chordata > Actinopteri > Salmoniformes > Salmonidae > Oncorhynchus > Oncorhynchus masou. The sequence goes on along the minus strand of NC_088239.1, from coordinate 36,710,988 downwards.
ACACACTTTAGCCTACTCTATCTGAGAGTGGAGCGGGGACAGATTGGTGAGAAGCCAACCAAAATATTAGACTGCCAATATTGATTGTGAAAATGAATAACTGAATTGCCAGTTGCGCACTCATGTCTCTCTCTCTCTCTCTCTCTCTGTGTCTCTCTCTCTCCTTGTTCTAGCTCTCTCCCTCCCTCACTCTCTATTCTTTATATTTCTTTGTGTGGAGGTGGATCATTTAAACACCTCCCTCACGGGTCCAGGCAGCCAGGCAGCTGATGTTTTGACAGACAGGCAGGCACAGGGAGGGAGATAGCAGCGGTAGGAAAGTGTGAAAGGCAGAGATGGAAGATTGAAGAAATCCTTTCACATCGAGCGAGGAGCGAGCGTTATTTGGCCCACACCTCCAAGGTCATTTATGAGATCAACAGAGACTGTCTGTCATTTTATATATTACTTCCACTTTTTAAAGTGCACTTTTACTTTTTCTCTTAGCCTTGAATAGGAAGACAAGTCAGTCATGAAACAACAGACAGACGTACTGCATTTGCCAGTAGGCCCCTAGACTTTGGAATGGTCTACTTGAGGAAATTAGGCTTGCAGATTCAGTGCCTCTTTTTAAATCCCTTCTGAAGACACACTTATAAAAATGCTGTTAATGTATATTTTCACTGTATGATTTTAATTAGCTTTCTTGTTTCTTTCTCCTTCCTCCTTTCTATGTTTATTTGTTAGTACTATTATTTTATTGTAATATTTTATGATGTGAAGCACTTTCTTACTTGTATTGAAAAGTGCTATAAAAAGAAAGATATTATTACTACAATTACTATTACAGCGGAACAGAAACCCTAATGTTCATCTCTGAAAGTTTCATTGAAAAGCTCAATGTCTTCACGAGGGAAAAAGAACAAGGAATGTCTGGGCTGAGCAGCATGTAAGTTAGAACTGAGGTAAGGGCCAGCATTGGCTGTCTGATGGAACGTCAGTAATGTAGATGTTTTACTTCTTATAGCACTCGGGTTAGGGCCAAAGTGGTCTGGACAGTTTTTCTTTGGTTTCCTATAGCCTCGACTGAGTGACGTACCTTAGTGACGTTTGTTGCACTAGCGTGTTACTCTCTCTATGTGTGTGTGTGTGTGCGTGTTCATGTGTGTGGTCCTACCTGTGCCTGTCTGTCCAGCCAGCGGTCTACCATGGGGTGATTGACACTGAGGGAAGGAACAGGGAGTCGCTCTCTGGATCAGGGTGGCCCAGGCTGCTGCATCACAAGGAAGACGCCATTACTTACCCATCGTTTTACTCTGCACACATGGAGGAGAGGAAACGTTTAATACCACATGTTGATGCACTGTACATGCAGCATACTGTACTTAAACAACTAGCTAGCATTAAAAGAATCCACAAACACATATCCTAATTTACCCTACAGACATGGAGAGGCAGTGTTTAACACAAAAATGTCACACTAAAATCACATTATATTGTACATTTTTACTCCACCAAACTATGATGAGGTACACGTCGTTCAGTTCTACATAAAAAATAATAATAATAAAGTTCCATGCTAACTTGACATACAGGTGCTGTTTAATAGCTGTTTTATGATCGGCAGGTGTGAGCCACACACAGATGCAGTTCATTCCTATCTCATTACACACAAATACTAATTTATTTTCGCTAATAGCCCGGCCACATTGCATGTTGCTGCAAGGTGCCACGGACCACAGCTGAGCTCTTCCATTACACAAAGGGGGCATTCCAAATGGCACCATATTCCCTACATAGGGCCCTGGTCAAAAGTAGAGCACTATATAGGGAATATGGTGCCATTTGGGACCCAGACAGCAAATGAAGAACCTCTCCAAAATATTTTGTGTGAAGGTGATATCAAACACCTAGGGGCTATGGTACTCTAATTAGATCTCCATTTGTTGGAGTTTATAGAGCAACACAGGGAAAGGGAAGGATGGAGTGAGCAAGGGAGGAACAGAGAGAAAAAAAAGCAAGGGAGAAAGAGTACAGAGAGACAAAGGAGATAGAGAAAGTGAGAGCGAGAGCGCGCGAGAGAGAGAGAGAGAAAGAGAGAGAACAGGTTACAGTCCAGACGGACATGTTAGACCAGCCACAGGCCAGGATCAGCCTAGAAAACCTACAGACCGATGCTGCTGTTGGCTACAGACAGCATATGTGTGTGTGTTTCTGTCTGTATGTGATACTGCTGGTGGCTACACACTGTCCACGGCAGACCAGACCAGACCAGCCGACCCACAGCTGTTCCATCGGTATATCTGCAGGACAACTGGCATTGGATGCTGTAAAAAGTTCTGCCGGCAACACTCCTGAGGGAGAGAGATCCAGTATGTCTCCTGTATAGTAAAACAATCCATATGGTTTAGTGGAGCTGAATGCAGCGTGACCAAGGACCACAACTGAGAAAGAAGAGGAGAAAGGAGGCCGGAGAGAGAGGATGAGGGTAAAGAAAGGAAGGGGTGCAGACAGGGTCATAAGTTATAGGTCAAAGGCCTATTGAGATGCCTGGTCTTAATGAAACCATCAGTGACAACATACAGCCCTTGCACCCTCCACAATACAGGCAGACAAAGACAAAGGAGTCCACTCTAATTTTTACGACATATAAAATGATGTGGATAACACAAACCCAGAGAGGCTGTAAATCATCAGGTACATATTTACTGCTGGCCCTGCTAAACCTGTTTAGCTCGCGGGGCTAAGAGCTAAGGCCTAGCTAGCTGAGAGGAGAGGAGAGCCGACAGACGTATTGTAAAGTCATTGAGGAATGTGACGATTTTACAGTGCTAGCTTGAATCCCATTGGTTATTATAAAATATAAGTGTACAAAAACATTCAAGTTTATTAACTTAACTTTCAAAGCAGAATTACTTTCCCATTGTTCCTCAACTGTAGCTTATGACATACCATTTTCTAGCTCTTACTTTTATCGAATGTAAAAAACACAATTTAAAATGTTGCTCCATAACACCAAATCGAGATGGTCAGTCATATCATTGTATTGAAATGATGCAGAAAAATATAGCTGATGCTGTTGGCATTATAGGAAATGGGGCAAGTATAATAAGTGGAACATGACTTGCAATGCTCAAAGCAAAAAGACTTGGACAAAGTAAAGTGGTGTTTGAAAATACAGTATATTTTCAACCAGAAATGAGTGGGTCAAATATTAATAGTTTTGATGTATTGTTAGTGTGTTAGCTTTTAGAATAAACTTCCTGACAAGATTAAATATTCTACAGCCAGAGAGGTCTAAAGATAATTAACATCTTGTGATTATCAGATGAAAATATACAGAGGCAAATCTAGCCATAAAATACATATGAGAACGAGAACGAGGAATTAGTATCAACAAATTAGGCTATACACACAGTCCGTTCTATCATGACACAAGGCGAGACCCAGATGCAGACACAGGAGGCAGATGGCAGGAGTCTTACAATGTTTATTAATCCAAAAAGGAGCAGGCAAAAGGTCAAAACCAGATCAGAGTCCAGGAGGTACAGAGTGGCAGACAGGCTCGTGGTCAGGGTCGGCAGAATGGTCAGGCAGGCGGGTACAAAGTACAGAAAAATGTAAGGGTCAAAACCAGGAGGACAAGAAAAAGGAGAAATGCAAAAAAGCAGGAGAACGGGAAAACCACTGGTTGACTTGGAAACATACTGTAACGAGTTTCTTCTAACTCCTCCTCTGACGAAGAGGTGGAACAAGGATCGGACCAAAATGCAGCATGGTTAGTTAGATACATCTTTAATGAAGATGAAACACGAACAATACAAAACAAACGTGGAAAACCGAAACAGCCCTATCTGGTGCAACAAACACAGAGACAGGAACAATCACCCACAAACACACAGTGAAACCCAGGCTACCTAAATATGGTTCCCAATCAGAGACAATGACTAGCACCTGCCTCTGATTGAGAACCATATCAGGCCAGACATAGCAATAGACAAACAAGACATCCAACATAGAATGCCCACTCAGATCACACCCTGACCAACCAAAACATAGAAACATACAAATAAACTATGGTCAGGGTGTGACACATACAAGACAAACTGGCACAGAGAGACAGGAAACACAGGGATAAATACACTGGGGAAAATAAGCTACACCTGGAGGGGGTGGAGACAATCACAGGGACAGGTGAAACAGATCAGGCGTGACACCATTCATTTTAAAACATTATCATATATTCCAAAGAAAGCAATAAAATGCTGTGCATCAAAATCCTAACATTTCTCTGTCACTGCCAACAATGCACTGACTCTATCTATTCAAACCTATGACATTCAACCGAAAAGACTGTATTCAGACACCAACTTAAAGGTACAATAACAGCTTTATTATTTCCGTCTCTGTGTTCCCCCCGCAGTGTCATAGAAGCGACGCTGGGTTTGCAGTAAGATTATGGCGGTGGTGAAAACCAAAGTGCTATTAAATAAGATTAGCAGCCAACGCTCTGAGACGCACTAATCATGTCGAGCGCTGCTGTGTCACATTCTGAGCACCCCATCTTCCCTTCATCCTTCCATCTCATTTGGAATATCAGTTTTTTTTTCAAAGCGCGGAAGGCTCGTCACCGGCCATTTTGATCTAGTTAACAGGCCTAGCTGTTCCATTTGAAGCTGCAGGGAGGATGAACCTCAAAATAAGCTTTTTACGTTCACTTTTGGTTCACCTCAGACGACCCTCGAAAGTGAATCGTGACAAAGGATAAGTGCTCAAAGCTGTGTTCTTCCTTCTTTTCAATAAAGAATAGCGGTTAGCTTACTCAAAGTCGTGGCTTAAGGACTCATTATGGGGATATGGACTAGTATCCTTGAAGCTGAATGACATTTTGGGCAGGGTGGTACAACTACTGTTGTGTTCAGTAAGGCACACTGTGCCAAAATGGACAACAAAAACAAGTATTATTTTGGGATAAATTCAGGTAGTACCTCCCTGTTTCAAAATATTGTGTCCCTACTGGACATGATCCAGATCATGAGGTTGGGAGAGTTTACTGTACTGTACAAGGCTATTGGTCCCTGTGGTTGTGGTTGTGTTGGGGTAAAGTTTATGGGTTATGTTTTGGGTTACTGTACCTTGCATTCAAGGGTGCTGGTCCCAGTGTTTTGGCTCATTGGTGGCTGTGCTTGCGGAACCCTGCCATGGTGGACCAATACTGGAAGGTTCTTCCGGTGCTGTCTGTGGGTCACCCATGGGAAGGCCTGCCAGAGAGGGGTCACTATTGCACCGGACATGGAGTGGCATGTCTAGAGAGAGAGGGAGGGGGGAGGAAGTGAGAGAGAAAGGTTAGCATATCACATATTGTACAGCAGTGCTGAAAACACATTACTGCTGTTACTACTTGATACATATCGGCGTACTCCTTCCTTGACTGCAAGTTTCTACAGCATGGGGGCGGCCGATGCGCTGTCTTAAATTATACCAGAATACCAGCCAACAACATCCCACGCAGTACCCATAGGGCAATCTATTGTGTGACTGTAAAAGACATGGGAAATGGTTGTGTATTTCTGTCAAGCTGCAGTGCCTGGTCCTCTGAACCCCAATGAAAAATTACACTGAACAGTGGGCCGTTTAGCTTGGCTGTGGCCCGTGACTCTTCAGATAGTACAGAACTGTTCCCTGCTTGTCCCTGAGCTGTAATGGAATTTAACTACAGGGCAGATACTCTACTGTATCTACGAGCCAGGGCCAATCTGAGCCAGCCATAGGAGACTGTGTGCTGGGCCGGAGATCTCTCCAAATAATTCTGCTCTTTAGTTTATAATGAAGAGAGGAGATAGAACAGTACATGTTCCCTTCACTGATAATGGCCCCTTTCTCTTTTGTAACCTCTCCCTCATTCCCTCTGACATCTCTCACCCCTCTGCATGGAGCCTATCCAGCAGACACTCATCATAGGACACAACAAGTGGTAGATGAGCCACAGAGGTGCCCTCTGCTTTAAAATGGGTTCTGAACTAGATAGTACAGATGAAGTAGGCATAGTGTTGCATACAGCAATATCACTTTTTATTACTTTCCCTTGAATTAGAGGGATTCTTGCCAGGTAATGCCTACCACACCTGGCATCCTTGGCTCTCATTTTTAAATAGTTTTGGGGTGAAGTGCTTTAGTCCTCCAAAGGCCATATGGATTTGTTTACGGCTTGATACGAGTCCTGCTTGCAACATCCATAATTATGTAAATACCACGGCAACCACCTGTCATCTTTCAACAGATACTCAGGCAGCATATGCCCACGTTCTGCCTCCCATCTGATAGCTACAGTTAGTGTTTGTGTGTGTGTATGTGCTTCCTTGTACGTGTGTATGCGTGTGTGTCCTTGTGTATCTGTGTGTCTCTTTGTGCATGCGTGCACGAGTACATGTATGCGCGCGCGTGTGTGTGTGTGTGTGTGTGTTTGTGTATGTGTGTGTATGCGTGTGTGTGTGTCCTTGTGTATCTGTGTGTCTGTGTGTCTCTTTGTGCATGCGTGCACGAGTACATGTATGCGCGCGCGTGTGTGTGTGTGTGTGTGTGTGTGTGTGTGTGTGTGTGTGTGTGTGTGTGTGTGTGTGTGTGTGTGTGTGTGTGTGTGTGTGTGTGTGTGTGTGTGTGTGTGTGTTTGTGTGTGTGTTAGGACGACTCGGAGGCAGCAGCGGAGGAAGGAAATGGGCCTCAGCACTGTTATTCTTAAATTATGGCCCAAGGAATTCAATAATGATTGGTAATACTCTTCCCTCCCTGTCAGTGGTCAGTTCATGTCCAGTTCAGGGTTCTAATCACGAGCCACCTAGAAGGAATTGTAATTGTATAACCCCTCCCCATTCCCCCCCGTTCCACGCCTGTCCAGGATTATATTAGATGATTATTACCACCAGGCCCTGCCGAGGCTGGATATGACACAAAGAGGAAGAGAGAGAGGGAGGGAAAGAGAGAGGGAGAAAAAGAGAGGGGGGGGAGAGAGGATGATGAAATGACGTCTGCACACATTGCCTTGGCCTCAATAAATGACATTACAAATTGCTGCGGCCATATTAGCGAGTTATGACATAGATATTATATAGGCAAATCAATAATAGACCTTGGATGTGTAGTGAGGGATATTGTTCCACACACAGACCTAAAAAGCCCTGTTTTTGCATACCAAATGGCACTTTATTCCCTATATAGTGCACTACTTTTGACCATGATTAATAGGGCTCTGGTCAAAAGTAGTTCACTATATGGGGATCATGGTGCCATTAGGAACACAACCCTAATAAACACTGTAATGATAATCAGAGATGATAGTTAGGGCAGGGCGATGCTGGGCCCATCAACCTCCCCTGAATGAGTTGTATGGATTTCTTTGCCCTATTTTTTCTCCCCTCTCATCTTAAAGCGGGCTAAGAAGATTAGGGCTCTGGAACCATAGCATCGATTATGGGATAGGGGGAGAGATGGATGTGAGAGATGGAGGCTGGGAAATGTTCAAATATTAACCAATTGTGAAGGATCACTGTGGATAGGGGGGTTGAACAGGTGGCATTCTAACTGAGGTACTGACTCTTTTCCCTCTCTGTCTCCCTTTGGCATGTTCACTAAACCCTTCTGAGCAGATCTAAAACCAGATATTTCCATTACTGTAACTTGTTGCTGTACAGTGTTTATATGAAGCCTTTTGACATGGATTAATATCTCAGGCATTCCTTTTATGGGCATTTTCATTCTCAACAACAACAAAAAACTTGCTGCCCGCCAGGGAATTCTCCAACTTTCCCAGAAACAATGACAACATCCATCTTAATGTTAACTCATCACGGCTTCCAGCTGAACCACTGACTAGTGTTCTGGGACAGTGTTACATCATTCAAACCAATCACTCCAAAACCTCTGACATCATCACTCCCAGACTGACAATACAAGAGCTTTACTAGCCATTCTGGAAATGAGATATGATAATTTGAACTTGTTATGAGAAATGTAGAGAGATGGTTGCTGGCAAACTGATGTGAAGACAGATTAGATAAAACAATAAAACAATTGCAGTCAGTAATATCATTGTTTCAGAAACGTTAACATATTTTCCTCACACACACCCATGTTGTCATACTCTATCTAAAGACCAGTGGAGGATTGTGGGTAATGTTAAGGATGTGTGAGGCCGGGGCATCATGTGTGTGTTTGGGAGGCATATTATCACAGGTCTCTTCTTGCTGCCCTTCATTAAATAATGTCTGATTGGATTAGCCCTGTGCACCAGGAAGTGAGATGGTCCCACTTGAAAAAACCATGATGACCACTTAAGACAAACCAGCCATCGAGCTTTGCCTCGCTGGGGGCTGCCAAGGGCACGCAAGCACGCACACACCCCCACTGTTGCACGGGGGGCTGTTGGCCTCTAATAAAATGAAGGTGTAATCTGTCTTTACAGTGAAGGGATTAGGAATGGGCGAGAGCAGACAGGACTCTATAGACCAGCATGCATCTCCACAGAGAGGTCACTTCTCATGGGGATAACCACCTGTCTGTCGGACGGAAACACTAACATTAATATTCTCTTGATGAATCTTCTCCCTGTAGCTAGCGGGGGTGAAAGTGCAGTTAAACATAAATAAATCAACTTGTAATGATGTACAGTGTGCGTAACACAAATAAAGCCTTACACAAGTAAAGCTGTAGGTTTATCTAGATAGATGTACTGTATCCTTTTTATTGTCAATTAAAATGCCCAGTAATCATCAAGGTGACTAGAGGACTCTATCCCCTCCTGTCTCTCTATAAACCTTGTGTCTGCTGCCTCTCTCAACCTGCTCTAATAAAACAGCATGGCACAATACACTTTAACTTGTGGAGCCAGAGCAGGGCTCTTTAATGTATTACTTGGAAGTTTCCAATATTTAAATGGCAGGGAGGTAGAGTACAAGTGTGTCCTTAGTGTCCTTCCACTGTAGATACCTGCCAGAGTTAAGAGTGGCCCTGACTGGCTGCCAATGCAGCGTAATGGAGATAGGTGGGGGCTAATGCATGGGAATACTGATAAGGTTATGGAGAGGACACCGGACAGGGAGGATGGGATGACAGGATGGCTGACAGGCAGGTGAGAGGAGACATTTTATTTTGGCAAACTGCCCTCTCTCACTCTCTCGTTCTCGCTCTCGGTCTCTCTCTGTCACTCTGTCTCTCTCTCTCTATCTCCGTCTCTCTCTCTCTAGCTGCTCTGCTGTTCATCATTGACTGTGGAATTCTAAAGCGAAGCAGTGTGACTGATTATGCTCCTACGTTTAAAAAGCAACAACAGTTTTTTGCAAAGAGATAGATTTGAGCAGTTTGAATTATTTTAAGGAATTAATCAAATATGTCAGACAGACGGCATGCTTTTTAAAATGCCCCAGTCTCCTCTGCCACATAGTCTATACTGATGTCGCTAGTGAGAGGAAAGGGGACCTCTGCAGAATATATCAGTGTGACCTGAATTTACATATGCCACTGGAGGTACAAAGGGGCCAACTCAGGAGACTGAGAAAAACATCCAAACTGCTTCCCAAATCGCACCCTATTCCCTATGTAGTACAATACTTGACCCGGGCTACATAGGGAATAGGATGCCATTTGGGATGCGGCCCCAGAGAGGTGGGGGCCAATCCGGAGTACATTTACATTTTAGTCATTTAGCAGATACTCTTATCCAGAATGACTTACAGTTGGTGCATTCATCTTAAGATAGCTAGGTCGGACAACCATATATCTCAGTCAGAGTAAGTACATTTTTCCTCAATAATGTAGCTATCAGTAAAGTCAGTGCTCGTAGGGAAAAAAAGTCAAGTGCGGGTGTTCGATCATAAAAGTCAAGGGTGTAATTGTTTTGTGCTGTGGGATTTTTTGAGATACTCTTCGAAGAGTTAGCGTTTCAGACGTTTTTGGAGTGGGTATAGCATTTGAGCATAGCCTGAAGGTAGGGACGGGCAGCAATATGGAAAAGTTTGATTCACTCAATACCAGTAAACTGGATCACTCAAAATAAATTCCATCCAACGAAGCAAGCCAGACTATTGACTCAGAGAGAGAGCTATACTCAACAAACACTGACAACCAGACACAACAATAACAAACAACAAACAAATTGTGACTGCCCTCTCTCTCCCTCTGATACTGTATCTCTGTTGCTCCCAAGACCCAGGAAGAAAATGGCGAGGATGGAACTTAGATCCCCCTTCCCAAATGAAACATGACACATCTGGGTCGCCGTTTTAAACCCTGGAGAAAAATGTGTGTGTGTGTGTGTGTGTCTGTGTGTATGCGGTTGTGCACTTGTGGCACATGATAACACCCACAGCCTCGAGCCTCCCATCCAGACCAGACCTAGCCAGACTTGTAGACAGGAATGTCACTCCTCACTCCTCTGAGAGTTGCTAATCAACAAAGCAAACAGATCTTCAGGGCTGAAATGTGCCCAGCACCTTCAATGTAAATATACCATAATGCTGTTTCTCCATTAGGAGTAGTCTGGAGATATATGCCTAGAGAAAAAGCAGTAATAAATCTCAGTCAGTGTGACATGCAGTGCGGTGTCATTCAGGATTATAAATACCATTACATCTCTATGAGACAGGAACTAAGAGGTCAGGTGTCAGTAATGACACAACAGAACACGGCAGGCAGCGTAGCCTAGTGGTTAGAGCGTTGGACTAGTAACCGGAAGGTTGCAAGTTCAAATCCCTGAGCTGACAAGGTACAAATCTGTTGTTCTGCCCCTGAACAGGCAGTTAACCCACTTTTCCTAGGCCGTCATTGAAAATAAGAATTTGTTCTTAACTGACTTGCCTAGTTAAATAAAGGTCAAATTAAAAAATTAAACACCAACCCAATATAAAACGCCCCAGTCTCAATTCCAGTTGAACTGTGTGTTAAATCAAGTGATTGCTTTCACACAGTCAAATCAAGTTGAAGTGTCTGTTAGCAGGCAAGCTAACTGTTGAAGGTTTCTCTATATGGTCATCAGTGTCAGACTCCGGACAAAGACAGTCATTTCTATGCACCAAAGCTGATGCCTTCAGACCTATTTGTTATTGCACCACTGCTGCAGCTAATAGAGCCAGACAGCAAACACACATATCACATCACAGGCATGACCAATATCTCATTTTACCATAGAGCTGTCTAGCTCTCAAATGAACACTTAAGGGGCTCTCCTTTTCAGAAGGAGAGCAGAATAGCAAATTCCAAACTAACCATATTAACCGAAGGTATTTACTTTGAGGAAGAAAAATCATCAACAAAATGTGCATGTAATCTTGATCAGATGAAAGTTCTCCTGCAGCTGAGATGATATATATTCCCTATTTAAGTGCACTCATTTTGACGAGTGGGGGGATAGGGCTCTAATCAAAAGTAGTGCATGATTGAATAGGGTGTCATTTGGAGTACAACCTAGTCTTTCTGAAAGGCCTCCGTTGATAGGGAGTCTTTTTCGAAGGCTTAATAAATTGGCTATTGAACTGTCTGCTCCACATCTGATTAAAGCTATCAGCATGGAGCCACATGGACCGCGGCTAGCCCAGGCTGTGTTAATACGTTATCTTACAGCACCTCTCAAACACGCACCGGTACACACAAACACACACACACAGTATCCAGACTAAATGGAGGTTAGAGGAAGAAGGGGAGATGGAGGGACGTTAGGGCTGTGCAGTATATTGTATTTTACCATATACCGATATTGATGCTAGGACCGGTTTGGGTTTTTACTTTACCTTCTATAATGGTTTTTCAATGTTTGGTTTGTTAAATGTGATAAGCCACCCCTGCATACATTCATGTACATATACATTCATGTACATACTACCTCAATTGTCCCAACCCCACCCTCCCACAACCCCTCTTTTTTACGCTGCTGCAACTCTCTGTATCATATATGCAAAGTCACTTTATCTATACATTCATGTACATACTACCTCAATTGGGCCGACCAACCAGTGCTCCCGCACAGTGGCTAACCGGGCTGTCTGCATTGTGTCCCACCCACCACCCGCCAACCCCTCTTTTACGCTTCTGCTATTCTCTGTTAATCATATATGCATAGTCACTTTAACCATATCTACATGTACATACTACCTCAATCAGCCTGACTAACCGGTGTCTGTATGTAACCTTGCTACTTTCATAGCCTCGCTACTGTATATAGCCTGTCTTTTGACTGTTGTTTTATTTCTTTACCTACCTATTGTTCACCTAATACCTTATTTGCACCATTGGTTAGAGCCTGTAAGTAAGCATTTCACTGTAATGTCCACACCTGATGTATACAGGGCACGTGACAAAGGAACATTGCTTTGATTTGATTTGTCTCCCTCTCTCATCACACCCCGCCCCCTGTCACTCAAGAAGTGTTGTTGGTAGACCACAAGATAATTTGCTGACCTTCACTCCTCAGTCTGCATGGTCAATGCAGCAGATACAACAATATGCTGATGACAAAGATGCTGCTTTCCACTTTGCCTCTTAGCAAGTTGTGGCAAAAATAAATTGTGTTTGCCGATTATACTAATTAACTCGATAGCTAGCTTGATAATACATGTACTGAGTCAGAACAAACATACAGTTGATGTCAGAAGTTTACATACACCTGAGCCAAATACATTGAAACTCAGTTTCACAATTCCTGACATTTAATCCTAGTAAAAAAACACCTGTCTCAGGTCAGTTAGGATCACCACTTTATTTTAAGAATGTGAAATGTCAGAATAATAGTAGAGAGAATGATTTATTTCAGCTTCTATTTCTTTCATCACATTCACTGTGGATCACAAGTTTACATTCACTCAATTAGCATTTGGTAGCATTGCCTTTAAATTGTTTAACTTGTGTCAAGCGTTTCAGGTAGCCTTCCACAAGATTCCCACAATAAGTTGAGTGAATGTTGGCCCATTCCTCCTGACAGAGCTGGTGTAACTGAGTCAGGTGTGCAGGCCACTTTGCTCGCACACTCTTTTCAGTTCTGCTCACAAATTGTCTATATGATTGAGGTCAGGGCTTTGTGATGGCCACTCCAATACCTTGACTTTGTTGTCCTTAAGCTATTTTGCCACAAGTTTGGAAGTATGATTGGGGTCAATGTCCATTTGGAAGACCCATTTGCAACCAAGCTTTAACTTCCTGACTGATGCCTTGCGATGTTGCTTCAATATATCCACATAATTTTCCGCCTCATGATGCCATCTATTTTGTTAAAGTGCATCAGTTCTTCCTGCAGTAAAGCACCCCCACAACACGATGCTGCCACCCCCGTGCTTCACGGTTGGGATGGTGTTCTTCGGCTTGCAAGCATCCCCCTTTCGCCTCCAAACAAACCGACTTGCCAAAAACTAGTGGTTGAAAATGAGTTTTAATGACTCCAACCTAAGTGTATGTTAACTTCTGACTTCAGCTGTAGCTAGCTAATACAGCCTGATACCAGTGCTGGTGTAGGCCTAAATCAGTATGTTGTTTGTGCAATATCTTATAAATAATATCAATGTATATTACAAATCAGAGAGTAATAGGCATGAAGTGAAGTAAGAGAAAACATAATATAGCCAAACATTATAGGGTCTCACTCCCCTGTGAAACACTGACGAACACTTTGTTTCCGACCCTGTCACAATAACACCTCTATAGAGATCCTATTAGTATTCTAATACCTAATTCTATGAACGCCTCCTTAGCTTTTTCATTTGTTGTCATGTCAAACAACACTGTACAAAAAAGTGCCCACTATTACATTTATGTATATATTTTATTTATTTAACCTTTATTTAACTTGGCAGGTCAGTTAAGAACTATATCTTATTTACAATGACGTTCTACCAAAAGGCAAAAGACCTCGTGCGGGGCCGGAGGCTGCGATTTAAAAAACAATACAAATAAATAAATAACACATAAATATAGGACTAAACAAACATCATGACAAGAGAGACAACACAACATAAAGAGAGACCTAAAACAACAACATAGCAAGGCAGCAACACGTGACAACACAGCATGGTAGCAACACAACAACATTCTAACTATATAATTAGAATAATAGGAACAGTGGGTTAACTGCCTTGTTCAGGGGCAGAACAACAGATTTGTACCTTGTCAGTTCGGGGATTCAATCTTGCAACCTTTCCGTTACTAGTCCAACACTCTAACCACAAGGCTACCTGCCGCCCAGCACAATTGCAATATGTGGTTAAAAAGAAGGCCTGATCTTTTGCCCATACTGCAGCTTAGGTGACAGTGTGGAAATGATCTCAAATTTGATCAACTTTTGGTTTAAGTTTGATTGAACAGTATAAAACAATTCAAATGGAGAAAGTCACATTAAAATCAATAAAACGTAATGTGTTGCTACCCTAGGGTCATGCACAACTCAGAAAGCAAATGTAGAACTTTTATTATTCAAAAACATCAAATACCCCATCCAAAATGTGAAAATTGGATATAATATTTTGGCCATATGGTCCAGCCATAAGGGATAGAAGAGGACGAAATAGATCTTAAAATAAATACATGCTCTATTGCAAAACAGAAGAGAGGAAGAGAGGAATATATCCAAAGCCAACCCGCTGGTCACAGACATCAATTCAATGTCTATTCCACGTTGGTTCCACAGAATTTCCTTGAAATGACGTGGAAACAACGTTGATTCAACCAGGTGTGCCCAGTGGGAAGGAACAACTAGGGTCAGCAGTATAGGGGATATGCTGTTGGCTTGAGCAAAGTATTACGGAGGAGGGAGAAAAATACATATTGAATCAAAAGATCCAGATATGATATATCACCACGATCAGTCACGCCGTGCCAAAGAAGAACTACATTTTTATTTGACACATCAAGGTCAATAGATGTATTGGCCAATGTTGGAGATGCCTCACCTGGACATGCAGACATGTATCCGGTACCACGAGGGGAACATTTAGTTTGGGACGGTGGGTCATCAACACAAGGCCATGCAGAGACAGCCTGTTCCCAAATCTGTTTGAGCTGTATAGGCAACTCCTATGTTTATACACCACAAACAGATCTGGGGAAAAGGTTTTGACAGACTGTGCAGTGAGTCACTGGGTCAGTTGTGTGATAAGCCTGTTTGGTCGTCCTCGGGTTCCCACATCTCTC
The DNA here is from genome assembly GCF_036934945.1 of Oncorhynchus masou masou. Classification (NCBI taxonomy): domain Eukaryota; kingdom Metazoa; phylum Chordata; class Actinopteri; order Salmoniformes; family Salmonidae; genus Oncorhynchus; species Oncorhynchus masou. Next base: position 36,695,847 of record NC_088239.1, on the reverse strand, counting down.
TGCCAAAGAATTAAAGAACTGACTGCAATATGACTCAATTTATTCAGTTATGACTCAGTTGTTTGTTTGCCTGCAGAAAATCTAATCTGAATGTGAACAAATATGTGCAAGCATTAGCCACAATTACATACAGTTTAAAGCCGCATGAGCCTAAGTGTACGCATTCCATAAATCACTTCAAAGCCAAGAGGAGTGATGTGTGGTTTCTAAACCAATGAGTGTTTCCCAGCTCCCAAATCCAGTCCTTGAGTTTCTCCCACAGCATATGTTGTAGCCCTGGACAAACACCTGATTCTACTCATCCAGGGCTTGATAATTAGTTGACAAATTGAAACAGGTGAGTTTGTCCGGGGCTACAACAACAAGGTGTGCTTTTGGGAGTACTCGAGGACTGTAAGTTGGGAAACACTGGTCTAAATGACTAACACATGGAGCTCTGTTCATTACACTTTGTCAAGTCAATTAGCCCTTGATGTCCAGAATGCTTGCAGTACCCATGTCCGAAGGCTTACTGAAGTGACTTGGAAAAACAACACCCACAGATTATCTACAACTGTTTTCTCACGATCAAACGTGTGATTCCTTGCCAAAGTAAGCAACTCTATAACCGGCGTGTTAGTCCAGTTTTCCACACAGCTCTATGGGGCTGATTGTGTCTCTCCAGATGTACAGAGTTGATGATAACCAGGACTCCGCTCTCCTGCAGAGTGGATGGAGCAGTAGAGAACATGCAGCCCATCAGAAGTTGTAAAGCCAAGTCAAAATAACAACTCCGTCTAACTTAGTAAGTACCGAGCCAAGATAACTCACTCTAACTTAGTGGGTACCAAGTCAAGATAATAACTCAACTCAAGCAAACTTAGTGATTACAAAGCCAAGATATCAAATCTCTACTTTAAACTTTTAAACTACGTAATGAAGATCAGATGTACTCTCAAATAGCTTTGCCTCCTCGTCTCTCCCTCTACCATATGTCAAACTTTTCTTGCTTTTCTTTCTGTGATTTGTCTTTATATCCATATCTCCACTTCCCTATTTTCTCTCTACCTACCCCGTCTACCCCTCTGTCTAGAGTGCATAGGTGAATATGCGGTGGCTTTGATGCCCCCTGCAAAAACTAAATGTGCAGGTAAAAAAGAGGGAGATGAATAGGGGGAGAAAGAGCGGAGAATGAGAGTAAAGAGGGTGTCATGAGACAAAAAGAGCCCAGAGACACAAAGCTAATAAATCCCTTCCCTCAGAAGAACAGCCTATTGAGGAGTCCCATTGCTCTTGAGCTGGCGGTGACCTTCCACGCCCCGGATGTAAATAAACCCTACAGAGATCACGGTGTCATTGAAGGGGGAGATGAAGGGCAGGAGGCTCTGACGTGTGTAGTGGGGTGCGCCTCATTGGGGCTGAGTGCCCCATCCACTGAGCACCTCTCCCCTCTGACAAATTAGTGCAATTTACACAACCGCAGCAGCCTGTTTCACAGAGAGAGAGAGAGGTCCCCTGTCTGAAGACGAAGCACACACCATACAAATGGCACCCATTTTTATTCATGTCGGAGAGAACTTAAGGGATAATAAGTCATTTTTATGGGGTTTTCAGCCAGCTATATTGGCTTAGGATGAGAGTGACAAACAAGCAGAAGGGATTGTGTGTGTGTGTGTGTGTGCATCTGCTGTGAGAGAACGGGACCAGTTGTGAGCAGGAAGCACATTTCCTACAGGGCCCACTAGAACACAGCCAGATGGGAAATAAGATGGAGGTTGGAACAATCTAATCACTACTCATTGTGGTTCTAATGAAAGGTCTAAGAACTGTAATCCCTAGTTATTAAGATGCTCTGCCCAGACCGATGGAGAGGGAAACGAACAAAGAACAAACTTTAGAAGAACTACAATAAGTTAAAGGTTAAATGTCACTGAAATGAAGTGGAATCGAAAGTGTGTTATTGAATTTTTGATCTCAGTAACTCAGTGTGTGTGTGTGTGGGTGCGCAGTGTGACAAAGCAATTTTATCAGGTCTTTGTTTGCATTCACAAAGCACTGCAACATGAAATGTCCTGTGCTTTGTCTGCACTCGTTGAATTAAGGGGGTTGAAAAACATAGACCCTACTCATTCAGAGGACTTTGTGACATTGCTAATATGTAAGGGTAGACAGTGCCTGGGAAGCCTTTAAATGTAGATTATTTGATGTGGTGAATGTGATGGCTCCCATTAGACAGGTTAGAGTAAAGCAGAGATCTAGCCCTGGGTTTAATCATGAGATCCTAGAATCTATCCAAGCAAGGAATAAGGTCTTTAACACTAGAACCGCCTGTCTACAAGTACCCGCTAGAGAACGTTGCTGGGCATCACCTTTAGCATACGCATCAGATGCATATCAACCCGCAAACATAAGCAAGAACAGTTGATAAATAGTGCATAAACTATTATAAAGGATCAATTGCATGAAGAAATATTAGTGGAAATATATCAATAATTTAAAAAAACTACAATAGTTATCTGTTTAGACAGAGAGATATGTTTTGAAAAATTCTACAAAGTCCTAGAAAAAGCATAGGCCTATAGGCTATTTTTGTTTCCCTTACAATAAAAACATTACAGTGTAATCCATTTGATCAACTTTATTTCTCGATTCGATTAGTAATAGAGTTATAGTAATTAATAATGTCCAGTTTAGCTTCTTTTGGCAAAGTATATACGAATAAGATAATGATAATAATACTATAACCAGCCAGGTGCACAGATTAAATTATTTGCTGTATTCCTAAACAAAATCAATAATGCATGAATACTTGTAATTGATAAATTGCATAAATAAAGAGCATATATTTTTACAAGTTTATTTTGTTACTAGTCTTTGCTTAGTAGCCAGAGCAACGCTGCTGCATGAGTGGTCATGTGCTGAATGCATGGACAGCACTGATATTCTTGGAAAAAGTAACATTTGAAAATACAGCTGCACCTCTTGAATTATGAGAGTTCTTAGACAAAGGTACGTGTAATAGAAACTGCAGAATATGCTCTTTATGATACCCAAATCGAAGTATGTCATTTTAGGTAAACATTTTAAAAAGGGGCGGATCCTTAGAAATGTAAATGTTTTACCTGCATATGACTCTGAAGAAGGAAATTCGTTTGGATATAGTTTAGGTGTAGTTACGATGGGCCGGCTCTGCAGGCTGACTGGCATCGTTTGTTTTACGCTCATCAAGTTGGATATAGGCAAGGATATGTTTTGCATTATTCTAAAGGCCTACTGCAACACTTAGCATGTTTTCATTTCCATTACAATACATTTGATTAGTAATAGAGCTACACTAAATAAAACAGTCCCTTAACAGCTTGTTTTTAAGTAAAAATAAAAGAGAATGTTATTAACCCCCAAGGCGCACGCTCGACCATTGCTACGCTAACTTTCGGGATGTATACAAGGTCCTCCCTCCCTCGCCCTCCTGACCATGACCATTTTACTCCTCCCTTCATATTGGCAGAAACTCAAACAAGAATTACCTGTGCTAAGGACTATACAACGCTGGTCTGACCAATCGGAATCCACAATTCAAGATTGTTTTGATCACATGGACTGGGATATGTTCTGGGTAGCTTCTGAGAATAATATTGATGCGTACACTGAGACGGTTACTGATTTCATTAAGAAGTCTATAGGAGATGTTGAACCCACTGTGACTATTATTTATTTTTTATTTTATTTCACCTTTATTTAAACAGGTAGGCTAGTTGAGAACAAGTTCTCATTTACATCTGCGACCTGGCCAAGATAAAGCAAAGCAGTGCGACACAAACAACAACACCAAGTTACACATGGAATAAACAAACATACATTCAATAATACAGTAGAAAAAGTCTATATACAGTGTGTGCAAATGAGGTAAGATAAGGGAGGTAAGGCAATAAATAGGCCATGGTGGTGAAGTGATTACAATATACCAATTAAACACTGAAGTGAATAGATGTGCAGAAGATGAATGTGCAAGTAGAGATACTGGGGTGCCAAAGGAGCAAAATAAATACAGTATTGGGGTGAGGTAGTTGGATGGGCTATGTACAGGTGCAGTGATCTGTGAGCTGCTCGAACAGCTGGTGCTTAAAGCTAGTGAGGGAGATATGAGTCTCCAGCTTCAGTGATTTTTGCAGTTTGTTCCAGTCATTGGCAGCAGAGAACTGGAAGGAAAGGCGGCCAAATGAGGAATTGGCTTTGGGGGTGACCAGTGAGATATACCTTCTGGAGCGCGTGCTATGAGTGGGTGCTGCTATGGTGACCAGTGAGCTGAGATAAGACGGGGCTTAACCTAGCGAAGACCTGGAGCCAGTGGGTTTGGCAACGAGTATGAAATGACATCGCCAAAGTCGAGGATCGATAGGATGGTCAGTTTTACGAGGGTATGTTTGGCAGCACAAGTGAAGGACGCTTTGTTGCGAAATAGGAAGCCGATTCTAAATTTAATTTTGGATTGGAGATGCTTATTGTGAGTCTGGGAGGAGAGTTAACAGTCTAACCAGACACCTAGGTATTTGTTGCTGTCGACATATTCAGAACCATCCAGAGTAGTTATGCTGGACAGGCGGGTATGTGCGGGCAGCGATCAGTTGAAGAGAAACCTACCCTAACCAGAAACCGCGGATAGATGGCAGCATTCGCATGAAAAATTGAAAGTGCGAACCATCGCCTTTAACCAAGAAGCTAAACACATTCTTTGCCCGCATTGAGGATAAAACAGTGCCACCGACGCATCCAGCTACCAAGGACTGTGGGCTCTCCTTCTCAGTGGCCAACGTGAGTAAGACATTTAAATGTGTTAACCCTCACAAGGCTGCCGGCCCAGACGGCATCCCTAGTCGCGTTCTCAGAGCATGCGCAGACCAGCTGGTGTGTTTACTGATATATTCAATCTCTCCCTATCCCAGTCTGCTGTCCCCACATGCTTCAAGCTGGCCCCCATTGTTCCTGGATCCAAGACTGCAAAGGTAACTGAACTAAGTGACTATAACCTGGTAGCACTCACTTCTGTCATCATGCAGTGCTTTGAGAGACTAGTCAAGGATTATTTCACCTCCACCTTACTTGTCACCCTAGACCCACTTCAATTTGCTAACTGCCCCAATAGGTCCACAGACAATGCAATTGCCATCACACTGCACACTGCCATATCCCATCTGGACAAGAGGAATACCTATGTAAGAGTGCTGTTCATTGGCTATAGCTCAGCATTAAAACCATAGTACCCTCCAAGCTCACCATTAAGCTTGAGGCCCTGGGTCTAAACCCCGCCATATGCAATTGGGTCCTGGACTTTCTGAAAGCACTGTAAATTGAATTAAATAGAAACGTAACAAATGGAATGAACAACTATAGTTCACTTTTGCTACGAGTTCATCTTTGTTTATCTTGGGTTGAAAAGTCATAGGGAATGTTTGACTATTTGTTTAGCTGTAGCGCCATCCATATTTTGTCAGCTTTGGAGTGTTTTCTTAAGCATGAAGAGCCATCAATAGTATTTTATCTTTAAGCAACATGGAAGTAAACAAGTGCACAGTAAGTGCCCTCTGAGGGGTCAAAAGTTGGAGGAGATTACATATTTCAGACAGAGACAGTCACATATTTCTCCTAAGTGTTTAAGGCTTTGTGTGAGCGCTGGGATCAACTGAGCGCTGGGATGACACTGGACCACAGCTTGTTAAACACTAGTATCCACGGACACACACACACATACACAGACACCAGAGTTAAAACAAACACTCTCAACCATAACAGACCATGCCAGACTTCCCATAGTCTACTGGGGTTAAAGAAACATCCAATGATTCACTTAATAGAGGTAGGGCTTGTGTGTGTATGACGAGTTGTCCCATTAGTATCTGTACAGCTCCTGGGCAGCATTACCACTGACATAAACAAACATCAGAGCTTTGCTCCTGTCTAACCAGGAAGCTATAAAGCTGCCCACACAGACCCACAGATCACTGTACAGTACAGCACTGTAGAAGTGCAAAGTGAGACGTTAGTGTAGGTTCTTAGTGAGTGGGAAGAAATAGCTAAGATCTGCCCCTTTCTCCAAGTCATGGGAGAGCTGCGGAAGGAGTGTCGGGAGCCTAAGCTCTGCACTGCACTGCTCTGCTTCTAACTGCCCCAACTCTGACCATCCAGTGGGCGGCAGGTAGCCTAGTGGTTAGACCGTTGGGCCAGTAACCGAAAGGTTGCTGGATTGAATCCTAGAGCTGACAAGGTCAAAATCTGTTGTTCTGCCCCTGAGGAAGGCAGTTAACCCACTGTTCTCTGGGTGCCAAAGACATGGATGTCGATTAAGGCAACCCCCCGCACCTCTCTGATTCAGAGGGGTTGGGTTAAATGTGGAAGACACATTTCAGTTGAAGGCATTCAGTGGTACAACTGACTAGGTATCCCGCTTTCCATTACAAGCAGCACACACTCCCACTCGTGCTGAGAAAACACACACACGTGCTGAGTGGGGACTTTCCTCACCAGTCTGAGTTCATACTTCACCACCAAATCATTTTTTAAACAATTTTACAGTGTCAATGGTTACAATAATTAGCGGTAATACGCTCTAGATTAAATTGTTGGCAGTTTTATAGTTTTATGACTAACAGTCTTGCATTATAACAACTCTTGACGCCCCCTCTCTTTTGATAGCAGTGGCGTTTAAAGGCCAACTATCCTCTCCTCTCCTCCCTCTCATTTCATTTGCCATGGGAGGTTTTAATGTAGCCTGCTGGTTGATTAAGAGTCGACATAACTAATAAACTCCACACTAACTCAGCCAGACAAAGACACTTCAAAGTCAAAGAGAGAGCAGAGAGTGGCCCTTTGTGTTCAAGTGCTGGCAGGTTGGAGAGCTGAGAGAGGGATGAGCGAGAGAAGAGAGAGAATAGCTTCATTTGAGGGTAAGATGCATGATGGTTATAATTTCTATAATATACCAGCTCATATTCCACTCATCTCTAGTGTGTGCTCTTATGAAGCCAATTGGGTACTCTGCCTTAGATACATCCGGTTCAGTAGTAACTCTATATTGTTGAATAATATAGGGCTTGGGGATGGATTGGGAAGTTACTCTGAGTATGGTTGTTGGCTAATATCACCTGTGCACCAGGACATTTGGCCTGTCATCTTTTTTTCAATTAATGCTCTTATGTTATTCTGTCTGTAACTAACTACAAAACTAACTACACAATGCATGTATTGCTTTAATGTAATACTGATGAGATAATGATTTTTATAAGCAATGTTGTGGTATCAACTAGTGAGTTAATTCCAATAAAATCAGGCTGTTCAGAGAAATGGACACACGCACATGCACACGCACACGCACACACCAACACACCAGAGCAGGGCAACAATCAGACACACACTGTTGACGTTATCAACACCCTCTGATTTGTCTTATACTACTATTTGCTGATCACATTTTTATTTTATTTTTTATTTCACCTTTATTTAACCAGGTAGGCTAGTTGAGAACAAGTTCTCATTTGCAACTGTGACCTGGCCAAGATAAAGCATAGCAGTGTTGGAGTAAACAATTAACAAGTCAATAACACAGTAGAAAAAAAAGAGTCTATATACATTGTGTGCAAAAGGCATGAGGAGGTAGGTGAAATAATTACAATTTTGCAGATTAACACTGGAGTGATACATGATCAGATGGTCATGTGCAGGTAGAGATATTGGTGTGCAAAAGAGCAGAAAAGTAAATAAATAAAAACAGTATGGGGATAAGGTAGGTAAAATTGGGTGGGCTATTTACCGATAGACTATGTACAGCTGTACATAACGCCGCCCGCCACTGAAGTGCGAGATTGAAGAAGAGAGCCTTTGGACCTGGACGAAGGAGGTAAACGAGCAAGGGAGAGAGAGAGAGATGAGTGTCAGAGAGTGGAGACCAATATTGGGGAATTCTTAGTCAGATGCACTACTGAATGCCTTCAACTGAAATGTGTCTTCCACATTTAACCCAACCCTTCTGAATCAGAGAGATACGGAGGGCTGCCTTAATCGACATCATCGGCGCCCAGGGAATAGTGGGGTTAACTGCCTTGCTCCGGAGCAGTACGATTCAATCCAGCAAACTTTCAGTTACTGGCCCAATGCTCCTCCCCACCAGACCACCTAGGCCTACCTGATGGCAGTTCAACCCAAACCCTGTTAGTTATATGTAATGGGCAACCAATGCTGCTGGACTTCAACCAATCCCACTGAGAGTGGTGAGGGAGGGACAAAAAAAGTTCAAGGTAATGATGCATTTTTACATTTTTTATTATTATATATATTTTTGTCTTCTCATTAACACAAAATGTGTTATGGCATAGGCTAACATATAAACCGATTTTTTGTTGTCAGAGTTTCTGTGCAGTACATTTTCTGTGTCCCAAATGGTGCCGTGTTTCTTATTTACAGAAGTACACTACTTTTGACCAGAGCTCTATGGGCCTTGGTCAGAAGCAATGTACTACATTGGGAATAGGTTGCCATTTGGAATGCTGCCATTGTGTCCTTTACAGACTTCTAGATGACCTTGGCCTGCAAAGGGAGGCAGCCCAGCATCAAGCCACTATCCAAATTGATTAGATAAATGCGGTCCTATCCATAGGTGTCCACACTTTACCCCAAAGGCAGGCAGGCAATCTACTAATGGCAGCCGAGCTCCTGTGTCACCTTTACCACGTGATTCAGTGGGGGCAGGCCAACAGGTGATTTGTTACGACATGGATGTTCCTGGCCAGTTAGAAGCTGTGATAGAGAGTGCACCAGCCAACCAACCAACCAGATTGGAACCATGGAACCAGCTTCTATACTGCTGATTGCCCAGCTGGTGGCCAAACAGAAGATATCTCTGAGTGGTTTCGATCTCAACAGTTTTACAACCATCAGGAGAGAGGGAGCAGGGGGGCAATCATAATGCATCAATGGGTTCAGTTTTCAGTCTCCTGTGGTTGTTTTGTTTGAAACCATGATGTGTTTCATTTCAGCATAGCTGCAAGTAAAGGCTTTGGCTGAGCGTCTCCTGTTGCGACAATGGGGAATTCGCAAACCGGAACTACCAATTTCTAACACGTATGAACACAGAGATAAAGTACACAACTCATCTGGATAAAGTTTATGCAACTTATATGGATGAAGTTTATCCAACTCGAATGGGTGAAGTTTATGCAACTCACATGGATGGAGTTTAAGCACCTCATCTGGTTAGAGTTAATGTTACTAATCTAAATGTTTATTCAACTCTCAGAGCAAAGCAAGCAAGAACAAGGCCGAAGGAACTGTCATATTAAGAAAAACTATAATTAAGATTCCAAACTAGATTTTATTCTAATTAAGATTCCAAGCTAGTTTTTTAGCCAGATTACATTTTTCCCACCGCAAGATTGTACTTTCATGTTAAGCAAGTGAAATGGACCACCATCCATATAATTACCAGGCAAATTACATTCATTATTGTAATTTACATCTCATCTCCAAGCCAATTATTAGCAGCCTGCCCTCTTACGGCTTTCTTCTGCTTGGAAATCTAAAACAAGCTGCGAGGTGGGAGAGCTGGCAGAGGGAGGGAGAAAAACAATCAATACTATTCTGAAGATGATTATTTCAGATATCCATAATTCTATGCTTCACAGCACAGCTGTGTGAGGCCACCTGCCCTGCATTTCTAGTGTGATTTTTGTAATCGCCACTGGTAATGAAGGGACGCAGTCTGCATTCTGCATTCGTCCATCTATCTGCCTGTCCAGCCCATCACACACACAAAAGCATAACACACACATGAGCGCACATGCACAAAAGCAAACAAACACACACACCACAAACAACCCACAGAGTCTAATTAAACTGTGCAGTAGATTACCTATCTATTACAATAGAACCAGGGATTGAAATGAGAGTGCAACCTTAGGCGGTAATCCCCTCGGCAATTGAGGGCAAACTGTAATTTACTCCCTGAGCCTTGGTTCGGAGCCGCTGCACCACTCGGATTTAAATTTGTGACAGGCAGTGGAGGGAAGACGAGACACTAATACTACTGTGTCATAGTGGTGGCACATACATTATTCAATGGATCTATGGTGTGAGGAGAATCAAATTAAGTGGGATGTGCAACAAAACCATTAGGTTTTACAGTACACAGCCTGTCCTTACTTTGTCACTTGTATACAGGCTAAATGCTCTCATGATTGCATGAAAATGGTGTACTATTATACCAAAATGATAGCAGCTAAGATTTGGAGAACACACAGACGAGGTTGAGCTGTTTGTTCACCCGCACTCGCCCGCAATTGCTAATAACTCTTCCGCAACCGCCTGACTAGTTGACATTGGTAAAGGTTTCTCTGTTATCTCTGCTTCTTTCACAGAGCAAAGACATTTTGGGACCGGGAGAAAATACATTAACCCTAAAAGAATGGGAAAGATTTTCTGTGCAAAATGTCCAAATGGCATCCATTTGACCGGTTGTAAGGAAATAGAAATCAATGAAAATCGCCCAACATGCTTCTGATAAGATTTTATCTTGGCTTGGATACATGGTTGAATGTATGTGGTTGAAATACTATCAGATTTTATGATGCTGTCGTGTCTTGACTATCATGAATGTGTTTGACTGTTATTTTATAAAATAATTACATACCACAATCAATTATTACATGATTCAATTAACCGGTACCATGGTGAGGATCCTGCTCCTCGTACACCGCCACCAGCTGGAGAGAGAGGAGAGAGGGAGAGGTTAAAGGAGGTTGGCAAGATGGAGTGAGAGGAGCTGATGCACAACTCTAGCCAAACACATAAGCAAATGCAAACATACGCAAACATACTCAACAGCCTTGATTTCTCAAATGACTGGCTCGCCTGCTTCACCAACTACTTCTCAGATAGAGTTCAGTGTGTCAAATCGGAGGGCCTGTTGTCCAGACCTCTGGCAGTCTCTATGGGGTACCACAGGGATCAATTCTCGGGCCGACTCTTTTCTCTGTATACATCAATGATGTTGCTCTTGCTGCTGGTGATTCTCTGATCCACATCTATGTCCCATAAACATCACCATTGGTCCTTTTGTTCGATTAATTCCGTCCATATATATCCAAAATGTCATTTTATTTGGCGTGTTTGATCCAGAAAAAAACAGCTTCAAAATTGTCACATTCAAAACGTCACTACAAAATATCTCAAACGTTGCCTGTAAACTTTGTCAAAACATTTCAAACTACTTTTGTAATACAACTTTAGGTATTTTTAAACGTTAATAATCGATCAGAGAGGAAACTAACGCTACTTTTCAAGTCTTGCGCAACTCTCAACAGTGTTACCCATTTCCACATCCAGTGGAAGCGGTAGGAACTGAAAACAAGTGCCTAAGAAATATAATTTCCCAATGAAACCTAAAAATAAATCCTGAACGGTTAGTCCTCAGGGTTTTGCCAGCTGCATAAGTTCTGTTATACTCACAGACATGATTCAAACAGTTTTAGAAACTTCAGAGTGTTTTCTATCCGAATCGACTAATAATATGCATTTCTTATATTCTTGGCATGAGTAGCAGGAAGTTGAAATTGGGCACGCTATTTATCCAAAAGTGAAAATGCTGCCACCTATACCATAAGAAGTTGACAAACCTCCAGACCAGCTCCTTCCGTAGCCTCCAACTGCTCTTAAATACAAGTGAAACTAAATGCATGCTCTTCAACCGATCGCTGCCCACACCCGCCCGCCCATCTAACATCACTACTCTGGATGGTTCTGACTTTGAATATGTGGACAACTGCAAATACCTGCAAATAGGTGTCTGGTTAGACTGTAAACTCTCCTTCCAGACTCACAATAAGCATCTCCAATCCAAAATTAAATCTAGAATCTGCTTCCTATTTCGCAACAAGGCATCCTTCGCTCATGCTGCCAAACATACCCTCGTAAAACTGACTATCCTACCGATCCTTGACTTTGGCGATGTACTTTACAAAATAGCCTCCAACACTCTACTCAGCAAACCACTGCACCTGTATGCTCTCGTTGGCTGACGCTCGATTCATATTCATCGCCAAACCCACTGGCTCCACGTCATCTATAAGTCTTTATTCGGTAAAGCCCCGCCTTATCTCAGCTCACGGGTCACCATAGCAGCACCCACCTGTAGCACACGTTCCAGCAGGTATATCACACTGGTCATCCCCAAAGCCAACTCCTCCTTTGGCCGCCTTTCCATACAGTTCTCTGCTGCCTATGACTGGAAAGAATTGCAAAAATCTGTGAAGCTGGAGCCTTATATCTCCCTCACTAACTTTAAGCATCAGTTGTCAGAGCAGCTTACCGATCATTGCACCTGTACACAGCCCATCTGTACAGAGCCCACCCGACTACCTCATCCCCATATTGTTATTTATTTTTTAGCACCCCATTGACTTTACTTGCGCATTCATCTTCTGCGCATCTATCACTCCAGTGTTTAATTGCTAAATTGTAATTATTTCGCCACTATGGCCCATTAATCTCCTTATACATCCCTAATCTTACTACATTTGCACACACTGTATATATATTGTTCTATTTTGTTATTGACTTACGTTTGTTTATCCCACAGTAACTCTGTTGTTTGTGTAGTACTGCTCTGCTTTATTTTGGCCAGGTCGCAGTTGTAAATGAGAACTTGTTCTCAACTGGTCTACCTGGTTAAATAAATACAACACACGCACACGCACACACACACACACATACACAGTTCTGTTGTCCAGCCATTCAGTGAACAGCTGTCCTATTTCCATAAAGGTGATGTGTTGCCATGTATTTCTGGTCCCTGGACAGTCAGGCAGAGCATCAAGAGCTTCTCATCTACAACCTATAATTACTGCATCCTCACACACAGACCATCGCCATGGTGATCATGCAAACACAGCATGCACGCTAAAACAAGGCTCACAACTCGCAAGCATGGCTTATGCTGAGAGAGAATAATTCATCACACACTGTCTCTGTCTCTCTGTTTCTCTCTGGTTATTTATGTCCCTGTGATACACTTAAACAGGTACATATGTACACACAAGTCACGTACACACGTATAGTACAGACACACTGTACAGACACGCAGGCATTCGCGCGCACACGCACACACACACACACACACACACACACACACACACACACACACACACACACACACACACACACACACACACACACACACACACGGTTTTGAGGATAAGAAAGGAAAGCTGGCATAATCAGAGATGCCTGACTCCCTCTCTGCCAGTCAGCGCTGGTCTGTTGCAGCTACGGCAGAGAGAGAGAGTTTTATTTTATATATATGTATATTTAACAAAAACAAAAAAATGCAACTTGCAACAATTTCAAAGATTTGACTGTGTTATAGTTCATTCAAGGAAATTAGTCAATTGAAATAAATGCATTAGGCCCTAATCTAGGGATTTCACATAACTGGGCAGGCGTGCAGCCATTGGTGTGGCTTGGAGGGCATAGGCCCACCCACCTGGGAGCCATGTGCAACCAATGAGTTTTTCCCCAGAAAAGGGCTTTATTACAGAAAGAAATACTCCTCAGTTTCATCAGCTGATTTCAGATGATCCCACGGGTGAGGAAGCCTGATGTAGAAGTCCTTGGCTGATGTTGTCTGAGGTTGTGGACATAAAGCCAAACTCTCTAAATCGACATTAATTAAAATTAAATTCTCTAACAACAGTTCTGCTGGACATTCCTGCAGTCAGCATGCCAATTGCACACTCCCTCAAACCTTGAGACATCTTTGGCATTGTGTTGTGTGGCAAAATTGCACATTTTAGAGTGGCCTTTTATTGTGCCAAGCACAAGGTGCACCTGTGTAATGATCATACACTTTAATCAGCATCTTGATATGCCACATGTCAGGTGTATAGATTATCTTGGCAAAGGAGAAATGCACAGAAACAGGGATGGAAACAAATTTGTTCACACAAAAATAACCTTTTTTTCATGTATGGAACATTTATGGGATCTTTTATTTAACTCATGAAACAAGGGACCAACAGTTCAGTACATACAGTACAGTTCAAAGTTTGGACACACCTACTCATTCAAGGGTTTTTCTTTATTTTTACTATTATTCTACATTGTAGTGTGCAAAGCTGTATTCAGGGGTGGCAGGGTAGCCTAGTGGTTAAGAGCGTTGTACTAGTAGCCGGAAGGTTGCAAGTTCAAACCCCGAGCTGACAAGTTACAAATCTGTCGTTCTTCCCCTGAACAGGCTGTTAACCCACTGTTCCTAGGCCGTCATTGAAAATAAGAATTTGTTCTTAACTGACTTGCCTAGTTAAGTAAAGGAAAGGGTGGCTATTATTTTTCTACATTGTACATCAAAACTATGAAATAACACATATGTAATCATGTAGTAAGCAAAAAAAGTGTTATATGTATGATGCTTCAAATAGCCACCCATTGAATTGATTACAGCTTTGCACACTCTTCGCATTCTCTCAACTAGCTTCACCTGGAATGTTTTTCCAACAGTCGAAGGAGTTCCCACATATGCTGAGCACTTGTTGCTGCTTTTCCTTCACTGCGGTCCAAATCATCCCAAACCATTTTAATTGGGTTGAGGTCTGACGCAGCACTCCATCACTCTCCTTCTTGGTCAAATAAACCTTACAGCCTGGAGGTGTGTTGGGTCATTGTCATGTTGTAACACAAATGATAGTCCGTCCAACTAAGCGCAAACCAGAAGGGATGGCGTATCACTGCAGAATGCTGTGGTAGCCATGCTGGTTAAGTGTGCCAAAAATTCTAAATAAATCACAGACAGTATCACCAGCAAAGCACCCCCACAACATCACACCTCCTACTCCATGCGTCATGGTGGGAAGAACACATGCTGAGTTAATCCTTTCACCTACTCTGTGTCTCACAAAGACATGGCGGTTGGAACCAAAAAACTAAAATTTGGACTCATCAGACCAAAAGACAGATTTCCACTGGTCTAATATCCATTGCTTGTGTTTCTTGGCCCAAGCAAGTCTCTTCTTCTTATTGGTGTCCTTTGGTAGTGGTTTTATTGCAGTAACTCGACCATAAAGACCAGATTCACACAATCTCCTATGAACGGTTGATGTTGAGATGTCTGTTAACTTCTTGGTGACAGGGGGCAGTATTTTCACGTCCGGATGAAATGCATGCCCAAATTCAACTGCCTGCTACTCATCCCCAGAAGATAATACATGCATATTATCAGTAGATTTGGATTGAACACACTCTGAACTTTCTAAAACTGTTTGAATCGTGTCTGTGAGTATAACAGAACTTATTTAGCAGGCTAAACCCAGAGGACAAACCATTCCGATTTTTATTTTTTAGGTCACTCTCTTTTCAATGGGTTTTCATTGGGAATCCAGATTTCTACGTGACCTTAGTGCAGTTCCTATCACTTCCACTGGATGTCAACAGTCTTTAGAAATTGGTTGAGGTTATTCCTTTGTGTAATGAAGAAGTACGGCCATCTTGAACGAGTGTCACTGGAAGTGTACTGTTAGATAGAGGAGCGTGACCAGAAAGCATGCTTCAGTTTGTTTTCTTCCTGTATTGAACACAGATCATCATGTCTTCAATTTTATTGACTGTTTACGTAAAAAAATACCTAAACTTGTATTACAAAAGTACTTTGAAATGTTTTGGCAAAGTTTAGAGGTTATCTTTTGGGATATTTTGTAGTCACTTTGCGCAAGTTGGAACCAGTGTTTTCCTGGATCAAACGCGCCAAGTAAATGGACATTTTGGATATATATCGACGGAATTAATTGAACAAAATGACCATTTGTGATGTTTATGGGACATATTGGAGTGCCAACAAAAGAAGCTCATCAAAGGTAAGGCATGAATTATATTTTTATTTCTGTGTTTTGTGTCGCGACTGCTGTTGTATGTTGGTTCCTAACTTCCCTGAAAAGTTGCATATTGCGGGGGCTATTCGATGCTAATGCAGTACACCACAGGATGTGTTTGTGCTGGTCAAGGGGAGTCAGGTCTGGATTGAACCAAGGGCTATATGTGTTCTTAGGTCTACATTTTTTGAATTTGGCATGCTTATTGAAGATGGTGAGGGAAGCCCTTTTAAAGAATAGGTAGTTGACTGTGCCTTTAAAAAGCTTGGAAAATTCCAATGATGTCATGGCTTTAGAAGCTTCTGATAGGCTAATTGACATAATTTGAGTCAAATGGAGGTGTACCTGTGGATGTATTTCCAGGCATACTTTCAAACTCAGTGCCTCTTTGCTTGACATCATGGGAAAATGTAAAAGAAATCAGAAAAAAATGTGTAGTCCTCCACAAGTCTGGTTGATCCTTGGGAACAATTTCCAATAGCCTGAAGGTACCATGTTCATCGGTACAAACAATAGTACGCAAGTATATACACCATGGGACCACGCAGCCATCATACTGCTCAAGAAGGATACGCATTCTGTCTCCTAGAGATTAACGTACTTTGGTGCGAAAAGTGCAAATCAATCCCTAAACAACAACAAAGTACCTTGTGAAGATGCTGGAGGAAACAGTTACAAAAGTATCTATTTCCCCAGTAAAACGAGTCCTATATCAACATAACCTGAAAGGCAGCTCAGCAAGGATGAAGCCACAGCTCCAAAACTGCAATAAAAAAGCCAGACTACGGTTTGCAACTGCACATGGGGACAAATATCGTACTTTTTGGAGAAATGTCCTCTGGTCTGATGAAATAAAAATAGAACTGTTTTGCCATAATGACCATCATTATGTTTGGAGGAAAAAGGGGGAGGATTGCAAGCCGAAGAACATCCCAACCATGAAGCACGGTGGTGGCAGCATTGTGTTGTGGGGCTGCTTTGCTGGAGGAGGGACTGGTGCACTGGTGCCCCAAGCCATAAGACTGCTGAACAATTAATCAAATGGCCACCTGGACTATTTGCATTGACACCGCCCCATTTATTTTTACACTGCTGCTACTCGCTGGTTATTTTCTATGCATTGTCACATACCCCTACCAACATGTACAAATGACCTTGACTTACCTGTATATAGGTACCCCCTGCATATAGCCTCGGTATTGTTATTTTACTGTGTTACTTTTTATTATTTTTTACTTGAGTTTATTTGGTAAATCATTAATTAACTCTTCTTGAACTGCACTGTTGGTTAAGGGTTTCAGTAAGTAAGCATTTGACGGTGAGGTCTACACTTGTTGATTTCGGCGCAAATAACATTTGATTTGATTGTTAGAGCCTGTAGACCAGGCAACATTAGTGTAGTGTATTGCTGCCTTACGTTGACAGGCAAGCCAGCAGTGGGATGCAGGGTTTTATTCTGCTGCCAGAACAGAGATACACAGAGAGAGGAAAGACTAGAAAATATAGATTGGAAGGCTGGATGCTGGAGGTGGTTCTGCCAAGAGGGTTTTCTATGGGTTGTGTCAAGCTTCTGTTCTTCACAGAACTACAGCTAATCAAGCAACTCTTACAAGAAGATTAGCCTCCCCGCTTCCAAGTATCATACTTAGCCTACACTCTGAAGGCTGTACCAAGGAGCTCATGTCAATCAGTCTACTTCTATTGAGCAATAGCATCTACACCACATCAATGCAAATCTCCCATTGCATTAGCCAAAGATTTGTGCAATATCTTTTCTTTAGGGCAAGGATGTGAAAAGCTATAAAAAATTATGCCTGAGATGCAGTCAAGTACAACAGCTTTTATGTAAATGTCAGGGTACTTGTATGTACTGTAGGTAAAAATAGTATTTTTGTATACGTTGGCATATTTTCGCCTGTTTGCAAGAAAATCTGCATACAATCAAGTTCTGCTCCTCTTTGAATTTGATTCATCCAGAGTGTGAGATACAGTATGTGTGTGTGTGCTTACTGTATCCGTGTGTGTGTGTGTGTGTGTGTGTGTGTGTGTGTGTGTGTGTGTGTGTGTGTGTGTGTGTGTGTGTGTGTGTGTGTGTGTGTGTGTGTGTGTGTGTATTTGACCTCTATATGTATGCATGTGTGTCGGCACCTGTTGTCACAACCCGTTCTGTTTCACCTGTTCCTGTGATTGTCTCCACCCCGCCCAGGTGTCGCTTATTTTCCCCATTGTATTTATCACCTGTGTTTCCTGTCTCTCTGTGCCAGTTCGTCTTGTATGTTTAGTCAAGTCAACAAGCGTGTTTTTCCCGTACTCCTTTTGCTATTCTCTCTTTTCTAGTCCTCCCGGGTTTTGGCCCTTGCCTGTTTCTGGACTTAGTACCAGCCTGCCTGACCATTCTGCCTGCCTTCACCACGACCCTGTCTGCCACTGTCTGCCACTCTGTACCTGGTTTTGACCTTTTTGCATTCCCACGACCATTCTCTTGCCTACCCCTTTGGATTATTAAACATTGTGAGACTCCAACCATCTGCCTCCTGTGTCCGCATCTGGGTCTCACCTTGTGCCTCGATACCCATATGGTTTACCATCAGCGTAACTCACACTGACATCTCTCATGTTCTCTTTGCACAATTGAAGCAGATTGCATTTATTCCCAACGCCTCCTTCCTCTCCTTCTCTGTCACCCTGACGTTTCCACAAAAAAATACTATGTAACTATATGTAAATGCTTATGTTACAGAGGTGTCTGCTCATACAGTTCACTGTAACCACTTTTCCTCTCAGATACAGATATTACACTGACATAGCTGTACAGGGTTACTGCACACTCATACATTCGCTCTTCACACACAATCACACACACACATTCCCACGCACACAGTCACACACACAGAAGCAGAAGAGAGGCAAATGGGATTGGTGAATAAAGCACTGTGTTACAAAATGAGAATCCTTTTATCCTTATAATTTACTTGACGTTCCATTTATTGCCAGGATTCAGTGTGATGCGTGTGGTAATGTTAAGGCAGTTCTCTTTTGCTTGTTGTCTTCCATATGCACATATTATCTGCATATTCCTAAATGGTTTTGTTTCCTTACCCATTTGAAGAGTTAGCGGAGTTATTCCACCTTAGTTGATAGACCTTTTGGTTTGCTGTGCAGTGTTTGAATGGCGAAGGTGCGTAAAGATGGCGGCCCCCATGTACTTACCACAAACACCTCATTTGCTAAGTTCACCGTAATGTACAGTGCTCGCCGTTACTCTTTTTTTAAATATTGGCATTAGCACAGTATACATGATCCCAATTCTAGCTCCAATTTGAAAAAAAACCCATTGTGCTGTAGATTCAAAAGTTTGTGGATAGTGCTCAAACAACAATATCTTATCTGAACTCCTCCACCTTTGCACACCTTTGCCATTCAAACCAAATTGCAGAGGGACTAGGAAGGGAATTGGCCTAGGAATATACTCCAGATATTTTTATATTGCCATTGTGCA
This sequence comes from Oncorhynchus masou masou, assembly GCF_036934945.1. NCBI lineage: Eukaryota > Metazoa > Chordata > Actinopteri > Salmoniformes > Salmonidae > Oncorhynchus > Oncorhynchus masou. The sequence continues at coordinate 36,676,467 of NC_088239.1, read as the reverse complement.
TGGGTTGAAGGAAGAAGCAGTAACTACAAAATAATCAGCCCTCATTCATATGTGGGTTGGAGTAGTTAGTACAACTTCTCCAAAAACTTGCCAGCTGGCCGTTTGAAGGCATTTAGAGGGAGTGGAGATCTCATGTTATTGGGCCTCCCGCCACAAAACATGATTCATTTTTGAATACCCTCCCATCCACTAATGATGTGCACTTTGCCAGGCCTTGCCTCCTCTCTCCACCCACTAGAACCTTCTCCCAGTCTACAATGCACCTCACAGCACTAGCTAACTACACCACACACATGAACATCTCCCCAATCATAATCAAAAGGAACAGCATTTATCAATCATGCAATATTTATGTACTCTTGAAGGCCCTGTTTTGCCCTATATCGACAGGAGTCCTGGGAGAGGAGAAGAGGGGGTTTTGTCAGGCTGTGAAGTACCTTTTTAGGTTAAGTATTTCCACGGCATGAGTAGGGCTGGGCCTTCACCACACCCCACCCCACCCCAACCATGACCACGTTCCTCCTCAGTATGGGGAAGGGGAGAAAATAAAGAATGGGAAATAAAATATGCTAAGAAGCTGGATTGGCTTTCACAGAGATGCAGTCCAGTCTGCAGGGAGGAGATTGCAGGCTCTTCAGACAAAGCCCAAAGTCTGCTATCAGGCACCTAAAAAACTATTATCCGAGCTCTGTTTGTCTGAAGAGATTTCTCGAGAATCTCAGAAGTGGCACAGGGTTGCCAAATTGTGAGAAAAATCCCCTCCAAAAATCTCAATCAGTATCCCAGGACACCCCTCTCATCTCTCTCTCTCTCTCTCTCTCTCTCTCTCTATGCCCATCTTTCTCACTTTCTTCCCTCTCCTCTCCCCTCATCCCTCTCTCTGTGCAGTTATAAGAGGACACCCTTAGCCAGAGAGGAGACAGAGCAATTTATTTATTGTTTTTACCAGCCAGCACTCAGACAGCATCAAGCAAATACTCTGTCTGACAATTCGACATGGCCACTTGGAAATGGGCAAATTTCATATTTTAAATGTTCAACTCCCTGGCCATTATATGGCAAGTTCACCAAAGAAGATAAACATTTTAGTGACGCATCAATAAACATTTAGCGGCGTCACAGCTTCGCTAGCTGTGGAGAAGCATGACAGCCACGTTTGAGTGTTCAGAGGAAGAGAAAGATAAACGTTTCCTGACGAACTTTGGAGGTCATAAAGCTTATTAGGAGTGGATCTTTGCATGCAGCCCCCCTGAGAGAGAAAAAATAGGATGATAAGGAGGAGGAAGAAATGTGTAGCTCACTTCTCCTTTGAGAGAATGAATGCAACCTATTTCTGCAGAGAGCAACAACAATGGATCTATAAACCCCAGAGTCTGTCTCATCCACAATCTCACCCTCTCTCCCTCTACATCTGCCTCTCACCTGATATTTCACTAGATCCCTCAGAAGCTCAGGTGAGAGATAGGAGAAGATGAAATGTTGATAAAGAGGGGAAGATAGTGAAAGAGAGAGAGAGAACGAGAGAGAGAGAGAAATAATGCCTTTCATGTTCTTCCCATTTGATCTGAGGCTGGGTTTGGCAGAAGGGGGTGATGGAGAGGTAAGGGAAGGTTTGACAACCGACTCTGCGCTTCTCTCTCCTCTTCCTGTTAAGCACCCAGACACGCCACACATCCTTGTGATCTACCCAGAGCCTGGGCATGAAGACTGGCACCAACAAAAAGATCCAGGCCCTCCTCTAATGTACTTCTGAGAATGGGTACGATGGGCTAATGAGACAGCATGAGACAACAATGGCCATTGCTAAGCTAGTAAGCCTATTTAGGTCCCTGCTATTGCCACTATAGGTGAGTATTACCAGCATTGAAGATGCCTCTAAACACATACACGCAAACTTGTAATACCTATGCTGATATACCCCAACAATAGCTAGACTACTACACCAATCTGCATCCACCAGCAAGGTAATTGTCCTTTAATTATCACCGTAATGGAAACCACAGTAAACATTATAAAACAGGAGGTAAATCAAGCCGCTACACATCAAATTACAGAGCAGAACTAAAGTGGTCCAACCAGGTGTACACCTGCTTTAGATATTGATTACCAGAGAAAAGACATCCCCATTGTTTGCAGGCAAACTTAATGTTTTTATTTTTATGTTTTATTGTTAAATTCCCCCCAAACCAAATTTCAATGTTAGGGTGACTAATGATGTATGATTGTGGAATGAGAAAATTGTGCCATAACAGCCCACTGGTATTGTTTTCTCTCTCTTGTTCTCTCGCTTTCTCTCTTTCTTTCTCATTATACTGTATATCTTTCCCCCATGCGTCTCTGTCTCTCCCTCTCTCTATACACCCATCTCTCTCTCTTTCCAATATTTAGGGCACCTACCCTTACCCCTAGACTGAGGCAGAGAATTGGACACACTCAGCCAGAGAGGTAACTAATTGCATTTGCAAACGGGTGGTCAAACTTTCAGGCTGTCCCCGTTTCATTTTAGGGACACATTGCTCCAGTTGGTATTTAATTGAAGTGAATCACGTTCCTGTCTAATGCCTGTTTTCTACACTGCTCTGGGCCAAAACATAACTATATGGAGACAGAACTCTCACTTCACACACACACACGCATACCCTCACACACACAATAGCATGAACAACCTGGTTAGAGAACCGGATATCATCATATTTTGGCTGCTAGCTGATGCCAAGCTTTCAGAATCCTCTGCAAAAGCCAGTAACTAAATAGACACAACCTAATTTAGGCCTAAAGTACATAGCCAGCAAAAGCCTGTCTTCAACAATGACCACCATTATTTAATTCCCTCTGTTGTCCTCTCTAAAGGACCATTTACTACAACCGCCACTGCAGTCAATTTGACCTTTTCAATAACTTAATTTTTTTTAAACATTGAACCCATCTGTCCCTGACTTTTCCTAAATTTCTGTATTTTACACTCTAGAAGTACTTTGAGATAAATATAATGAAAAACATTTTTTGGGAGCATTTCTACGTCAAACGTGCTATGACGGTCAAAATGACCTCATGCATATTTAATAGCCTCGACAATTACCAATAGCCGCCAGTCTAAACTTCTAAACATCCGATGCAGTGGCGGGCCATAATTGCTACTAGCTAGCTCAAAATTTGTATTTTTTGATCACATTGACTTGTTCCTACCAGAACATTTATTTCCTGTTTGCTCTGGTGGTGCTAGATTTGGCTAGCACAGCAAATGGAGCCTCTTCCCAGCTTTCACCCCACCTTCAGTGTGATAGTTTGTCTTTATCTGTTGTGGTCTAGTACTGTCTTTTTGCTAGCTAGAGCCACCTACTTTAAGTGCTGCGGGGGAGTGGTTTCCCCTCTCCTAGGCAATCAGCAATTAGTACAGGGAGTTGTGCTCTCCACCTCTGCTAGGAAATTAGCAATTATTGTTAGTTCTTCAGTCTCAACCTGGTTTCTCAGCGGCAGCTGTAAGCAGAGGTCTAATCAGTGGTGGTTTAGTCGCAAAACCAAGACCGTAGCCTAAACAAAGACGGTTCTGCCGAGTTGTTCTGCAGAGTTGTTCGGGGAAAGAAAGAGAGGAGGGCTTCACACCACTCTCTCACTTGAGAATCTTACCTAGTTATTTACAGATGATCTCATCTGCTCTTTTGTAGCTTTGTCAACTATGTGTGTGTCTAGAGTCGGCTTTCTATTCCGCAAAAAAGCCTCCTTCACTCACGCCGCCAAGCTTACCCTAGTAAAACTGACTATCCTACCGATACTCGACTTCGGCGACGTCATCTACAAAATACCTTCCAACACTCTACTCAGCAAACTGGATGCAGTTTATCACAGTGCCATCTGTTTTGTCACTAAAGCACCTTATACCACCCAGCACTGCGACTTGTATGCTCTAGTCGGCTGGCCCTCGCTACATATTCGTCGCCAGACCCACTGGTTCCAGGTCATCTACAAGTCCATGCTTGGTAAAGCTCCGCCTTATCTCAGTTCACTGGTCACGATGGCAACACCCACCCGTAGCACGCGCTCCAGCAGGTGTATCTCACTGATCATCCCTAAAGCCAACACCTCATTTGGCCGCCTTTCGTTCCAGTTCTCTGCTGCCTGTGACTGGAACGAATTGCAAAAATCGCTGAAGTTGGAGACTTTTATCTCCCTCAGCAACTTCAAACATCTGCTATCTGAGCAGCTAACCGAACAGCAGTTGTACATAGTCTTATCGGTAAATAGCCCACCTAATTTTACCTACCTCATCCCCATACTGTTTTTATTTATTTACTTTTCTGCTCTTTTTCACACCAATATCTCTACCTGTACATGACCATCTGATCATTTATCACTCCAGTGTTAATCTGCAAAATTGTAATTATTTGCCTACCTCCTCATGCCTTTTGCACACAATGTATATAGACTCTTTATTTTCTTTTTTTCTTATTTTTTCTCTACTGTGTTATTGACTTGTTTATTGTTTACTCCATGTGTAACTCTGTTGTCTGTTCACACTGCTGTGCTTGTTCTCAACTAGCCTACCTGGTTAAATAAAGGTGAAATAAAAAAATAAAATAAAAATTCCATTCTCCCAGCTCAGGTCACTTGGCCGTCCCAAACCCCACGGGACGGCAGCTCTTGCTTGTGGTGGTCCCCCTAGCTATCTTAACATGAATGCATTAACTGTAAATCGCTCTGGATAAAAGTGTTTGCTAAATGACAAAAATGGAAATGTTAGTTCTTGCCAGAAAGAGGCTAAAAGAAGGGTGAATGTTTCCAAGCCCTTTGCCCCTCCCAACAATTGGAATAGGCACTTTCAAACAGAGGCGGAGTGTAACAGGTTTCTTCCATCTCCTCCTCTGACGAAGAGGTGGAACAAGGATCAGACGAAAATGCAGCGTGGTTCGTTAGATACATCTTTAATGATGAAGAAAACACGAACAATACAAAACAACAAACGTCGAAAACCGAAACAGCCCTGACTGGTGCAACAAACACAGAGACAGGAACAATCACCCACAAACACACAGTGAAACCCAGGCTACCTAAATATGGTTCCCAATCAGAGACAACGATAATCACCTGACTATGATTGAGAACCGCCTCAGGCAGCCATAGACTAATCTATACACCCCACACAACCCCAAGACGAAACACACTACAAATAAACCCATGTCACACCCTGGCCTGACCCAATAAATGAAGATAACATAATAAATATAGACCAGGGCGTGACAGAAGCCCCCCCCCTAAGGTGCGGACTCCCGGACGCACATCAAAACAATAGGGAGGGTCCGGGTGGGCGTCTGTCCATGGCGGCGGCTCCGGCTCGGGACGTGGAACCCACTCTATGAATGTCTTAGTCCCCCCTCCTCGCGTCCTAGGATTGTCCACCATCGCCGCCGACCATGGCCTAGTAGTCCTCACCCAGAACCCCACTGGACTGAGGGGCAGCTCGGGACAGAGGGGCAGCTCGGGACAGAGGGGCAGCTCGGGACAGAGGGGCAGCCCGGGACAGAAGGGCAGCCCGGGACAGAAGGGCAGCTCGGGACAGAGGAAGCCCAGCACTGAGAGGAAGCCCAGCACTGAGAGGAAGCCCAGCACTGAGAGGAAGCCCAGCACTGAGAGGAAGCCCAGCCAGGGAGTTGAATCCGGCAGATCCTGGCTGATCTGGAAGAGTCTGGATCTGGAAGAGTCTGGCTGACTGGCGGGTCTGGAAGAGTCTGGCTGACTGGCAGATCTGGAAGAGTCTGGCTGACTGGCAGATCTGGAAGAGTCTGGCTGACTGGCAGATCTGGAAGAGTCTGGCTGACTGGCAGATCTGGAAGAGTCTGGCTGACTGGCAGATCTGGAAGAGTCTGGCTGACTGGCGGATCCTGGCAGACTGACGGCTCTGGCTGTTCCACGCTGACTGGCAGCTCTGGCTGCTTCACGCTGACTGGCGGCTCTGGCTGCTCCATGCTAACTGGCGGCTCTGGCTGCTCCATGCAGACTGACGGCTCTGGCTGCTCCATGCAGACTAACAGCTCTGGCAGCTCCTTGCAGACTGGCAGCTCCTTGCAGACTGGCAGCTCCTTGCAGACTGGCAGCTCCATGCTGACTGGCAGCTCCAAGCAGACTGACAGCTCTGGCTGCTCCATGCAGACTGACAGCTCTGGCTGCTCCATGCAGACTGACAGCTCTGGCTGATCCATGCAGACTGACAGCTCTGGCTGCTCTATGCAGACCGACAGCTCTGGCTGCTCTATGCAGACTGGCAGCTCTGGCTGCGCTAAACGGGCAGGCGACTCCGGCAACGCTGTAGAGGCGGAAGGCTCTGGCAGCGCTAAACAGGCGGGAGGCTCCAGCAGCACAGAAGAGGAGGAAGGCTCCGGCAGCGCTGGAGAGGCGAGGCGCACAGTAGGTCTGATGCATGGTGCTGGCACTGGTGGTACTAGGCCGAGGACACGCACTGGAAGCCTGGTGCGGGGAGCTGCCACCGGAGGGCTGGGGTGTGGAGGTGGTACTGGGTAGACCGGACCGTGCAGGCGCACTGGAGCTCTTGAGCACCGATCCTGCCCAACCTTACCTGGTTGAATACTCCCGGTCGCTCTGCCAGTGCGGCATGGTGGAATAGCCCGCACTGGGTTATGCAGGCGAAACGGGGATACCGAGCGTAAGGCTGGTGCCATGTAAGCTGGCCCAAGGAGACGCACTGGGGACCAGATGCGTAGAGCCGGCTTCATGGCATTTGGCTCGACGCTCAATCTAGCCCGGCCGATACGCGGAGCTGGAATAGAACGCACCGGGCTATGCACCCGCACTGGAGACACCGTGCGCACCACAGCATAACACGGTGCCTGCCCGGTCTCTCTAGCCCCCCGGTAAGCACAGGGTGTTTGCGCAGGTCTCCTACCTGACTTAGCCATACTCCCTGTTAGCCCCCCCAAGAAATTTTTGGGGCTGACTCTCGGGCTTCCAACCGCGTCGCAGCGCTGCCTCTTCATACCAGCGCGATATTCTCCAGGCTGTGCCCAGGGTCCTTTTCCATCCAATATCTCCTCCCAAGTCCAGAAGTCCTGTGATCGCTGTTGCTGCCTTTGTTGCTTCTCCTGTGGCTCCTGCCTGTTGACACCTTGCTTGGTCCGTTTGTGGTGGGTGATTCTGTAACGGGTTTCTTCCATCTCCTCCTCTGACGAAGAGGTGGAACAAGGATCGGACCAAAATGCAGCATGGTTCGTTAGATACATCTTTAATGATGAAGAAAACACGAACAATACAAAACAACAAACGTTGAAAACCGAAACAGCCCTGACTGGTGCAACAAACACAGAGACAGGAACAATCACCCACAAACACACAGTGAAACCCAGGCTACCTAAATATGGTTCCCAATCAGAGACAACGATAATCACCTGACTCTGATTGAGAACCGCCTCAGGCAGCCATAGACTAATCTATACACCCCACACAACCCCAAGACGAAACACACTACAAATAAACCCATGTCACACCCTGGCCTGACCCAATAAATTAAGATAACATAATAAATATAGACCAAGGCGTGACACGGAGATTCGAACCGAAAGGCAATAACTTTCACTGGTGCCCACATGGTGTAGTGTCATTTCAACCAAAGTATATAAAAAATAAAATAAAAACAATGATCTGAAATATCCATAAAAAATATATATAGTATGTTAGCAATGTGAGCACTGTAAATTAGCTTACAATGGAGAATTTGCATTCTGAAGAGGGATGGAAGGGGTGGGTATTTAAAAAAAATCAATGTCTACTCACAGCCAATCAGCCAGCAGCCTCTGTCAATCAGCACTCCACTCATACCTACTCTTCCAATATGAACTCCCAGGCTCTCGAGAACAACATGAGCGAGCCCTGGAAGCCTAGGTTTCAGCAAATGTAACACTACTTTAGTGATGTGAAGGTATATAAAAATCACCTTACCTTGTGCGCCAGCTTGATAAATTAATTTCTATCACGACAGCCAACAATATAACTATGTGGCTAGCATATGGGTCCAATGTTTGATGACAATGGGCCACATTGTTAACATGAGAAGTCAGCTACAGCAGTTAACCTCTCTTTCTACCCAATCTGTATCTCCTAGCTTTGCAATTGACATTTAAGTAATTTAGCAGATACTCTTATCCAGAGCGACTTAGAGGAACAATCAGGGTTAAAGGGGAATGGACACACTAGGATTTAGAACGCCAGCTAACTGTAACTGTATATCACCATATTGGCATTGTTGCATCAATGGCAAGAGAGAACACTTTGCAACTCCCAAAAATGGCTGAATTTACAGAGTAGCTATGAGTCTGAGAATTAGTTTATTACAGAGAATAAAATAAGGTGAGTTGGGGAGCCAATAAACTTACAGAAGCCGTTTATGTTTGAGCCGATCGTTACATCAGATCAAAGAGTTTGTTCTCGTAGCAGTAACAACACAGACATGCCACCTGAAACATCTCAGCTAGAGGGTCTGCGTAGCCAAACACAAACAGATGTGAGTGGGGATGCTGCCAGATAATGGCTAGAGTAGGAGTGTGTGTGAGTTGTAGAGAGATGGTACAATACAGCACAAAATCCAAGCGGATGGTGGCTGTATATCATCCAGTCAGAGGTTCCTGTAAGTCTGTCTGGATGGCAATGTATTTATTGGACATGTCACTAATCCTTATGAAGGACTTCCTGGCAGAAGAGGTTAATACCATCACAGTGTCCGATTTCAAAAAGGCTTTACAACGAAAGCACACCAAACGATTATGTTAGGTACCTAATCACAAAAAACACAGCCATTTTTCCAGCCAAAGAGAAGAGTCACAAAAAGCAGAAAAAGAGATCAATTAATCATTAACCTTTGATGATCTTCATCAGATGACAGTCATAGGACTTCATGTTACACAAAACATGTATGTTTTGTTCGATAAAGTTCATATTTATATCCAAAAATCTCAGTATACATTGGTGCATTGTGTTCAGTAGTTCCAAAACATTCAGTGATTTAGCAGAGAGCCACATCAATTTACAGAAATACTCATAATAAACATTGATAAAAGATACAACTATTATGCATGGAATTATAGATACACTTCTCCTTAATGCAACTGCTGTGTCAGAATTCAAAAAAACTTTCCCGAAAAAGCACACCATGCAATAATCTGAGTACAGCACTCAGAGACCAAAACAACCAAACAGATATCCGCCATGTTGTGCAGTCAACAGAAGTCAGAAATAGCAGTATAAATATTCACTTGCCTGTGATGATCTTCATCAGAATGCACTCCCAGGAATCCCAGTTCCACAATAAATGTTTGATTTGTTCGGAAAAAGTCCATAATTCATGTCCAAAATACCTCCTTTTTGTTTGCGCGTTTAGCCCAGTAATCCAAATTCATGACGCGCAAACACTAGGTGCAGACTAAAAGTCAAAAAGTTCCGTTACAGTCCGTAGAAACATTTCAAACAATGTATAAAATCAATCTTTAGGATGCTTTTAACATAAATCTTCAATAATGTTCCAACCGGAGAATTCCTTTGTCTGTAGAATTGCAATGGAAAGCAAGCTAACTATCACGTGAACGCACGTGGTCAGCTCATGGCTCTCTGGCATACCTCTGACTCATTCCCCTCTCATTCGTCCCCACTTCACAGTAGAAGCATCAAACAAGGTTCTAAAGACTGTTGACTAGTGGAAGCCTTAGGAAGTGCAATTTGACCCCATAGACACTGTGTATTCGATAGGCAAAGAATTGAAAAACTACAAACCTCAGATTTCCCACTTTCTGGTGGATTTTTTTCTCAGGTTTTTGCCTGCCATATGATTTCTGTTATACTCACAGACATCATTCAAACATTTCTAGAAACTTCAGAATGTTTTCTATCCAAATCTACTAATAATATGCATATATTAGCAACTGGGCCTGAGTAGTAGACAGTTCTCTCTGGGCACCTTATTCATCCAAGCTACTCAATACTGCCCCCAGCAATAACAAGTTAATCATGCGGACTGGGAAATGTTCCGGGCAGCCTCAGAGTAATATTGATTTATATGCTGATTCTGTGAGTGAGTTTATAAGGAAGTGCATTGGAGATGTTGTACCCTCTGTGAATATTAAAACCTACCCTAATAAGAAACCGTGGATAGATGGCGGCATTCGCGCAAAACTGAAAGCGCGAACCACCGTATTTAACAATGTAAAGATTGTGAGTGGGAATTTGGCTGAATTCAAACAGTGTAGTTATTCCATCAGCAAGGCAGTCAGTCAAGTGAAATGTCGGTATAGGGACAAAGTGAAGTTGGAATTCAACGGCTCAGACAAAAGACGTATGTGGCATGTTCTACAGGCAATCATGGACTACAAAAAGAAAACCAGCCACATCACAGACACCAACGTCTTGCTTCCAGACAAACGAAACACCTTCTTTGCCCGCTTTGAGGATAACATAATGCCACCGATGCCGCCCGCTACCAAGGACTACGGGCACCCACTCTCCTTCTCCGTGGCCGACGTGAGTAAGACATTTAAACGGATTAACCCTTGCCGGCCCAGACGGCCTCCCTAGCCGCATCCTCAGAGCATAGGTAGACCAGCTGGCTGGTGTGTTTACGGACATATTCAATCTCTTCCTATACAGTCTGCTGTCCTCAAATGCTTCAATATGTCCACCTTTTGCCTGTATCCAAGAAGGCAAAGGTAACTGAACTAAATGACTATCGCCCCGTAACACTCACTTCTGTCATCATGAAGTGCTTTGAGAGACTAGTCAAGGATCATATCACCTCCACCTTACCTGCCACACTAGACCCACTTCAATTTGTATTACGCCCTAATAGGTCCACAGACAATGCAATTGCCATCACACTGCAGACTGCCCTATCCCATCTGGACAAGGAGAATACCTGTCAGGACCCGGTTACGAACCCGGGTCTCCGGAGTGAGAAACAGTCACTTAACCTACTGAGCCACGAATAGTCAGCAGAAGCCAGAAGATGAGGCAGACACAGCAATACTTGAGACGGTGTATTTAATAAAGTAAAAAGTGAAGTCCTTCAGGAAAACATGTAACTCCACAACCTCAAAAGGAATTCCACAAGAACAAGGTAATCCTCCAAGACAAAAAGGTAAATCCACAAGGTGGTAGGTAAAGCATAAAAAGCCTCAAAAGATACTCAAAAATAAATAAACAAGAACAAAAAAACAGAATTCCACAAGAGCGTCCACCGGGATCAACAAGAGTACACAGAATACTAGGGCTGGGTGCTAACATACAAACACAGAGCAAAGAACTGAGGGAAACTAAGGGTTTAAATACAATCAGGGCAAACGAGGCACAAGTGCAAATAATAATGGGGATCAAGGGAAAGCAAAAGGTCAAAAAGCACAATGGGGGCATCTAGTGACCAAAACCCGGAACAACCCTGGCCAAATCCTGACAGTACCTATGTAAGAATGCTGTCAGTTGCCTACAACCATTGCCTAAACTAAGCATTCAACACCATAGTACCCTCCAAGGTCATCATTAAGCTTGAGACCCTGGGATTCAACCAAGTCCTGTGCAATTGGGTACTGGACTTCCTGACAGGCCGAACCAAGGTGGTGAAGGTAGGAAACAACTTCTCCACTTCGCTGATCCTCAACCCTGGGGCCCCACAAGGGTGCGTGCTCAGCCCCCTCCTGTACTACCTGTTCACCCATGACTGCGTGGCCATGCACGCCTCCAACACAATCATCACGTTTGCAGATGACACACCAGTAGTGGGCTTGATTACCAACAATGCCAAGACAGCCTACAGGGAGGAGGTGAGGGCACTCGTAGTGTGGTGTCAGGAAAACAACTTCTCACTCAACGTCAACAAAACAAGAGTATGATGGTGGACTTCAGGAAATTTCAGAGGGAGCACCCCCTATCCACATTGATGGGACAGCAGTGGAGAAGGTAGAAAGGAAGGCCAAAAAGATAATCAAGGACAATGACCACCCGAAACATTGCTTGTTCACCCCACTACCATCCAGAAGGTGAGGTCAGTACAGGTGCATCAAAGCTGGGACTGAAAAACAGCTTCTATCTCAAGGCCATCAGACTGTTAACTTCTTATGGGAAGGTGGGACGGTTGCGTGAAAATTGAAATTGCAGAGCGCAAAATTCAAAAATACCAAATTCAAAAATGTACCATTCTTGAAAATATATGTGTTATACATCAAAATAAAGCTTAACTTCTTGTTAATCCAGCCGCTGTATCAGATTTCAAAAAGTCTTTACGGCAAAAGTAAACAATGCGATTATCTGAGGACAGCGCCCCGCATACAAAAACACATGAAAATCATATTTCAACCAGGCAGGTGCGCCACAAAAGTCAGAAATAGCGATATAATTCATGCCTTACCTTTGAAGATCTTCTTTTGTTGGTCCTTTTGTACGATAATGTCCTTCTTTATGTCCCAAAAATGTCAATTTATTTGGCGCGTTTGATTCAGAAATACACCGGTTTCATCTCGCCCAACATGCCTACAAAGTATCTGATAAGTTACCTGTAAACTTGGTCGAAACATTTCCAACAACATTCCTCATCCAACCTCAGGTACCCTAAAATGTAAATAATCGATAAAAAACTGTTTCTAATACCGGATAAAAACAACATGAAGTGCGCTCCAGTTAACACGCATAAAAACAGTAGAGTCCACCTGGAGTGACACTTACAATGAACAGCCCTACTTCTTAATTTCTCAAAACAATTCACTACATTCACAATAACATCTGCTAACCATGTGTATGTGACCAATAACATTTGATTTGATTAAAAAAATAGATCCAAATAGCATAATCCTGGCCACCAAAATTAAATCATTAATTCAATGAGTCAAGTATACCAGTGATTTTACGGTGGAACTGTGCTAGCAGTCATATTGGAATAGAGAGACTGCAGATTATTTCAAACAACAATTTTATAAGATTTTCAAAAATTAAGCAATGAACCATCACCAATAATTGTTCAGAGTTGAAAGCTCAACAAACATAGTTGGGTCTCTGCTTTGATAGAAAAAAACATCCGTTTTGTATATGTGGCAGTCAGCAGATGTGCTCCCTTCTGCAAGTTTCCAAACATGTGACCTTCTGTCGATAGTAAACCCATGGGATGTCACACTCTGCGGTCGCACCCAAGCGGACCTTAGCTATATGCCCAGTCTTATGACTAAGTCCCACAAAGACAAGCTGGTATCAGGTTAGAAAATACACTAGCATATAACAAGAGACAATTCTTTAAATAGTAAAACACGGGATAGCATGACTAATTATTTTCCATGACAAAACCCATGCATATACAGTACTATGTGTAGTGTAAATATATTTACCAGTAGACCTACTAAGTTACTAATTTTTGGTCAATCAAAGATTTACTCTGTAGGAAGGAATGCATTTACTCAATTCAACTAATAGGATTTATTAGTCTCAAAATGATTAACACTCAAATAATTACAGTGTACATGAAATACATGATACATTACATAATAAAACAGTAAATGACTATCAACTAAATAAGACTTAATGTGGTTACACTTGTCTTCAGTTCATAATAATCTCTAAAGTAAATAACTGTGTGTGATACACACAGGACCTCGCTAACAAGTTCTCAAAGTATGAACAAATTCACTGTCCTTTTAACCAAATTCAAGCAGAAAATCACACCAATCATGAATATAAATTGCTTTGCACTTTGCTAGTTAAAACAATAGGTTGGAAATCAAACCCAGATTCTAATCTAATCAATTCACAGTGCAAATTACAGGGGAGCCAAGGGGATCTCAGTTCCCCTGAATGAGACATTAGCTCCCCTAAATGCAACAAAAGTCCAAATAGAATTGGGGGGAGGCTCTAAATAATGCTAATTTAACCATTCTCCCATTTGTTTAAAATGCAGTGGTAAATATGTTTTACAGTGATAAATATGAAAAGAAAAGTTTCCAAATGAAACAAACAACCCCACCTCTCTGTCATAGATGTATTTCTATGTGCCTGCACAAAATGTCTCCCTGTCCACTGCACTTTCCACACAGTAGTGCAGAATTTCGGCCTCAGCTGAGCTCCTTCAAACGCAGCAATTTTCCTTTGCACTTGCTCATTTTCAACATTTGTTTGCGATACACCCTTGATAAAAATGTCCTTCATTCCAATGCATTAGATTTATCCATTGATGCATCATTGTTTGCTTTTTTAGTCAGATGTTTAGAGTTCTCATTGCTTAATTGCTTAGTTTTTCAGGTGCACGTGGGTAATGGTGTTCTCTGTGCTGTCCATAGCCAGAAGAAGTAGACCATTTATTTCACTTCACAATATTTTTTTTCTTTCCTGGATCAGCTGATGATGGTCGACAATATCACGAGACAACTAGCCTGCAGCTAGACACCAATGTGCATCCAACATTCATAAGAGGGTAGGCTACCGGCAGTGGTGTAGGCCTAGTGGAGGGTAAACGCAACTGAATGCAGTTTACCCACCTTTTCCCAAAAAATGCATTGAAAGGGAAAGTTGCTTTTTCACCGTGACCAGCAATCAGAGTTTACCCATCTATGCTTTTTTACCACTATTTACTGGCTACTGGTTGGCCTATTTGAAGTTCATGGTAGTAGGCCTACACATGGCTACATAGTAAATTTATCGTTTGTGTTAGGGTGACCATCCTCTTTTCTGGGACAGTTTCAGCCCCATTTCAGGTGTGCCGACTTTGCAGGCTACAAATAAAGGTCAATTCTGTCAGCAAGACGCATCGGTTAATGTAGGCCTAATCAATGGCAATCGCTGAATGTCATTAGGTACACTTTTTGGTGTTTTGTGAACCGATGTCTACTCCCATTCATCAAATGGCGCGAGTGTACATGCATTGCACTGTTTGGATTATTTTGGAGTGGAGAAACATGCACAGGTAGCCTCCTTTTTGAAGTGATTTGTTAGCCGTTAAGTTACATCTTTATTAGTGCACCCAATAGATCCGCCCAAATGTCACGGTGTAAGTCGCAATTCTACATGATAGGAGCACACCACTGTGTCGCTCCTCTTTGAACTTTCCGCCGTCCGACAAACAGAATAAAACAGTTTCCCTGTAACAATAAATCCATCCCACTTACAGCACAATAGAACATATCAAAATTTGTAGCTCTTTATGAACTCTTGAAACAATCCAAACATAACAATTGAATTCACAGTAACATTCATTTTGTCGATTTAAGTTTCATTAGTCTTCACACCTGGCGTCCTGGCGTCAGTGACCTCAAGACTTCCGTGGGAAAGTCTCGTCCCGAGACTGTCACAGATAAGGTGTGACTCTCTCCTGCGAGATGCAAATATACAGCAATCCATCCAAACAATGTCTTGAGTCATCGTACTGAGCCTCAGCACCTGTAAGTTGCTAGTCGCGAGCATCACCTTCTCTATTTATTCCATTACACCGATGCTCAGAGAGCTGGAGTAAGGCACCAGGGAATGGGTGACCTGCCGTTGCAGGAGGAGAGTGTGTCTCATTGGGTTCATAAACCCCATTATACTAGTGAGGGGAACAGGACGATGCTTCTTAAGATAGATGGCCTCATTCTCATGGATAGATGGATGCATAGAAAATAGATGAAGAGATTAGCTTCAATCTTTGGTGCTTTTACTGGACAGCGGACTGAACGGCTATCACAGTTTTCAAAGTGGTCTTGCATTTAAATTATGATTAATACTAGGAAGGTAATATTGTGGCAGCACTGTGGTTAGAGAAAATAAGAGAGACAGACAGAGACAGACAATACAGTTTGGGTGATAAATTGAGCAAAGAGGAATGGTCCCATTCATTAGATGTTCATGTCATGCACACTATGCAGACTAGTGCCCGTCTCTCCCCCACCTCATCCCATCCACCCCATTCAATCCCATCCCTGACTCCCTCAGGTCCCATCTTCCAAATTGTCTGAAACATTGGAGCACCCACATTTTCCTCCCCTCCCACACACCTCTACTAAACATTTATAAGGCCTATCTGTGGATAAGGGCACTGTAGTAGACCTGAAACCAACACAGTGCCTTTTGAAGACACAACTGAATCACTAATTCAGTCATAGGCAGGGCTCTAAAGGACGCCAAAATATTTTTCTTTGCAACCTGGAGTTTTATTTGAGGAGCACCAGTGTGACTGGTAAACACTGCATACTTCCTAGTCAAATCACTACATACCGTAATTCTCCCTTAATGAGTACTGTGTAACCACTGAGATTTTCGGTGTCTACTAAAAACCTACACAACCTTTTTGAATACACGTTCAGTATTTAATTATTTTTTAGTAATGCTTACCATTACTGCTGTATGCCTACTCAATAACTATTGAATTACTAATGCATTTGTGTGTAGTGTTGTTTCACTACTAATCAGTACTGAATTGCTCCTGATGCTTTTTAATTTCTTACATAAACCCTTTTGAATTACTATTGAAAACTGACAGAGTTACTACTGTTTGCCTATTCAAAATGTTATTGTTTCACTACTGTCACTACTAGACTAGTGCACATGTTATTTCTTCAAGATTCTAACTGTAGTTATATCATCAAACAATAAACAATAAGCATATACAAATATTATTAATTTAAAAAAATTGACATTAATTACATATTAGATTACATTACATTGTCTTCATTCACCTTTGATTTAACTATCTCCAGATCCTCTTTTTTGTTGCAGCCATATTAACATTTTATGTAACCTTGCAGAAAATAAAGCCATTATCAATCATAGGCTAACTGAGGTCGCATAAGACAACACAGAACATTTTAATCTTACCAACAATGGCCTCCAGTCTTCTTATGTTGAGGGCCTCCTTGGCAACCGGTCAAAAGAGGTAAGTAGAATGGGTAAGTATACCAATTTGAGCATACTGTACATTTGGATACAAACACATGTACTTATTAGCTAGCATGCTGGGAAACAGGGTCTACATAACTACATTTCAATGGGGCTAGCAAACAGCTAGGCTAAACAAAATATCATTTTGGCTACCAATCTTTTTGTGATGGTAAAAAGTTGTATAAAATGGTTAAACAATAACATGAAAGTATTCAAAAAACAAAAGGAAAGTTAAACTTACAGATGGGTTATAAAAGACAGGATGGCGAAGGATGGAAGATTACATTCGGGATTGTTAAAAACAGTAGCTAGCTAACAACAACCAACTACTTCCTGTTTTGTCTTCTTCTGTGGTTGAGTAAAGCATGTATAGTAAAGCTGTCATGTTTTGACTACTTATTTACTTCCAATATCATGTAGTAAAAACTCTACCTGATTACTACAGGAAACCCTACTATTTTTCTACTGAACACTACAAAGCCTATGTATCTTGAGTAGTGCATAAACTACACATTCACTGAACAATCCCTACATGACTTACATAGTAACTATTTTGTGTAGTAATTAAACAATTACCTTTTCATGAGGGAGTACAGGTTGTTACCAGTGGTGGTGTAGATCAGCATGTTATCAATCAGATAGCCTATTGTAAAATATTTTCAAGTGTGATTAGGGTCTACTGGGAAACACTGACTAACACTTTGGTTCCTATACTGTCATAACTCCTACCTGGCTTTTTAATTTGTTGTCATGCCAAATAACATCAACCATAAAAAAAAATTGTATAATCATTCTATTTCTATGATTCCAACAAGTGAAGTTGTAACATTTGGTAGAAAAATTTCAAATTCTATTTTTTGCCAATATCGTGCAGCCTTACTAACAACCTGGTAACTTTACCAATGTATGCAAATATTTGGTGCCACAGAAAGAAAGGAAAATGTATATCTTCTTCATGAGATGTGCTACAAAAGTAAGTAAGATTCATATCCTGTAGACCCAATGTAGACTATATCTCAATCAATTAAAAAAATTAATTTCATGTCATGCGCAGTGTGACACAGGGAACCCTTTTTGGTGTTGGTAGAACCCTCTATGAAGGGTTCCTCAAAGAACTACCTAGAACCCTCTATGAAGGGTTCTACCAATAAAAATGGTATCAACGAAAGGTTATTCCTAGAACTGTCTGTGAAGGGTTCTACCGAGTACCCTTTTATCTTCGGAGGGTGCTTACTCGAACCCGAAATGAACGGTTACACCAGCTTTATTAGCTATTAACCCTTTCATGTGTGAGTTCCAAATATCTCTAACGGCCGCACCAGCGTGAGTTTTTTATGCACATGATGGTAGAATGTTCTCTACATTCCAGAATGTGATTGTTACGCAACAGTACATTTAATACGCAGCCTGTTTTTATTTATAGGCTGTTTTCAACTTGTCAATTTTAAATGATTTTCTAACAAGTTTTTTATTTTCTAAGAACAGTTTGAATTGAGGTGTGTTCCACCTCATTCATTCACATAAAAGTAGTCATTTTTACTTTTGCTGACCAATTAATTTATTTGACATTTCTGGCACCGGACAAAATTCCACAACACTTCCCAATTGTTTGTGCAGTTCAAGTCTGCAGACATTTGCTCATACCCCATCCTGCATACACGTGTTCACATTCACCGTCTGTTGCCTGCATCGCTATCAAAGTTGTTTTCGTTACAATTAATAACTTTAGAAATGTGTACGATTCTATCAAAGTAAGTGCCTTATTACGTTATAATAGTTTCTGCATGTCGTGTTATGTCGTTTCTACCGTAGCATAATGTTTTTGTGTATATTCCTTATAACCGTGGACACGTGATGTAACGTTACTCATTTCATAACCTTTATGGTGTTATACTTGATGCTTGACTTGTATCTAGCTACATTCTTCTATTAGCTCTGGAAAACAATGCTAATTGCGTCAGAGAAGTTTTTGCATGTGTTGTATTTTGAAGCTACCCTGGCCTTATGACTCCCAAGTGGCACAGCATCTCAGTGCTAGAGGCGTCACTACAGACACCCATGTTCAAATCCAGACTGTGTTTCTATCAAAGTAAGTGCCTTATTACGTTATAATAGTTTCTGCGTGTCATGTATTACCGTTTCTACTGTAGCTCACTGTGTGTATGGAGCATAATATATTTGTGTATATTCCTTATAACACGCGAGGTAACGTTACTTATGTCATAACCTGTATGGTGTTATATTCAATCGTGCTTATATAGCTAGTTACATTCTTCTATTAGCTCTGTAAAACAATGCCAGTTGCTTCAGAATTATTGGCTTGTTGTATTTTGAATCTACCTCTGAAAAATATCTTATACAATTATCCTTATCCACTGCCCCCCTTTTGAGGTTATAGTCAAGCATGCAGTCTGGTTTGGTGTTTCTCTCTGTCTGGTTTGATGTTTCTCTCTCCCGTCAGGTGGTCCACCTTCGCTGTGGCTGACATGGTTGCTGTATGGACAGTGGAGAGGACATGGACGTCTCGTTTGTCATGCCACTTTACTGCCAGCTGGTGATATTTCTGATTTTGTATAACGGGTCATTTGGGATGGCAGTAGCGTTGTTGATGAAATGCAGCAGAACCAGGAAGCAGTCTTGGGAAAAGAGGGTGGCAAAGAAGGGAGTTGCAAACATAGGATCTCTGCTCCAGTACTCTCTTAGGGAGTTCTTCTTTACTGTCCCCATGAAAAGGACTGTCACCAGGAAGATATTAATTTCACTAATTGTGGTTGTCCCCCCACAACTGGCTCTCTCTTCTCCTGTAGCTCCAAGGCATAGCGATTGGTCTCTGCTATGTCTCCCACCAGCTCCTCAGTCAGAAACAACTTGAAGCACTGCCTCAGATGGAAATGGCAAGGGGTGTTGCACTCCAGACTGGGACTCATTAAAGCAAACAGCAGGGCCAGGAGGGATGAAATGGCTGGCAGCCTTCCAGCTACCACAGAAGTCCTGTACTTCATCCACTATTGGTCTGCCTCCATCACCACCAGCATCTTCAAATGGAACTAGGACATTGTCAGTGGCAAGCTCAGATTCAAGGTTCTGGCTGGGGGGAAGCTCCTCACTGTAACTGTCAGAATCTGATTCCTGACTTTGACTCAGACTCATTGTCAGAATTTTTTTACATCTCCAGAATTTCCCTCATTTGTGAGTTGTCTCCCTTTGAAAGATATTGCTAATGCTACAGCTTAGCTCATTAGCTACATACATACAACAACAACACTGAATGGCTCAGAGTGGGAATGAGAGGTTACGTGATTTACTGCCTGCATGCGCCATTTCTATCAATAAATCACTATCAGAAAATGTTGTGAGGTAATTATTGATATATTTACTATTTTATTCACGTTATTCAATTACCGGTGATAAATCATGCATTCCGATTTTTGCATAGATTGTAATGTGCACATAGTGTGTGTGTAAAATAATTTTCTGAGGGTTGTACTGATTATGATGAGCTAAGCTATTTCCAGCAATGTGTGTGGAGCCATGTTTGTTGACATACAATGCATTCTGGTTTCACGTTTTTTTTGAGAACTTCAGGAAGTGAATGGTGGGATGTGAACGATGGTGGACTTATATTATCCAAGATGGAGTAGCAATCAGACGTCTTTGTCCTGTCGTGTCCCTTGTATATATCGTTTTACATATTTTTCGTCGCATATACTTTAAAATACTAAACCTCAACTTCTAAATACTCTCCTTTAACCCGCCTCACCCAATGAGGCGTGGATCTGCTTTTTTTCCCTAAAGTATTTATATTTACTTGGATCCGGAATCCCTCAACTGAAGCTAGCCAGCTAACTACCAGCTATCAGTCAGCAAACCATTGCCAGAGGTCATCAGCTAACCTTCAGCTTGGAAAGTTCTCGTCAGTTCGAACAACGTGACTCTAACCAGAGCATAACGGACCTGTTATTTTTGTCCCTGGGTTCCTACCGCAAACATTTTCATCTGGATCTTTACAACTAGCTAACCACAATCCCGGATGACTACCCCTGGCTAGCGTTTCCATCCCAGAGCAAGCACCACTTAGCTTGAAACTAGCCCGGCCAGGGCTCCTGTGCTACCACCAAAGTATACTCCTGGGCTACAATATCCGGACCCCTTCTACAGCCGGTACGGGGCATGGAAATCCGCAGATCCCCTACGACTGGAATACCGAGATAATCTGACCGAGGACTCCAACAGGCCCCTCAGGCGCGACTCCCACTGAAGGCCCATTATGCTAGCCAGCTAGGTCTGCTAGCTACCTAGAGCTACTTGGAACCCAACTAATTCCACGACTGGTCTATCGACGTCACCGCACGAAAAGGCAAAAAGAGACTTACCCCCATTGCGACATCCCCCAAAGGCTAACTTTCTAGCCCCTGCTATCTGCTTGCTTGCTAAACCGGTCTGCTAACTGCTAGCTTGCCGGGCCCGGTCTGCTAACTGCTAGCTTGCCTGCCCGGTCTGTTAACTGCTAGCCCTTGCTAACTGCTTGCTAGCTTGCCCCGGTCTACTAACTGCTAGCTGCCGGCCCCGGCCTGCTAACTTCTAGCTTACCTGCCCGGTCTGTAACTGCTAGCCCATGCTAACTGCTTGTTTGCTAACCCAGCCTGCTAACTGCTAACTTCGCCCGGTCTACTAGCTGCTAGCTTGTTTAGCCCCGGCCTACTAACTGTTAGCTTGTTAGCCTGCTAACTGTCTGAATCACCGCGTCGCCAGCCAGCCCAACCACTCACTGGACCCATATGTTCACTTGGCTATGCATGACTCTCTCTAATATCAATATGCCTTGTCCAGTACTGTCCTGGTTAGTGATTACTGTCTTATTTCACTGTAGAGCCTCTACCCCTGCTCAATATGCCTTAACCAACCATGTTGTTCCACCTCCTACATATGCGATGACATCACCTGGTTTAAACATCTCTAGAAACTATATCTCTCTCTTCATTACTCAATGCCTAGGTCTACCTCCAATGTACTCACATCCTAACTTACCTTTGTCTGAATCTATGCTCTCGTGCCCAACTTGCTCCTTTTTCTCTCTGTTCTGAACGTGCTAGACGGTCAGTTTGTATAACTTTAGCCGTACCTTTATCCTACTTCTCCTCTGTTCCTCTGGTGATGTGGAGGTTAATCCAGGTCCTGCAGTGCCTAGCTCCACTCCCACCCCCAGGTGCTCTCATTTGTTGACTTCTGTAAACGTAAAAGCCTTGGTTTCATGCATGTTAACATTAGAAGCCTACTCCCTAAGTTTGTTTTACTCACTGCTTTAGCACACTCTGCCAACCCAGATGTCTTAGCCGTGTCTGAATCCTGGCTTAGGAAAACCACCAAAAACCCTAAAATCTCCATTGCTAACTATAACGTTTTCCGCCATGATAGAACTGCCAAAGGGGGCGGTGTTGCAATTTACTGCAAAGATAGCCTGCAGAGTTCTGTATTACTATCCAAGTCTGTACCCAAACAATTCGAGCTTCTACTTCTCAAAATTCACCTTTCCAGAAACAAGTCTCTCACTGTTGCCGCTTGCTATAGACCTCCCTCTGCCCCCAGCTGTGCCCTCGATACCATATGTGAATTGATTGTCCCCCATTATCTTCTGAGCTCGTGCTACTAGGTGACGTAAACTGGGACATGCTTAACACCCCGGCCATCCTACAAACTAAGCTTGATGCCCTCAATCTCACACAATTGATCAATGAACCTACCAGGTACAACCCCAAATCAGTAAACACGGGAACCCTCATAAATGTCATCCTAACTAATTCACCCTCCAAATATACCTCTGCTGTTTTCAATCAAGATCTCAGCTATCACTGCCTCAATGCCTGCATCCATAATGGGTCTGCGACCAAACGACCACCCCTCATCACTGTCAAAAGCTCCCTGAAACCCGTCTGCGAGCAGGCCTTTCTAATCGACCTGGCTGGGGTATCCTGGAATGACACTGACCTCATCCCGTCAGTAGATGATGCCTGGCTATTCTTTAAAAGTGCCTTCCTCACCATCTTAAATAAGCATGCCCCTCTCAAAAAATGTAGAACTAGGAATAGATATAGTCCTTCGTTCACTCCAGAACTGTCTGCCCTTGACCAGCACAAAAACATCCTGTGGCGTTCTGCATTAGCATCGAAAAGCCCCCGTGATATGCAACTTTTCAGGGAAGTTAGGAACAAATATACACAGGCAGTTAGAAAAGCTAAGGCAAGCTTTTTCAAACAGAAATTTGCATCCTGTAGTACTAACTCAAAAAAGGTCCGGGACACTGTAAAGTCCATGGAGAATAAGAGCACCTCTTCCCAGCTGCCCACTGCTCTGAGGCTAGGAAACACTGTCACTACCGAAAAATCCACTAAAATTGAGAATTTCAATAAGCATTTCTCTACGGCTGGCCATGCTTTCCACCTGGCTACCTCTACCCCGGTCAACTGCTCGGAACCCTCCACAACAACCCGCCAAAGCCCCCACCATTTCTCCTTTACCCAAATCCAGAGAGCTGGTGTTCTGAAAGAGCTGCAAAATCTGGACCCCTACAAATCAGCCGGGTTAGACAATCTGGACCCTCTCTTTCTAAAATTATCTGCCAAAATTGTTGCAACCCCTATTACTAGCCTGTTCAACCTCTCTTTCGTATCGTCTGAGATTCCTAAAGATTGGCAAGCTGCCGCGGTCATCCCCCTCCTCAAAGGGGGTGACACTCTAGACCTAAACTGCTACAGACCTATATCTATCCTACCCTGTCTTTTTAAGGTCTTCGAAAGCCAAGTTAACAAACAGATTACTGACCATTTTGAATCCCATCATACCTTCTCCGCTATGCAATCTGGTTTCAGAGCTGGTCATGGGTGCATCTCAGCCACACTCAAGGTTCTAAACGTCATCATGACCGCCATCGATAAGAGACATTACAGAGCAGCCGTATTCATCGACCTGGCCAAGGCTTTCGACTCTGTCAATCACAGCATTCTTATTGGCAGACTCGACAGCCTTGGTTTCTCAAATGATTGCCTCGCCTGGTTTACCAACTACTTCTCTGATAGAGTTCAGTGTGTCAAATCGGAGGGCCTGTTGTCCGGACCTCTGACAGTCTCTATGGGTGTGCCACAGGGTTCAATTCTCGGGCCGACTCTCTTTTCTGTATACATCAATGATGTTGCTCTTGCGGCTGGTGATTCTCTGATCCACCTCTACGCAGACGACACCATTCTGTATACTTCTGGCCCCTCCTTGGACACTGTTTAAACTAACCTCCAGACGAGCATCAATGCCATACAACTCTCCGTCCATGGCCTCCAACTGCTCTTCAATGCAGGTAAAACTAAATGCATGCTTTTCAATTGATCACCGCCAGCACCTGCTCGCCCGTCCAGCATCACTACTCCAGATGGCTCTGACTTAGAATACGTGGACAACTACAAATACCTGTCTGGTTAGACTGTAAACACTCCTTCCAGACTCACATTAAGCATCTCCAATTCAAAATTAAATCTAGAATCGGCTTCCTATATCACAACAAAGCATCCTTCACTCATGCTGCCAAACACCCTCGTAAAACTGACCATCCTACCGATCCTCGACTTCGGTGATGTCATCTATAAAATAGCCTCCAACACTCTACTCAACAAACTGAATGCAGTCTATCACAGTGCCATCCGTTTTGTCACCAAAGCCCCATACACTACCCACCATTGCGACCTGTACGCTCTCGTTGGTTGGCCCTCGCTTCATACTCGTCGTCAAACCCACTGGCTACAGGTTATCTACAAGTCTCTGCTAGATAAAGCCCCGCCTTATCTCAGCTCACTGGTCACCATAGCAGCACCCACTCTTAGCACTCGCTCCAGCAGGTATATCTCACTGGTCACCCCCAAAGCCAATTCCTCCTTTGGTCGTCTTTCCTTCCAGTTCTCTGCTGCCCATGACTGGAACGAATTGCAAAAATCTCTCAAAGCTCAGACTCACATCTCCCTCACTAGCTTTAAGCACCAGCTGTTAGAGCAGCTTACAGATCACTGCACCTGTACATAGCCCATCTGTAAACAGCCCATCTATCTACATACCTCATCCCCATACTGTTATTTATTTATTTATTTTGCTCCTTTGCACCCCAGTATCTCTACCTGCACATTCACCTTCTGCTGATCTACCATTCCAGTGTTTAATTGCTATATTGTAATTAATTCGCCACCATGGCCTATTTATTTCCTTAAAACCTGATGGGGCTATGGGAAATACTGCCCCCTTTGGATGAATTGTGTGCCCAAAGTAAACTAAAAAGAAAACTGTCAAAAATTGCTAATATATGCATATAATAATTATTATTGAATAGAAAACACTCTAAAGCTTCTAAAACCGTTCGAATTATGTCTGTATGTAAAGCAGAACTCACAGGGCAGCCATTCTCCCAAACTCTCTCTCTCTCCTAAGAAAGTTGCTCCGACTTTGACGTCATCGCCCCACCCTTCGCAACCAGCTATGGATCTGGGAACAGTTTCTATTTCTTCAGCGCGCTCTCGTCTTTCAATGAGACGTGGAACGGAGAAAATAGCACGAGCTTTGACTGCTTGGGGGCAAAATACTGAGGTGTCACGAGTTTTCAGGAGCGTGCTCTGTGAAAAGGGACTTTTTTTCCAGTCTGGCTGAAGAGAGTTCGTTATGTTTGATTTAATCGCCAATTGTTTTGTACGTTAAAAACATCCTAAAGCTTGATTCTGCACTTAGTTTGACCAGTTTAGTCGACATATAATATGTAAATTTGAAGTTTTGATGCGCAATTTTCGTGATCAGAAGTCCCTTTTGGGGTAATTCACCTGAAGATGTTAACTTTTGCTAATACAAAGACACACCAACAGCAACCAAACGTTATATTAGGTAAGTATAACTCCTTCCACGGCATTCTTGTCGAAGACCATCAAAGGTAAGGGAATATTTATGTTATAAAATTGTATTTTTGTCGAATCCAACATAGTAGAGAAATAATGCTAATGGCTGAGCGCCGTCTCAGATTATTGAATAGTGAACGAATTCTGTAACGTTAAAAATAAATGTAACACAGCGTTTGCATTAAGAAGAAATGTATCTTTCTAAATATATGTAGAACATGTATATTTAGTCAAAGTTTATGATGTTTATTGCTGTTATCTGGCGTTAGCTGCCGGAGATATTTATAATTCCTCCGGTCATTTCTGCTGCATTTTTTGAACATGGCTCAATGTAAATGGAGATTTATGGATATAAATTGCATATTATTGAAAAAAACATAAATGTACCGTGTAACGTGCTATTACTGTCATCTGATGAAGATTTTCAAAAGGTTAGTGAATTATTCTTCTTTTAATCCTGCGTTTGTGATTGTGCTATTTTGCATAGCCATGTGGCTACATATTGTATGTTTCCCTAGTGGTGGTTTAACATAAATATGTGCTATGTTTTCGCTGTAAAACATTTTAAAATTCTGACATGCTGGGCAGATGAACAAGGTGTTTATCTTTCATTTAAGCTATTGGACTTGTTAATGTGTGGAGGTTAAATATTTTTAAGAATATTTTTGCTTTCCCTGCGCCACCGTTTGGGCTGAAGGGGGGGGGGGTTCCTAGTTGGGAACCCGTAGCCCCATATGTTATTAACTTACCTCATTTGCACTCACTGTATATAGACTTTTTATTTTATTTTGTTCTACTGTATTATTGACTGTATGTTTTGTTTATTCCATGTGTAACTCTGTGTTGTTGTATGTGTCGAATTGCTACGCTTTATCTTGGCCAAGTCGCAGTTGCAAATGAGAACTTGTTCTCAAATAGCCTTCCTGGTTAAATAAAGGTGAAAAAAAGGCGACACACCCCTTCAACATGCATACTGTAAACAGACCAAACTCATCTTGTCTTATCTTATTATCTTTGGTTTGTGTGAAGAAAAAAAGCATGGCTGCACGCTGAAACTAATCGTAGGATTACTTTCGATTTCTAGAAAGTGTTTTACTCGATTATTTTTTGTCAACGGTGAGCTCACCCGTGATGTGATTAATTATACGTAGTAATTGCTATTAGCTAATTCGTATTGTAGGTTGTCAGCCGAGAGTTAGAAAATATGACTGCTTGTGTTGCTTCAATCTTTCCTCAGCGCTAGGACAAATGTAGCCTACATTTTTTTCCAATAGGATGATTGTGTTATGCTACAGATACTTCTGTGTATATCTGAAAATTGCATCCCAAAATAAACTGCTCACATTCTGGACATAACTTTGTAAGGACTGTGTTTGTGTAAATAGTTTCTGAAGAAAGTGTGGCCAGCTCAAATGCTGATTGTTCCGTCATTCGGAACCGGCCATTATAAATAAACGTTTTAAATGAGTGTTCTAATCACACAGTTGTGATCTTACGCTTCAGGGACCAATGTAGAACGATCACATCCATGTGATGGTATGTGTGAAAGCATTCAAATGTAATTATTTATGACAATACATTGCATATATCATAAGACCTAACTTTGAGGGCCTAGGAATCTCGTGTTAGGAATCTCGCATTATGGCCTGCAAGTCACATTATGCTGGCTTGCAAAGTGATGAGTAACTCCTATTGGAATGCAAAAAAAATTTGGAAGTGTGTGCTATTTACTCTCCATGTCAAAGTGATAGTGGGAAGTTGTAGGTCTAATGTTGATGTCTCAACTCAAAACTTTTAAACATTCTTGACGCATGGATTCCGATTGGTCAGACCAGCGTTGAATAGTTATTGTCACGGGTATATCCTGTTTGATCTTCTGCCTATAGGATGGGAGGCGCAAAATGGAGTAGTGGTCAGATTTACCATGGGAGGGCCTTGTATGCATCGTGGAAGTTAGAGTAGCAGTGATCCAGTGTATTGCCCGCACGAGTGCTTCAATCAATATACTAATAGAATTTAGGTAGCATTGTTCTCAAATTTGCTGTGTTAAAATCCCCGGCTACAATAAATGCATCAGGATATATGGTTTACAGTTTGTAGTGAAGTTCTTGAGGCCCATCGTGGTATCGGCTTGAGGGGAGATATACAAAGCTGTGACAATAACCGACTAGAATTCTCTTGGGAGATAGTTTTGTCTGCATTTAATTGAGGAATTCTAGGTCAGGTGAACAAACGGACTTGAGTTTCTGTGTGTTGTAACGATTACATCATGAGTCGTTAATCATTAAGCGTACACCCATGCCCCTCTTCTTCCCAGAGAGATATTTATTTCTCTTGGCACAAAGCATAAATAATCCCATTGGCTGTACCGACTCCAACAACATATCCCAAGAGAGCCATGTTTCTGTGAAACAGAGTATGTTACAATCCCTGATATCTCTCTGGAAATCAACCCTTGCCCTAATTTCATCTATCTAGAGACTGGACAATGGCGAGTAATATACTCGGAAGCAGTGGGTGGCGTGCACGCCTCCGAAGTCTGACCAGGAGGCCGCTCCGTCTACCTCTTCTGTGACGACATTGTTTTGGGTCGGCCTCTGAAATCAGATCCAATGCCCTGGGTGGTGGTGCGAACAAAGGATCCGCTTCGGGAAAGTCGAATTCCTGGTCGTAATGTCGGTAAGTTGACGTCGCTCTGATATCCAATAGTTCTTCCCGGCTGTATGTAATAACACTTAAGATTTTCTGTGCTAACAATGTAAGAAATAATACATTTAAAAAAAACAAAAAAAATACTGCATATTTTCCTAAGGACTAGAAGTGAGGCGACCCTCTCTGTCAGTGCCATCTTGCATAACGGTGCAAGATAGTCACATGTTCATTATGGAGAGGTGATGCAAGGCTAGATCCTCCAGAGACATATAGGGCCTGTTGCATTTATTCACATAATAATGAAGTCAGATTGATGAATGTAGCTTATTATTATATTCAACATAATTTTCATTCAACTACATCGGCCCTACTCTGCCTTTGAGACTTCCTTCCATCCTGTCTGTGTGACCTTGCTACCACCCACCGTGGACCTTTTCCTGCCTGCCTGTGTTTGTATGTTCAACACGGAGGATGGAAAGGAACAAAGGGTTTCGTGCTGTTTTTCTCCTCATTGACATCATCAAATATTCAGACAATAGAATAGGGAGGATGGCTGACCACTCTGGCTGCTAATAAGGCCACTCCAAAATGTAATATCCACTGGTCCCTGTGTTCAGAGCCAAATGGATATTTCAGAAGTGCTTGGCGTGCCATTAGGGAGACACTACGGCTGTGTCACAAATAGCACCCAATTTTCTACATAGTGCATTACTTTTTGATCCCCTCTGAAGTTCTCAGGGAAAAGGGATACAGCGGTATAGAAGCAGGTAGATTTACTGCTTGAAGAGGGGGAAAAAAGGGTATTTCAGTGAGAAAATATGTGGAGCAAGCAAAGTTTAACCAGATTAGAAACTCATCCTTTTCAAATCCACTTGGCCAAACTGTGGTCCTTCCCTTTGATGTTTCTCCTGTGGAGAACTGTGCTTTGTGAGTGTGTCTGTGTTTGCGAGTGTGTGTGCCTGTGTGCATGTTCCTTTCCTGGGGGAAATGAATTCACAATGTAATGAAAAATGGTGCAGGTGGTTATTTCGCCTTCTCAGAAGGCAGGAATCATGGGCACAAGCAAGCAATGGGCATACACAGGTAGGCAAACAGGCAGGTGAATCAAAACTAGGACTGAAGGCTATAACTGGTTCTCACAAACAAGCTAGGAAAAGGCTTTATAGAGTCAAAACAAACAATACCTCACAAAGGCACAAAACGATTGAACTGAACTAAATAAGGAGCTGATGACAACAGGTGTGAGTAACTAACACAGGTGAAATCAATGAACTAAAATGAAAGACAGGGCTACATTCAAGAACACAGAGAAACAGGGATACATTCAAGGACACAAGGTTGGCTAAGAAATTAAATACAGAACCTGACAGGTTTTAGGACCTGTCGTGTATAGCTTTCACTGCTTCCTACGCACGGCTGAAATAATGGAAAGTGTAATAAGCCGCTTTGCGTTTTACATTAATGCATTAATCCTCTGGTCATCGGTACAATTTTTTCCCATTCAAGTGAAATAAATAGAATGTTAATCTGGGCCTCTCTTTTTCAGGACCACTGAAAAGAGAGAGAGAGAGAGAGCGAGAAAGAGAGAAAAGTAGAGAGAGGAAGCGAAAGAGAGAGCGGGAGAGAGAAATGTATGACAGAATCACAAAACCAATTACGAAGCCTATTGGTAAGAATGGATCAAATGTGATATGCATCATATGAGAGGAACGATAGAGAACGGCAGTGCCCCCTCATTCTGCTATATTGAAAATGGCTGCATTAACGTCACTATGCATCGATCCCAAATAGCACCCTATTCCCTATACAGTGCACTACTTTTGATCATGGTCAAAAGCAGTGCACTATAGAGGGAATAGTGTGCCATCCAGGACCAATCCAAGACTATGGCATTAATTAAAACTATAGGCAGGACCCTAGAGAAGTACAAGCTATTTTTATACCAATCATGTTCAATCAACGCTTCTGGACCAAAAGCCTACAGACAGATCCTTGTATATTTCATTCCTCTTTATATGGGTAAGTGAAGACAAGTTTTGTAGGAGTCTATTAAACACTTCAGTCAATATATATTGTCTCCTCTGTCCAACTGTAATTGCTTACTAAACTGCTAAAGTTACTGACTCCTTATACTGCAATGTGGTTCTAAAAGTGTTTCAGAGCTATGTAAGAGTTTGGATCCAATGCACTCAAAGTAAGTGCTCCACAAATGCTAGCTAATATATTGTTTCTGTTATTTCATCTATAGTTTATGATATCCTCTGTTGATCACCTCAAATCCTCTGTCAATTCATCTTCTCCTCTAAATTTAGTTCAGAAAGCACCTTGAGGTGTCATTTCCATCAGGGTGGCATTTAGAGAAACAAATCAATAGAATTAAAATCAGAATCAAATTGTATTTGTCACATACACATGGTTAGCAGATGTTAATGCGGCTGTAGCGAAATGCTTGTGCTTCTAGTTCCGACAATGCAGTAATAACCAACGAGTACTCTAACCTAACAATTCCACAACTACTACCTCATACACACAAGTGTAAAGGGATAAAGAAGATGTGCATAAAGATATATGAATGAGTGATGCTACAGAACGGCATAGGCAAGATGCAGTAGATGGTATCGAGTACAGTATATACATATGAGAGGAGTAATGTATGGTATGTAAACATAAAAGTGGCATAGTTTAAAGTGGCTAGTGATACATGTATTACATAAAGATGGCAAGATGCAGTAGAGTACAGTATATACATATGAGATGAGTAATGTAGGGTATGTTAACATTATATTAAGTGGCATTGTTTAAAGTGGCTAGTGATACATTTTTTTCCATCAATTTCCATTATTAAAGTGGCTGGAGTTGAGTCAGTATGTTGGCAGCAGCCACTCAATGTTAGTGGTGGCTGTTTAACAGTCTGATGGCCTTGAGATAGAAGCTGTTTTTCAGTCTCTCGGTCCCTGCTTTGATGCACCTGTACTACCACTGCCTTCTGGATGATAGCAGGGTGAA
Organism: Oncorhynchus masou masou; assembly: GCF_036934945.1. Classification (NCBI taxonomy): domain Eukaryota; kingdom Metazoa; phylum Chordata; class Actinopteri; order Salmoniformes; family Salmonidae; genus Oncorhynchus; species Oncorhynchus masou. The sequence goes on along the minus strand of NC_088239.1, from coordinate 36,645,022 downwards.
CAGGCAGTGACTCGGCAGTAGTTGTTGTCCTTCATGATCATGACATCGGGTGGTGTAGGTGTCCTCGAGGGCAGGTAGTTCGTCCCCGGTGATGCGTTGTGCAGACCTCACTACCCTCTGGAGAGCCAAACGGTTGTGGGTGGAGCAGTTGCCGTACCAGGCGGTGATACAGCCCGACAGGATGCTCTCGACTGTGCATCTGTAGAAGTTTGTGAGTGCTCTTGGTGACAAGCCTAATTTCTTCAGCCCCCTGGGGTTGAAGAGGTGCCTTCACAACGCTGTCTGTGTGGGTGGACCAATTAAGTTTGTCGGCGGTGTGTACACCGAGGAACTTAAAACGTACTACCCTCTCCACTACTGTCCCGTTGATGTGGATAGGGGGGTGCTCCCTCTGCTGCGTCCTGAAGGCAACAATCATCTCCTTTGTTTTGTTGATGTTGAGTGTGAGGTTATTTTCCTGACACCACACTCCAAGGGCCCTCACCTCCTCCCTGTAGGCCGTCTCGTCGTTGTTGGTAATCAAGCCTACCACTGTACTGTCGTCTGCAAACTTGATGATTGAGTTGGAGGCGTGCGTGGCCACGCAGTCGTGGGTGAACAGGGAGTACAGGAAAGGGCTCAGAATGCACCCTTGTGGTGCCCCAGTGTTGAGGATCAGCGGGGTGGAGATGTTGTTACCTACCCTCACCACCTGGGGGCGGCCTGTCAGGAAGTCCAGTACCCAGGTGCACAGGGTGGGGTCGAGACCCAGGGTCTCGAGCTTGATGACGAGTTTGGAGGGTACTATGGTGTTAAATGCTGAGATGGAGGCCATGAACAACATCCTCACATAAGTATTCCTCTTGTCCAGATGGGTTAGGGCAGGTGCAGTGTTGTTGTGATTGCATGTCTGTTGACCTATTGGGGCGGTAAGCAAATTGGAGTGGGTCTAAGGTGTCAGGTAGGGTGGAGGTGATATGGTCCTTAACCTGTCTCTCAAAGCACTTCATGATGACAGAAGTGAGTACTACGGGGCGGTAGTCATTTAGCTCAGTTACCTTAGCTTTCTTGGGAACAGAAACAATGTTGGCCCTCTTGAAGCATGTGGGAACAGCAGACTGAGATAAGGATTGATTGAATATATCTGTAAACACACCAGCCAGCTGGTCTGTGCATGCTTTGAGGACGTGCCTAGGGATGCCGTCTGGGCCTACATCCTTGCGAGGGTTAACATGTTTAAATGTTTTACTCACGTCGGCTGCAGTGAAGGAGAGTCCGCAGGTTTTGGTTGCGGGCCGTGTCAGTGACACTGTATTGTCCTCAAAGCGAGCAAAGAAGTTATTTTGTCTGTCTGGGAGCTAGACATCCAGGCCCGCGACGGGGCTGGTTTTCTTTTTGTAATCCGTTATTGACTGTAGACCCTGCCACATACCTCTTGTGTCTGAACCGTTGAATTGCGATTCTACTTTGTCTCTATACTGACGCTTAGCTTGTTTGATTGCCTTGCGGAGGGAATAGCTACACTGTTTGCATTCGGTCATGTTTCCGGTCACCTTGCCCTGGTTAAAAGCACCGAATCAGCATATTCGTCAATGTTGCTGTTGGACGCAATGCGGAACATATCCCAATCCACGTGATCGAAGCAGTCTTGAAGCGTGGAATCAGATTGGTCGGACCAGCGTTGAACAGACCTGAGCGTGGGAGCTTCTTGTTTTAGTCTCTATCTGTAGGCTGGAAGCAACAAAATGGAGTCATGATCAGCTTTTCCGAAAGGAGGGCGGGGGAGGGCCTTAAATGCGTTGCGGAAGTTAGAATAAAAATGATCCAGGGTTTTACCAGCCCTGGTTGCGCAATCGATATGCTGATAGAATTTAGGGAATCTTGTTTTCAGATTAGCCTTGTTAAAATCCCCAACTACAATGAATGCAGCCTCAGGATATGTGGTTTCCAGTTTACATAGAGTCAAATAAAGTTTGTTCAGGGCCATCGATGTGTCTGCTTGGGGGGGAATATATACGGCTGTGATTATAATTGAAGAGAATTCCCTTGGTCGATAATGCGGTCGACATTTGGTTGTGAGGAATTCTAAGTCAGGTGAACAGAAGGACTTGAGTTCCTGTATGTTGTTATGATCACACCACGTCTCGTTAATCATAAGGCATACCCCCCCCCCCGCCCCTCTTCTTACCAGAAAGATGCTTGTTTCTGTCGGCGCGATGTGTGAAGAAACCAGCTGGCTGCACCGACTCCGATAGCGTCTCTCGAGTGAGCCATGTTTCCGTGAAGCAAAGAACGTTACAGTCTCTTACGTCTCTCTGGACATTGGCGAGTCGTATGCTAGGGAGTCGTGAGCGATATGCCCGTTTCCGGAGCCTGACCAGAAGACCGCTTCATTTGCCCCTTTTACGGCGTCGTTGTTTTGGGTCGCTGGCTGGGTTGCAATCCATTGTCCTGGGTGGAAGGCAAAACACAGGATCCGCTTCTGGAAAGTCATATTCCTGGTCATAATGATGGTGAGTTGACGTTGCTCTTATAACCCACCCACCCCCCACATACACAAATCAATTTCATCAGGCTTTTCCTCCAGACATGCTTCGCATGCAAACAGTGTCAGCGACGTTGCATTTGTCTGCCTGCAGCTCTCACACACACAACCCCCATATTCTGAGAGGGAACTTTAACATCACCTGTGGTCCTAACATGCACCCACATGTACACAGACACACAGGCTTCTCTAACTCTTCAGCTCGGTAGCTACTTGTATGGGCCACTGTCCACTCTGCCTCAGTGGTCGGTCAAGGGGGAATAATAGCCAGCGCAAGTCCACTCAAAGAGGTGGGAAACGAGGCAACAGCAGGAAACGCACAGCATTGGCCGGCCGGCTGCAGAAACACACACACACACACACGCAGAAACGAGAAAGAGCAACGTGAGTGGCTCTTGTCTGGAGAGAGAGAGATGGAGGATGGAGGGATGGATGGACAGGAGAGTGGAGATGTAGGAAGGAGGGAAGGGAGAGGACTGGAAAGTGGAGATGCAGGATGGAGGGAGGAACAGAGAAGACTGAGAGTGAAGATGGAGGGAAAGGAGAGGAATGGAAAGTGGAGATGCAGGATGGTGGATACAGGGATGGAGGGAGGAATGGAGAGTGCACATTGCCTCCCTCATCAACTCTGATCATGGCTACCTGCCTGAACAGTCTTCAATACCAGCCTTCACAACCAGCCAAACATATTCCCTCCATTTCTCTACTAAAATAGACACTATCCCTGGCACGACTAACTGCCATCAAGAAATGCTTGAAAGTAGATCTAGATATTATAGTGCAGGCTAGACACACAATCCGTTTCAGCTTGTTAGAATAATACAGTGCCTTCAGAAAAAATAATCCCTTTTAAATTCAGGATGTAACAAAACAAAATGTGGAAAAAGTCAAGGTGTGTAAATACTTTCTGAAGGTACTGTAAGTAGGTATGTCAGTGCTAGCTACCAAACGTTTCCATGGGAACTGGATGCTTGTCAGGATATAAACATTGTCAATTCTGAGCATTTCAAAAATTCTAAATATATACATTTATAACAATCATTAAAAAAAAGAGCAAAAATCCAAAATAGAATAACTTTGATAACAAAATTATGGCTGAAATGAAGTACGTGGGAAGATAAGTATTTCTACTGTAGAGAAAGAAAGACAGGGAAGATTAGCTAAACACTGGGGCTAGAGTGTATGTGTCTGTTGGCAGAACTCTTGAGGTCTTTCCAACAACATTAACTGTGCAGCAGAACAATTAACAGAGCTAGAACTCAGGACACCAAACACACAGGAACATGCTCACAGGCACGAGAGGGCTCCATTAGGCTGGTGCATGTGGCCCATAAATAGGGTGGGTCTCCAGTGTGCCCTGTCACGGCTCGTTTAGGGGTGCTCTGGGTAATGTTGTCCCTTAGGGGGACGTAAACACACACACCCATGCACAAACATACACAAATCACCACCTGTAAAAGTTTGCTGAAGTCTGCTTGCTTGATTTTAATCTGGATTATCAGTAGTTTTCATCGGAGCCGAGGACTGTAAGGATGGGAACTTTGTCTACAGCATTGTTTGGGTGTGAAACGGCATGAAAACACACAGGCAGAGCTTTAAACCTGACAACACAACAGAACAGCCAAACACACCTTGCTAGGAGGATACAAAGAAACAGGTGAGGCAGCAACACAGTAACACACTGTTTATTTGTTTGTTGCTTCCCTTTCCTCTATTCCTCTGCTGTCCTGCCAAGGTAGTAGTGAAGCAGAAAGCCCAATGCAGCTCAACAGCGCTACTACACATCCCAGAGGCTAAGGGAATTCAACTTTGTACTTTTGCCTGCCTGAACCAGCACCATGGTTTTCTAGACACACATTTACACACACTTTTTGAGATTATGAAGTAGCGCCCTGTAGTGGGTGACAGCAACCGTGGAGATTCATGGCTGTTTTCTAATCTAGCAGCCAGCGACATAAAGGTACTGCAGCACCACTCACACAAACAGACGCAAACTCACGGACACACTCTACGGAGCCAGATTCAACAACCACCAAACCTTGTATAAGTGACTGTCGCCTATCAGTTTTTCTCTGATGGAAGCTCCTGTCTCATAACACAAAACGCTACAAGCTTTTCTATCACATTGTGTTTTATTAGTTCACACAACATTTTCACACAAATTCTAATTACGGCATTGCATAGTTTTGTGCCCGCATCTCGGAAGTTACGATTTGTCCGAAAGTGAAAACAAAGGACCAAGAAGGACTACCTAGCTCTACCTGTCCCTGTGTTAGTCTGTTTATTCTTAATATAAGGTACAATATGAGACAAGATCCTATGTTCTGTTCGAGTTTCGCAGCACACTGCAAATGGAACTTGGAGTCTTAGGCATGCATCTTGTGCCCTCTAGTGCATCTCACACAAAAAAATCTCTCTCTCTCTCTCTCTCTCTCTCTCTCTCCCTCATACCCTTCACTCTTTACAACCTGTGCCAGTCTCTGTTACCAAGACAACCATCTCTCTCTCGACTATGTACAAAAACAAACAGAGGTGAATCATATGCCAGATAGTGATATCACAGATAGGTGCATAGCCTAGCGGGCAAGTAGCCTCGTGTTGAGGAGTGTAGGGCCTGTAACCAAAAGGTTGCTGGTTTGAATCCCCAAGCCGACTAGGTAAAACATCCGTCAATATGCCCTTGAGCAAGACACTTAACACTAAGTGTTCTAAATAAGAGCATCTATGAAAATGTCGATGACATGATACTTCAGTTAAACATCCTGGGAAAACGGTATAAATCCTCCAGCTACAAAGCACATACAGATCCATCTGCAATCACTCAGTGATATTCATTTTAAAAAATCATACTGTTTTCAAACATTAATTACTAGCCAAATATTTCCCAGGTCGTTGCTGCAAATGGGAACATGTTCTTAGTCAACCTATCTGGTAAAATAGAGGGTTAAATACATTTAAATGTATTTAACCCCCTATTTATAAAAGTGTGAAATAAGGACAACTCAGCCCAGTGCTGTATATGGGGTCCTACTAGGGAATGTGGCTGTCTGCACTCCCATAACCTCAATTATTCAGTATTAGACCTGTATTGATTTACTGTTATATTGACTTACTGAGTCGCTGCTCCCTGGAACGTGGGGACTGGGGGTGGCTGTTGCCATTGTATGTTTTACAGGGGGGAAAGACTGGGAGGAATGGAAGTTGGTAAGAGAAAGGATATGGATCCCTTGGAGGAGATACGTGCCTAATTAAGATCGGTCTTATCAACCGTCGGAGTGATCAATGACGACGACGGAGCTCAAATAGGGTTCGTCCGAAATAGCGCCATATTCCAAGTATAGTGCACTACTTTTAGGGCTTTGGTCAAAAGTATTGCACTACATAGTGACTAGACTGCTAGTACTGATGATCTTTTAGCATGTACTATCATGGCCTTAGCTTTCCCTAACGACCTTGGGAATGGGTCAGGGGGTTGGAGGGGGCTCAGTGACATGTTGTTTAGGGGCTGAAGGGTTCCCATGACGATCTGAAATTTTTTGAAAAGGAGGAATAATATTTGTGTATGTGAATGAAAAATGCTGAGGATGTCAGAGATGTGTATGCAGGCAATGAGACTAATTGATTGAGGATAAGTGTTATTAATGTTTAGGTTTTGGGGGAAGGGTTGGGAGAGGGGGAGGGGGGGTAGGTTCTCGGGGGGGGGGACTTTCTGAGTGCATGCCACCCCCTTTCAAATGCTGACCTCAGCAAAACAAAAACTTGGGAAAAAGTGAACATGCATGCTAATTGTTTTCTTTACGTCAACGGTGTGAAAGAAAAAGACAGCCATTCAGCAAAATCCTGCTTTATCATTCATTCATTTTTACTGGAAGTCTTTCAGTCAGATACTCAGCCTGACAGGCAAGGTTGGGCCAAGGAGACAACTACTGTAAGAAAGAACACTTCTACCACCTCTGCCCTTGAGGAGATTTTCTTCTGCTGGGGTGAGGGAGCAAGGAGCAGGCAGGGAAGCGCGGCCCCAGCCCATGCCAGGACGGGGGCTGGGGAGGGCTTGGGAGGGCTGGAGGGAGAGGGCTAAGAGGGCTTGGCAGTGTGCAACTGTTTGCAGCTCCACTACGCCTCCTAATCAGCACTAATTGGCAGTTGAGATGACAGGCTTGGGTCTGAGCCGACCACAGAGAGAGTTTACTGCTGTCTCCTCCACTACAGGAGCACTTGCTGCACTACCTCCATCCCAGTCCCCAGAGCAAGGTCAACCTCAGCCACCCGCACTGGAGCTACTCACAAAACATTGCTCTCTGTCTTCTCTTTCTGACAGAGGGGAGATAAAGGGTGCCTGCCTGCCTAAGCAGCATTTAAAAAGTAATATATTAATTACATTAACATTTCAACAGGATTTCAGTAAGGACATCCAGATACATTTAGTTAAAACTGGTCTGAATTATAGGCCTATTAAAAAGTTTTGTAAAAACCCTGAAGTGACGTTCCTTATGATCTTTGATATGTAATTTTGGCAGAGCAGACCCTGTTTTGACTCAACTTGAAAAAAACATCCATTCCACAAAACAGAAAGCCATCACACAGTCAGTAAGTAGCACGATTATAAAGCAGATTGTGGATTAAACTGTCAGCCCAATGTGTGTTGGAGAGGAGGGCACACTTCATACCTCAACACAGAAAGAGAGGTGATGTATCTACTTCCATAATCCGTCAATGAGGAGTGAAACTGATCGTTCACACATCGGTCCTCCCTTCTTTAGCTCTCTGTACATGCCTACCGCTCAGCCCTGTCCCCTGGGTACCTACCTCCGGAACACTGTCTGAATCTTAATCTCAGAGAGAGAGCAACTTTGCATCTAGACTTAACGGTGTTCATTTTATGACTATCGAGGTTTAATGAGATGCTCTATTGAAGCCTTACAGTTCATTTCCTATGCTATTAAGCTAGCATGGGGTAGCGAACAGGGGTGTATGAAACAAAAGTAGTGAGAGAGGGTGGGAGAGAGACAAGGGGGATAGAAGAGTGGGAGAAATGGAGAGGGGGGACTGGGAGAGATCAGAGTGAGAGAGAGGGAAAAATAAAGGAATGTGAGAAAGACAGAGAGAGTGGAAAAAAGAGAGAGAGAATGTAAGGCATCGCACACACTAACCCTCTATGCGAGAGAGGCCTGTCTCTGTGTTGGCCAAACAGAGTCAACCTGAGCTGCACCAGGCCGTGCCAAGACCAGCAGGGACCAAGGCGTGGGCACCCTTCAGACTATACAGATGCAAATCCCCCCAGCCGTTCTCTCAATGGATCCCGCTGGAAACTGGGAAACTGGAGTGCGCTACAGGAGACAAAAACGTCAGATCCCCCCAGGACAGCTGATCTGCGCATCAAACAGACCTTGGCAGGCATCGCGGTGCATGGTGGTGTGTGTGTATGTGTGTGTGTGTGTGTGCGTGTGTGTGTGAGAGGCAGCTGTAACCACGAGGTGCAACACAAAGCCTCCATAGAGGCCTATTCTCCTTCAGAAGGTGTGTAGGATGCAAGCCTCTACTCTCAGTAAATCATCAGAGGATTTCTCCATCGTAAAACAAGGCCCTGTCATGTCCTGATAGGTAGTTGACAGATACTGTATGTGTAAGACGTCTTGATAAGAAATATCAGCGTGGAAATACAGAGAAAAAGAAAACCTAGCCCTGTACCCACACACACACAACCTTAAAGGCCAAAAAGGATAAGGCTTCTGGAAAATGAATCTGTTGGCGCCTTGTGGGATGCATTGTTTTGTTGAGGGCCAAGGTACACTTCTCCTGAGTCTTAGTTACTGGCATTTCAAACATACCTAACAAAAAATGAAGACTAAGCACAACTTTAGCAATATGTGGTAATAGTGCAGTCGTAAGGTCAAGTGTAGGTAGTTGGAGAGGAAAGGGTCTGTATTCATAAAGCATCTCAGCGTATGAGTGCTGGTCTAGGATCAGTTTTGCTTTTTAGATTATAATGAATAATGAATAAGATTACATGGACAGCACTTCTAATCTGAGACGCTAAAGCTGCTCTTGAGGAGGAGGAGGAGGAAAGTCAGGTCTTTGAAGATGGTCTGCATCACATCACACAGTCTAACTGGCTCAAATTACAGTAACTTGAAGGTGATGTCTTCGTGACCAAATCTGGTCTGGATCCTAACCTGCGGGTCCCTGTTTAAACTCAGTGTTTACACGTGGCACACATACAAACTGGTCACCTAATGGAGAATGTTAGACAGAACACCCCTGAACAATGGTGATTGTGTGTGTGTGTGTGTGTGTGTGTGTGTGTGTGTGTGTGTGTGTGTGTGTGTGTGTGTGTGTGTGTGTGTGTGTGTGTGTGTGTGTGTGTGTGTGTGTGTGTGTGTGCGTCCCCCTAATGGACAATGCTACCCAGAACACCCCTAAACAAGCCCTGACAGGACACACCCTATTTATGCGCCAAATGCACCAGCCTATTGCAGCCCACTCCTGTTCCACTCCTATTAGCAGTCTCTCACACCAATTAACACTGCAGCAGCCATTCCGGACTGATACACAATGTGTGTTTGCAATTAATGGAAGGACACATGGGTACTTATGGCAGGAATAACTTTATGACAGTGTACCAGTCACCATACCAAATGGCTAACTAACCCTAATGAATGGGAATGAAGGGAAAATAGGTGAATTTGAAGCAAATATTCAAGAGCTAAGATAGGTCTGTGAGGGAATGTCAGCAAACCGCTGAGGTCTACTTTAGAGGATATGTTAGTTGGATAACATAAGCAGTTCCCACCATCGCCCCTTTCAGCGTGGAGGGGTATGGTGTGCGCAGCTCAATAGCGAAACTATAAAGCCAACCACTGCTGTTAACTTCTTCGATATAGGGGGCGCTCTTTTAATTTTTGGATAAAAAAACGTTCCCGTTTTAAACAAGATATTTTGTCACGAAAAGTGTCAGGATTTGGCCAGGGTTGTTCTGGGTTTTGGTCACTAGATGCCCCCATTGTGCTTTTTGACCTTATGTTTTTTCCCTTGTTCCCCATTATTATTTGCACCTGTGCCTCGTTTCCCCTGATTGTATTTAAACCCTTAGTTTCCCTCAGTTCTGGGCTCTGTGTTTGTATGTTAGCACCCAGCCCTAGTGTTCTGTGTATTCTTGTCGATTCCGGTGGATGCTCTTGTGGAATTCTGTTTTTGTTTTTGAGTATCTCTTGAGGCTTTTTTGTGCTATTCCTACCACCTTTTGGATTTGCCATTTTTGTATTGAAGGACTTCTCCTTTTTACTTTATTAAATACACCGTCTTAAGTACTGCTGTGTCTGCCTCATCTTCTGGGTTCTGATGACTATTCGTGGCTCAGTTGGTTAAGTGACTGTTTCTCACTCCGGAGACCCAGGTTCGTAACCGGGTCCTGACAGAAACACAGAGCCAAAAATGAACCCAGAGGCAGCCAGTTCCCAGGACCTTTTTGCCATGCTGTCCCACCACCAGGAGACTGTCCAACGCCACGAAGCCGCCCTGGTTCAGCAAGAGGCCTTAATGGCTAGACATTCTCATCTTCTGTCGGAGATGCTGACTTCCATTAAGCAAATATCTGATCGTCTTACCCCGGCAACAGTTCCCGTCCCAGTACCTCAGATTCACGTACCCATGGCAGTTAACCCCCTGGCTGAACCTCATCTTCCACCTCCCCAACGGTTCTCAGGTGATCCAAGTGCTTGTAAAGGGTTTCTCACCCAATGTTCTCTCTCCTTTGAGCTACAACCCTCGTCGTTTCCCACCGACCGGTCTAAGATCGCTTATATCATCACCCTGCTGTCGGAAAAAGCCCTGGCCTGGGCTACTGCTGTGTGGGATGCCCATAGTTCCTGCTGTGCCAGCTACTCTGCCTTTGCTGAGGAATTCAAACGAGTGTTTCAAGGCCCAAGCAGTGGTTCTGACTCAGCCAAACAGCTTCTGACTCTCCACCAAGGTTGGCGCAGCGTGACGGACTATGCCATCCAGTTCCGCACGGTGGCAGCAGCAAGTGGCTGGAACAACGAGGCGCTCACGGTGTGCTTTCTGAAAGGCCTTTCCGACACTATCCAAGATGAACTGGCCACTCGGGAACCACCGGACAATCTCGAGTCCCTGATCAAGTTGGCCTCACGCATTGACCAGCGTCTGAGAGAGAGAGAACTCAACCGTAGACCTCTAGCCCCTATCAGTCCCAGCTCCGAGTCCCCACCTTTATCCTCGCTGGCTCCATCGGAACCCATGCAGATTGGACGCATCTCCCAGGCTGAGAGAGACCGCCGGATGAGGGAGCGACGCTGTCTATATTGCGGCAAACCGGGCCATTTCCGTTCCACGTGTCCCGGGCTCCAGGGAAACGCTCTGTCCCGTACAGACCGGGGGAACTGTAACGGGAAACATAACCTCCTCCCATCCGTCCAACTCCCGTCTGCTCATTCCAGTCACCCTCTCCTGGGACAACCACAAGCTTCACCTTCAAGCCTTGGTAGACTCTGGAGCCGCAGGTAACTTCATGGATGGTGTCTGGGCGAAGGAGAATTGCGTTCCCTCTGAACCTCTAAGTGAACCCATGAGGGTCACTACATTGGATGGAAGCCCTTTGGGATCTGGACTTGTCACTCATGTCACTACCTCCTTGCGACTTTCAGTTTCACAACACCAGGAATTGATGAACTTTCATTTGATCTCCTGTTCCGAGTTCCCTCTCATCCTTGGATACCCCTGGCTTCACAGCCATAACCCTCACATCGACTGGTCTATGGGCACTATCAAGCAGTGGGGTCCTACGTGCCAAGCTACTTGTATTTTCCAGAATTCCCCGAGTTCTACTCCCGAGTCTTTAGAATCCACCGACCTGACACGAGTTCCCGAGTGTTACCATGACCTCAAACTGGTGTTTAGCAAACAGAGGGCCACCATGCTACCACCCCATAGACCTTACGATTGCCCCATCGACCTGTTTCCGGGCACTTGCCCCCCAGGGTCGGATCTTTTCCCTATCTCCACCCGAACGAGCTGCTATGGATACCTACATCAAGGACGCTCTGGAAGCAGGCCTCATGCGTCCATCCACCTCCCCGGCGGGAGCAGGGTTTTTCTTTGTGGCCAAGAAAGACGGTGGATTACGTCCTTGCATCGACTACCGGGGACTCAATGCCATAACCGTCCGTAACCGTTACCCGCTACCCCTTATGGCCACAGCCTTCGAGCTGCTCCAGGAAGCAGTTGTTTTCACTAAGCTTGACCTGCGGAACGCATACCATCTTGTGCGGATCAGACCTGGTGACAAGTGGAAGACCGCTTTCAACACGCCTACTGGTCACTATGAATACTTGGTGATGCCCTTCGGCCTGACCAACGCCCCAGCGGTGTTCCAAGCGCTCATAAACGATGTGCTTAGGGATATGCTTAACATATTTGTGTTCGTTTACTTGGATGACATCCTCATCTTTTCGAGCTCCCTTCAAGAACACACTAAGCATGTCAGACAAGTACTCAAACGCCTCCTAGACAGCCATCTGTACGTTAAGCCGGAAAAATGTGAATTCCATTCATCCCGAGTACAATTCCTGGGATTTGTAGTGGAACCCGGTCGAGTCCAAATGGACCCCAGGAAGGTAGGGGCGGTAGCGGATTGGCCCACCCCCAAATCCGTTAAGGAAGTTCAGCGTTTCCTGGGCTTCACAAACTTTTACCGCAAGTTCATCAAGAACTTCAGCTTGGTGGCAGCACCTCTCTCAGCTTTAACCAAGGGTGGCAATGCAAGGTTTTTGTGGGGAAGAGAAGCTGAGACGGCCTTCCAAGGACTCAAGCAGCGCGTTCTCTCTGCTCCCATCCTGATACTACCGACTACGGATGAACCATTTGTGGTGGAGGTAGACGCATCAGAGGTTGGTGTTGGAGCTGTCCTGTCTCAGAGGGGTGAAGACAAGAAGCTTCATCCGTGCGCTTTCTTCTCACACCGACTTACCCCGACTGAGAGGAACTACGATGTGGGGGATCGTGAACTCCTAGCGGTTAAGATGGCATTGAAGGAATGGAGACACTGGCTCGAGGGGGCTTCTCACCCGTTTCAAGTGCTTACGGACCACAAAAATCTGGAGTATATCCAGCAGGCGAAGCGGTTGAACTCTAGACAAGCTAGATGGTCTCTTTTCTTCAATCGATTCCAGTTTATCCTCACCTATCGGCCCGGGTCGAAGAATCTCAAACCGGATGCCCTGTCCCGAGTCTACGCTCCTGCCATTCGAGATGACACAGACATGCCTGTCCTTCCTGCTGCTAAGATTGTGGCTCCGATCTCGTGGCAAGTTGAGGATACCGTGAGACGTGCTCAAGCTAGCGAACCGGACCCGAAAGGAGGTCCTGCCAATCGGTTGTTTGTCCCCAAGGCAGTGAGGACTCAGGTCCTTCTGTGGGGGCACTCCTCTCGCCTCACCTGTCATCCGGGCGTAGGTCGCACCTTGGAGTTCATCCAGCGTAAGTTCTGGTGGCCTACCATAAGAGAAGACGTTGCCACTTTCGTCAATGCCTGTCCCGTGTGCTGCCAGGGCAAATCTTCTCACCTCCGCCCTCAAGGACTCCTTCACCCTTTACCTGTTCCCCACAGACCCTGGTCCCATATCTCATTGGACTTTATTACTGGACTTCCTCCAGCCCATGGCAATACTACTATCCTAGTCATAATCGACAGGTTTTCAAAGGCGGCCAGGTTCGTCCCTCTGACTAAGTTACCTTCTGCCAAGGAAACGGCTGAGTTGGTAATTAATCATGTGTTCCGAGTCTTCGGCATTCCTCAAGATATGGTTTCTGACAGAGGTCCCCAGTTCGCCTCAAGGTTTTGGAAGGCCTTCTGCCAACTCATGGGGGCTTCTGCCAGTCTATCTTCAGGGTACCATCCGGAGTCCAACGGCCAAACAGAGAGGATGAATCAAGAGCTGGAAACCACCCTCCGATGTATGACTCGTGACAACCCGTCCACATGGTCATCCTTTATTGTTTGGGCCGAATACGCGCACAACACCTTGCGCTCCTCCTCCACTGGTATGTCCCCGCACGAGTGTCAGTTTGGCTATGCTCCTCCATTGTTCCCGGACCAGGAGGCAGAAGTCAGAGTGCCTTCAGCCTTGAAGTTCGTCAGACGCTGTCGGCTTATGTGGAGGAAGACCCGTCTTAATCTTATGCGTTCCTCACAGAGGTACCAACAACAAGCCAACAGACGTCGCTGTCCCGGGCCTACCCTGCGCCCCGGCCAGAGAGTCTGGCTCTCCACAAGAGACTTACCTCTACGGGTGGAGTCTCGCAAGCTGTCCCAAAATACATCGGTCCCTTCAAGGTTGCCAGGAGAGTTAACCCAGTTTCTTATCGCCTACACTTACCCAGATCCCTTAAGATTAATCCCACATTTCACATTTCGTTGTTAAAACCTGTTGTTTTTTCTCCCCTTGTCCCGGCAGACAGACCTCCCCTCCGCCTCGTGTCATTGGAGGCCAGCCGGCTTATACCGTCCATCGGATACTGGATTCCCGCCGGGTGCAGCGGTCCTGGCAGTATCTGGTGGACTGGGAAGGCTACGGTCCCGAGGAGCGCTCCTGGGTTCCTGCCAAAGACATCCTGGACCCTGACCTCATTCGTCAGTTCAGGGCCCTCCACCCTGAGAGAGCTGGTAGGAACGTCAGGAGCCGTTCCTAGGGGGGATTCTGTCAGGATTTGGCCAGGGTTGTTCCGGGTTTTGGTCACTAGATGCCCCCATTGTGCTTTTTGACCTTATGTTTTTTCCCTTGTTCCCCATTATTATTTGCACCTGTGCCTCGTTTTCCCTGATTGTATTTAAACCCTTAGTTTCCCTCAGTTCTGGGCTCTGTGTTTGTATGTTAGCACCCAGCCCTAGTGTTCTGTGTATTCTTGTCGATTCCGGTGGATGCTCTTGTGGAATTCTGTTTTTGTTTTTGAGTATCTCTTGAGGCTTTTTGTGCTATTCCTACCACCTTTTGGATTTGCCATTTTTGTATTGAAGGACTTCTCCTTCTTACTTTATTAAATACACCGTCTTAAGTACTGCTGTGTCTGCCTCATCTTCTGGGTTCTGCTGACTATTCGTGGCTCAGTTGGTTAAGTGACTGTTTCTCACTCCGGAGACCCAGGTTCGTAACCGGGTGCTGACAGAAAAGATGCTCGACTATGCATATAATTGACAGCTTTGGAAAGAAAACACTGACGTTTCCAAAACTGCAAAGATATTGTCTGTGAGTGCCCCAGAACTAATGCTACAGGCGAAACCAAGATGAAATTTCATACAGGAAATGCCCCAGAATTTGAATGCGCTGTGTTCCAATGTCTCCTTATATGGCTGTGAATGCGCCCTACACTTTCTGTCATTTCCCCAAGGTGTCTGCAGCATTGTGACGTATTTGTAGGCATATCATTGGAAGATTGACCATAAGAGACTACATTTACCAGGTGTCGAAATTATTGCGTAATCTCCAGCTGCATGCACGTTTCCATTTGGTTCAGAAGAGAAAGGCAACTGCCACGAATGATTTATCATCGAAAAGATATGTGAAAAACACCTTGAGGATTGATTCTAACCAACGTTTGTCATGTTTCTGTCGATATTATGGAGTTAATTTGGAAAAAAGTTTGGCGTTGTAATGACTGAATTTTCAGGGGTTTTTCTTAGCCAAACGTGATGAACAAAACGGAGCGATTTCTCCTACACAAATAATCTTTTTGGAAAAACTGAACATTTGCTATCTAACTGAGAGTCTCCTCATTGAAAACATCCGAAGTTCTTCAAAGGCAAATGATTTTATTTGAATGATTTTCTTGTTTTTGTGAAAATGTTGCTTGTTGAATGCTAGGCTTAATGCTATGCTAGCTATCAATACTCTTACATAAATGCTTGTGTAGCTATGGTTGAAAAGCATATTTTGAAAATCTGACAGTGTTGTTAACAAAAGGCTAAGCATGTGAGCCAATATATTTATTTCATTTCATTTGCGATTTTCAAAAATAGTTAACGTTGCGTTATGCTAATGCGCTTGAGGCTATGATTACGCTCCCGGATAAGGGATTGCTCGACGCTAGAGGTTAAGCAACGAACCACTGCAGGGAGAACTTTCTGACATTGACTAACATTCCTTTAGTAACTATTAGAGATGGCTTGACAATGTTTATAACAGAATAGAGACCACACCTCATTGATCATATGAAAACAGAGCACACACACGCACACGTCACGCACACCCCCATACACTCATACACAGACTCACTTATCACTGGATGTGAGAGTCTGTAAGGGGTCAACACACACCTCCGACCTCCCCATGTCTACATAGTGCTTAACTATATGATGTTATTTATTTTATTTTATTTAACCAGGAAGGGCTCATTGAGATTTTAAATATATTTTTCAAGAGCGTCCTGGCCAAGATAGGCAGCACCAAGTCATAACACAATTAGAGACAGACATGAAAAACTACACAAGTAAAATTACTAATCTAGTAAAAACCATAGAATTCACAAAGTCATGATGAGCAGTATTGATCCAGTAATTAATTGATTTCTGCACGGACTAACTGACTAGCCAACGGGTGAGCCATATGTGGAGCTCATTATTTAGTATGCATTATTCATATACTTTACCAGTAGTATAGACCCATACATCCCAGAAATATTGGTCAATATAGGCAATAGAGGGCAATAGGGAGGAAGTGAAGGCCACAACAGGCTTTGTGATTCCTCCATTAGAAAATGTAATCACACATATTGTAATAAGGCATCCAAGAAACGTATGTTAACGTTTGTAGGGTGGCAAGGCCATGACAGAGTTTGTCCGCTTCTTCAATTAAAATGTTAAGATGCAAATTGCTAAAACTATTAGCAAAATACTTATTTTGTACATAATGTTGCTGCTACCGTCTCTTATGACAAAAAATAACTTATTGACATCAGAGCAGCGATTACTCACCTCAAACTGGAAGAATATTTTTTCCTTTAACTAGTCCAACGGGAAGGAAATACTCCTTTCCTGGGAACAGGACCAAATCCCTGTAAGTTGTGTGAAGAAAAGCCGGTGTCACGCCCTGGTCTATATTTATTATGTTATCTTCATTTATTGGGTCAGGCCAGGGTGTGACATGGGTTTATTTGTAGTGTGTTTCGTCTTGGGGTTGTGTGGGGTGTATAGATTGGTCTGTGGCTGCCTGAGGCGGTTCTCAATCAGAGTCAGGTGATTATCGTTGTCTCTGATTGGGAACCATATTTAGGTAGCCTGGGTATCACTGTGTGTTTTGTGGGTGATTGTTCCTGTCTCTGTGTAGTTTCACCAGATAGGCTCGGTCACTTTGGTTTTTCTTTTTACTTGTTTTGGAAGAGAAGAGAACGAGCGCCATTCTCCTTGCGGAGATGGTGCTAAATACATCAACACGGTCGGTCCCTGGGATTGGGCTGGCCAACACGATTCGGTTTGCTTGGAAGGAAAAGGAGCTGGAGCCTTTAGGACGGGAATCTTTTGGAAGGATAATATTGATGAGGATTCTAAAGCTGACGGTGAAGGACGTGTTTTGTTTCCATGGCAACTCGTTGGAGGGAGCATACGACGTGGCACTATATACAGAGGAAAAACACGATGATAACCTGAGAAGGGCAAGAGCAGTGGGAGGTGAGAGGCCGATGTGCCACTACGAAATAACAAGCCTGGCGAAGAATAACTTTAGGGTTGTAACTGTCAACACTTACAACCCTTACGTTAAGGACGAAGAGGTGAGGGCCTTTCTGGGGAGATACATGGATAACGTCTCCTCAGCAAGGCACCTCAAAGACTCCCTTGGGTTTTGGAATGGGAGGAGAGGCTTCCAGGCCCTCCTCAGAGAGGACCCAAAGGGACATGGTGGCTACCTCCATCCTCCTGCTATGTTCTCCCTAGGGGCTGACAGGGGGACGTTGTTTTATGCACGTCAGCCCCCATTTTGCAGGCGCTGTATGGCCTACAGTCACATATTCGCCTCGTGCAGTACAAGAAAATGCAGATTTTGTGCATCTGAGGATCACGAGGCGAGGGATTGTGACAAGCCTAAGACGTGCCATTGGTGTGGCTCGTCAGCACACCTGTGGCGGGGGTGCCCGGCCCGTCAGAGGTCATATGCGTCTGCGGCTGGGGGGGAGCAGGAGCGGGGATGGGGGAAGAAGAGGAGGGGAAGGAAGCACGCCTCATGACCAGAGTACAGGTCCAGAGGGGAAGGCCACAAGGAAGGAAGAGGAGCAAAAAGCGGCGGATGGAAGAGAGAAGGAAACGGAAGGCACGGGAGTAGGAGAACCAGGAAAAGCGGCGGAAGAAGGCAACCGAGTGGAGGAGCATGAGAGAGAAGAAAGCGAGGGAGGAGTGGTGGAGAAGGAGACAGTGGAAGAGCAAGTGGACTGGGGGAAAGTCCCCTGGTGGAAGAGATGAGGGGTATGGTGGAGGAGCTGGCGGGGGGGAGGGTGGTATCTCTCCACTGCCGCCATCACCAAAGAAGAGAATGAAGAGGAGGGTGCGATTGGCCGACAGTGAGGGGGAGGGGATGGCCAAGAGAGTGATGGGGGTGGGAGAAACCTCTGGGTTGCTGCTGGTTTCCCCAGGCCCTCAACTTCTGTTGGGTGGGGACACACCTAACAAGACTCAGGACTGGGTACAGGAGGAGGTGGGGAGTTTTTTGTTTGGGGACTCAGCCTCCCCGATTTTTTTCCAAACCAGCTGCAACACTGGGGAGGGGGAGGATTGTGGGGAGCCAAACACTATTCCTGCATCCTGGGATGGTGTGATGGAGGAAGAGGGGGGGATGTCGGGATTACGGATGGTGTTCTCACCGGTAGATATCACTTGGCTCTGTCATAACCTCACATGGTCTCTCCTATCATTGCTATCATTGCTATGCAGACGACACACAATTAATCTTCTCCTTTCCCCCTTCTGATGACCAGGTGGCAAATCGCATCTCTGCATGTCTGGCAGACATATCAGTGTGGATGACGGATCACCACCTCAAGCTGAACCTCGGCAAGACGGAGCTGCTCTTCCTCCCGGGAAGGACTGCCCGTTCCATGATCTCGCCATCACGGTTGACAACTCCATTGTGTCCTCCTCCCAGAGCGCTAAGAACCTTGGCGTGATCCTGGACAACACCCTGTCGTTCTCAACCAACATCATGGCGGTGGCCCGTTCCTGTAGGTTCATGCTCTACAACATCCGTGGAGTACGACCCTGCCTCACACAGGAAGCGGCGCAGGTCCTAATCCAGGCACTTGTCATCTCCCGTCTGGATTACTGCAACTCGCTGTTGGCTGGGCTCCCTGCCTGTGCCATTAAACCCCTACAACTCACCCAGAACGCCGCAGCCCGTCTGGTGTTCAACCTTCCCAAGTTCTCTCACGTCACCCCGCTCCTCCGCTCTCTCCACTGGCTTCCAGTTGAAGCTCGCATCCGCTACAAGACCATGGTGCTTGCCTACGGAGCTGTGAGGGGAACGGCACCGCAGTACCTCCAGGCTCCGATCAGGCCCTACACCCAAACAAGGGCACTGCGTTCATCCACCTCTGGCCTGCTCGCCTCCCTACCACTGAGGAAGTACAGTTCCCGCTCAGCCCAGTCAAAACTGTTCGCGGCTCTGGCCCCCAATGGTGGAACAAACTCCCTCACGACGCCAGGACAGCGGAGTCAATCACCACCCTCCGGAGACACCTGAAACCCCACCTCTTCAAGGAATACCTAGGATAGGATAAAGTAATCCTTCTCACCCCCCCCCTTAAATGATTTAGATGCACTATTGTATAGTGGCTGTTCCACTGATGTCAGAAGGTGAATTCACCAATTTGTAAGTCGCTCTGGATAGGAGCGTCTGCTAAATGACTTAAATGTAAATGTATATGGAGCAGGGGAGCATCGGGTGAGTCTCCTGTTTTTGTTTTTTTTTCTGTCTGGGTTTAGAATTTGAGTGTATTACATGTTTTTATTTTTTCATGGAGTCTAATTTTACTTTTGTTAGTTTAAATGTAAGGGGTTTAAGGGATTTTGTTAAGAGGAGGGCGGTTTTTAGTTATTTGGAGGATGTGGGGTTTGGTTTTTGTTTTTTACAGGAGGTTCACCTGAGGGTTGGAGGGGATGTTAGTAGGTTTAAGAGGGAGTGGGACAAGGGGGAGTCGGTTTGGGGTGTTGGGGGGTGCACTCATCGGGGGTAGGGATTTTGTGTGGGCACAGGGAGGTAAAAGTGGAGGATTCTTTTGTGGTAATGCAGGGAGGGTTATAGGGGTGGATGTCACGATAAGGGATTGTAAATTTAGATTAGTGGTGGTGTATGGGCCACAGGTGGTGGCAGACAGGAGGGAGATGGTGGACTGTCTGACGCCCCTGTGTGTCACAAATAGGAAATTAGTGATGGGGGGGGATTTTAATACAGATTTAGGAAGAGGGGGGATAGCAGTGCAGGTGCCATTGCCAGGCTAATGGCTTGCCATGGTCTGGTAGATGGTGGTCTGCACACTACCCCGAAAATGGACGGTCCTACTTGGCGCAACTCCAGGGGGGTTGAGCGGAGGCTCGACTATATTTTTGTACCCAGGTCTTTGGGTAAGTTGTCTGGGCGGCTGTTGCCTGTTTTCTTTTCGGATCACGACGGGGTGCTCCTGCAGGTGGGGTCGCCAGTCTGCCTCTTTGGTAGGGGGTACTGGAAGCTAGATCGGGATGTGCTGGAGGAGCAGGCTTTTGTTGACGGGTTTTATGGTTTCTTTTGGAGGCTTGAGGGCCTCCGGTCCATGTGAGAGGGGGTGTTAGATTGGTGGGAATTAGTTAAGGTGAGGATTAGGGCTTTTATAATAGGGTATTGCAAGAGGGAAAAAAGGGAGGAGAGGAGGGAGGTGGATCGTATCCAAAGGTAAATTGAACTCGAATACGAGGCAGGCAACCTCGGCGGGTCGTTTGACTGGGAGAGATCCTCAACCCTAAAGGCGCAGCTCAGGGAGTTGCAGGAGCGGAAGGCTCGAGCTTTCCTGGAGCGTGCGCATAGTGGCTTTCTAGAACATAATGAGACTTGTTCTGCTATGTTCTTTAAGTTGGTTAGGGCAAGACAGAGTAGGAAGGTAATGCATGGTGTTAGGGAAGAAAATGGTAGTATAGTTAGAGAACCAGAGGATATGGTCAGGGTGACAACTGATCATTTCCAAGGTTTATTTAAGGAAAGGGGAATAGATGTAGAGCAGGGAAATGTGTTTTTAGAACACTTGTCCAGGCGGTTGCCGGAGGACTTTAGAGAAGTGATGGAGGCCCAGATCTCACTAGAAGAGGTTGAGAGCGCTCTTAGGAGGATGGGAAAAGGGAAGGTGCCTGGGATGGATGGGCTGCCGGCTGAGTTTTCTCTCAAGTTTTGGGGTATACTTGGACCAGTGGTACTCGAAGTCTTGAAGGCCATCCTTGAGACGCGGGTCCCGGGGGGGGATCAATGGCTGTTGGTGTGCTGTCACTTTTATATAAGAAAGGGGAAGTAACAGACCTTGGCAACTGGCGGCCGTTGACCATGCTGTGTGTAGATTACAAGCTACTTGCAAAGGTTTTAGCAGACTGGTTGCGCACAGCCCTTCCCTACATCGTTCATGAGGATCAGACGTGCGGGGTAGAGGGCCGCTCTATTAGATGGAACCTACAGTTAATCAGGGACTCCATCGCTTGGGTTGAAGATAGAGGACTGCCTTTTATGGTAGCAGCGCTAGATCAGGCGAAAGCCTTCGATCGCGTGAATAGATCCTTTTTATTCAGAGTGTTTGGTCGATTAGGATTTGGGGAGAAGTTTATAGGATGGATTCATACATTAAATGTCGGAGCGGGGTGCCGAGTTAGTGTAAATAGTCACTTGGGTGACGTTTTTGACCTCTCGTCTGGGGTCAGGCATGGGTGCCCACTCTCGGCTCTCCTCTTCGTTCTGTACATGGAGCCTCTGGGAGCTGCCATTAGGGCAGACACAGGGGTGGAAGGTTTGATGATCCCTGGAAGTGGTGGGCTGCGTGTTAAGATGGGGGAGGATGAAGAGGGAGGAGAGGAAGTGGGGGCAGCATGCTGCTCGGGAGAGGTGGAAGGGGGTTTAGGGCTGGGTGTCATTTAGATTTGTAAGGGGATAGATTAGGGACGGGGAGATAGGGAAAGGTATTTGGTAGGGTGACTGGGAGGGAAGATGCTCCCCTGAGGTTTTGTTTGGGGTTTATGTTTAGTTAAATTAGTTTAATTAAAATACCATCTTTTGAGTATGTTTGAAAATTATGAGTTGTAAATTTTTTATAAAAAAAAAAAAAGCAGTCAGGGCTGTTTCGGTTTTCGACGTTTGTTGTTTTGTATTGTTCGTGTTTTTTTTCATCATTAAAGATGTATCGAACGAACCACGCTGCATTTTGGTCCGATCCTTATTCCACCTCTTCGTCAGAGAAGGAGGTAGAAGAAACCCGTTACAGCCGGAGAAAAAGGGGTCGGGCTGCCTTCTGAGAGTAAACTCCCACTGCCATCTGTTCTATTGGCAAACGTGCAATCATTGGAAAATAAAATTGATGACCTACGATCAAGATTATCCTACCAACAGAACATTAAAAACTGTAATATCTTGTGTTTCACTGAGTCGTGGCTGAATGACGACATGGATAATATAGAGCTGGTGGGATTTTCCATCCAACGGCAGAACAGAGAAGCTATGTCTGGTAAGACGAGAGGTGGGTGTGTGTGTCTATTTGTCAATAACAGCTGGTGCACGATGTCTAATATTAAAGAAGTCTTGAGGTATTGCTTGCCTGAGGTAGAGTACCTTATGATAAGCTGTAGACCACACTATCTTCCAAGAAAGTTCTCATCTATATTATTCGTAGCCATCTATTTCCAACCACAGAACGATGCTGGCACTAACACCGCACACAACCAACTCTATAAGGACATAAGCAAACAAGAAAATGCTCATCCAGAAGCGGCGCTCCCAGTGTCCGGGGACTTTAATGCAGGCATATTTAAATCGGTTTTTACCTAATTTCTACCAGCATGTCACATGTGAAAGAAAAAAAACTCCAGACCACTTTAACTCCACAAACAGAGATGCATACAAAGCTCTCCACTGCCCTCCATTTGGCAAATCTGATCATTCTATCCTACCAGTTCATCCTTACAGGAAAAAACTACAGCAGGAAGTACCAGTGACTCGCTCAATACGGAAGTGGTCAAATGAAGCAGATGCTACGGTACAGGACTGTTTTGCAAGCGCAGACTGGAATATGTTCCCGGGATTCATCAAATGGCATTGAGGAGTATACCACTTCAGTCACCAGCTTCATCAATAAGTGCATCAACAATGTCGTCCCCACAGTGAAAGTACGTACATGTTTCAAACAGACCACCATAGTCCCTGTGTCCAAGGAAGTGAAGGTAACCTGCCTAAATGATTACCGCCCCATAGCACTCAAGTTGGTACCCATGAAGTGATTTGAAAGGCTGGTTATGGCTCAAATCATGCGAACTGGGAATTGTTCCAGGGTAGCCTCAGAGAATAACATTGATTTATACTTGGACTCTGTGAGTGAGTTTATAAGGAAGTGCATTGGAGGTGTTGTACCCACTGTGACTATTAAAACCTACCCTAACCAGAAAACGTGGGAAAACGCATGAAACTGAATGTGCGAACCACCGCATTTAACCATGGAAAGATGACAGGGAATGTGGCCGAATACAAACAGTGTAGTTATTCCCTCCGCAAGACAATCAAACAAGCGAAATGTCAGTATAGGGACAAAGTGGAGTCGCAATTAAATGGCTCAGACATGAGACGTATATGGTAGGGTCTACAGGCAATTACGGACTACAAAAAGAAAACCAGCCACGTCACGGACACCGACGTCTTGCTTTCAGAGCCAAACACCTTGCCAGCTTTGAGGACAATACAGTGCCTCCGACGCGGCCTGCTACCAACGACTGTGGGCACCCCCTTTCGTTCTCTGTGGCTGACGTGAGAAAGACATTTAAACATTTTAACTCTCACAAGGCTGCTGGCCCAGACGGCATCCCTAGCCACATCCACAGAACAGCTGGCTGGTGTGTTTAAAGTCCTGGACTTTCTGGCAGGCTTTCCCCAGGTGGTGAAGGTAGGAAACAACATCTCCACTTCGCTGATCCTCAACCCTGGGGCACCACAAGGGTGCATGCTCAGCCCCCTCCTGTACTCCCTGAACACCCATGGGTGCGTGGCCATGCACGCCTCCAAATCAATCATCAAGTTTGCAGACGACACAACAGTAGTGGGCTTGATTACCAACAGCGCCGAGACAGCCTACAGGGAGGAAGTGAGGGCACCCGGAGTGTTGTGTCAGGAAAACAACTTCTCACTCAACAAAACAAAGGAGATGATTGTGAACTTCAGGAGACGGCAGAGAGAGCACCCCCCTATCCATATCGAAGCGACAGTGGTGGAGAAGGTGGAAGGTTCCTCGACGTACACATCACATACAAACTGAATTGGTCCACCCACACAGACAGTGTGGTGAAGAAGGCGCAAGAGCGTCTCTTCAACCTCAGCCGGCAGAAGAAATGTGGCTTGTCAACAAAAACCCTCACAAACTTTTACAGATGCACAATTGAGAGCATCCTGTCAGGCCTGGTACGGCAACTGCACTGCCCTCAACTGCAAGGATCTCCAGAGGGTGGTGCGGTCTGCACAACGCATCACCGGGGTCAAACTCCCTACCCTCCAGGACACCTACAGTACCCAATGTCAAAGAAAGGCCAAAAAGTTTATAGACAACAACCACCCGAGCCACTGTCTGTTCACCCCGCTACTATCCAGAATTCGAGGTCAGTACAGGTGCATCAAAGCTGGGACCGAGAGACTGAATACCATCTTCTATCTCAAGGCCATCAGACTGTTAAACAGCCATCACTAACACAGAGAGGCTGCTGCCTACATACAGACTCAAAATATTGGCAACTTTAAGAAATGGATCACTAGTCCCTTTAAATAATGGCACTTTAATAATGTTTACATATCTTACATTACTCATCTCATATGTATATACATGTATCTTATACAATCTTTTGCATCTTGCCTATGCCGCTCGGTCATTGCTCATCCATATACTTTTGTACATATTCTCATTCCATCCCTTTATATTTGTGTGTATTAGGTAGGTGTTGTGGAATTGTTAGATTACTTGTTAGATATTACTGCACTGTCGGCACTAGACGCACAAGCATTTCGCTACACTCGCATTAACATCTGCTAACCATGTGTATGTGACCAATAACATTTGATTTGTTTTAGCATCTTTCCAACAAGAGATGTTTTCAGAAACAAAACATTGGTGTTGCAGTGTGACTGCACTTTTACAATAAATTCACTGACTACATTGCAACAAGAGAAAGGGAGCAACCACAGAAATAAGGACGTTTGGTCTAACGGTTCTCTGATGCTCTATCAGACGATGGGGATTCCAAAGTAAACGAAGGTCAATGACCATTTCACAGAGATGGAGGATGAAGCTTGCCCTCTTCTCTTCTTCTCTTTAGACTCCTTCTCTGGGGATCACTTTATATAAGAGAGAGAGGATAGAGAAAGAGTGAAATATACAGAGAGAGTGAGACACAGAGTAATAAAAGATAGAGAGCGAGGGAGAGACAGAGAGAGCGATATATGTATATATATATAATTAGAGAGAGAGAGAGAGTGAGTAAAAGAGGGAGACAGAGAGAGAGAGTGTGAGAAAGAGTAATATCTATATAGAGAGAGTGAGATAGTGAGAGGGGAGATTCAGAGAGAGAGTGAAAGAGAGAGACAGAGTGTGAGAGAGCGAGCAGAGAGAGTAAGCGATGGTCATGATGACAATACTGACAATAGAGTAACTGTCCAAAGTGAAACAACCAACCTGAAAGCATCCAGATCGACATCCTGGAAAAGGAACATAGAACGTTATGAGAATTGGCCAATGGGGGGCTAACATGCAAAGGTCAACTCACTTTGGGTATGTCACCTTCAAATAACTACATTTGTATGGTCAGCTCTGACCTCTGTACACTCCCTTCAGCTTCCATTAACACTGACTCAACTCTAGACTGGCTTCAGTTCACTTTCAACTATTACTGTGAGGGAGAGTGGGAGTGAAGTTATCCCAAGAGTACAGGAAACCATTAATAATTGACTGAGGAAAAGCCTGAAACTGTGTTAACTTGAATATTCCTGTTTGAAAAAATATAAAAAAAATAGCCAAGGCTAGACTGAATTAAGGTGAGTCTAAAACATTTCTTCAGGCCTACACACAATGACTTCATATTTCATAACTCAGTGTAATTATAGTGATTACTTATTTCTGGCATACGTCAAACATATTTCCATCTATGCACATGACTTCAATTTTCACAACCCATTTGTTAAAGCTTATGTATTTCTGGCATGTAAAACATAATTATTTCCATCACATTAACTCATTCTAAAACACAGAGCCACATTAGCTAAATTAACCTGGGGAGCTCCGGACAGAGCATCCATGCAGTGAGGACTGTTATAGGTGCTCTAAAAATATAATGCTACTATTAGCTACTTATTTGACTCCAGACACTTTCATGATGAATGAACCCTTTATGACCTCACTCAGAATCTCTTAAATGGGAAGACGTGAGTTCTGATTGGACCAAAATCTGAATTCTAGAATTCAAAGAAGCGGAAGAGGATGACATCAATCTCACATCAGTGACAGTTCTACACACTCTCTCTCTAGTTTCATGTCTTATATTTGAGCTACACACATGGCTAAGTGGTTTTAACTGTAGAGCTGTAAGTGTGTGGGTGGTGGGTGGTGCTGTGAAAAATGCAACAACCTGTGAGATACGATGTGGCTTGGGATACTCCTGTGAGTTAGTGAGTTGGTTAATTAAAGACGTACAACTTCCTCACCTGGTCGAAGGTTAAAAAACAGATATTTGTCCCAATATGGCATTCTGTTAATGATCACAATAGCCATTATCACCTCCCCTTTCTGAAAGTCCAGACTGGCCAAAGACCCGTGCCCCCCATACCCATCCCACAGTATGCCGTACCACAGTCGAAGGGACAGACAGACAAAGTGACAGACAATCAAACTGACATGGTCTGTGACAACAAGCAGCTGGAACTGTTACTGATGAGTCCTGCTTGACATTTACTATCGTCAATTTACTAATGGTGGTCTCAGAATGGCAAGGCCCCAAGTTGTGTTTTAATGGGGTCTGAGAGTGGCAGGGCCCAGAGTTGTAATTCCCCAGAGAGGCATGGGACTGGGGTATAATTGGGTCCTGATTAGGGTCTGGGTAAATTGATGATGGATTATGACCAATACATTTTAATTTATGTGGCCATTAGAAGTGGCTGGTTGATCCTGCCATGCAGAGCAGACAGAGATGTAAATGGGCTCAATAGAAATGTGTCCCAAATGGAACACTATTCCCAACATAGTGCACTACTTTTGACCACAGCACTATGGGTCCTGGTTTGAAGTAGTGTATGGAGTGCCATTTGGAATGTTTTTTTATTTTACCTTTTTTTATCTAGGCAAGTCAGTTAAGATCAAATTCTTATTTTCAAAGACAGCATAGGAACAGTGGGTTAACTTCCTTGTTCAGGGGCAGAAAGACAGATTTTTTCCTTGTCAGCTCGGGGATTCAATCTTGCAACCTTTCGGTTACCAGTCCAACGCTCTAACCACTAGGTTACCTGCAGCTACCATGTAGCTCAAGCTGCATAGCTTTACCCACTAATTAGTACCGATGCTATCCAGGCCGTGCAGGATTCTCGATGGTCTGCCAAAACGCACATTTTGGGCCTTGTTACCTGCAACTATGAGGTGTAATTTTAGGGAGGATTTGACAACTACAGTGCCTTGCAAAAGTTTTAATCTCTGTCACGACTCCCGCTGAAGTTCGTAGTCACAGGCCGACTAGCTGCCACCAATCCCTTTTTCCTTTTCTGTTAGTTTAGTCTTATTAGTAGCACCTGTCCCTATTTGTGTTTTCTTGATTTTCTAGCCTATTTAAGCTTGTTAGGCCCGCTTTAGTTTGTGCGGGATTATTTTGTGTTCATGTTTAGTGTTGGCTGTGGTTTTGTGCTCCGGACCATTTTACCCTGTGTTTTGGGTTGGTCAGTGTTTTCCGCCCTGTGTTTGGGCATGACCGTTTGTGCCGGAATAAAGTGCCTATTTTTCTCGAACCCTCTGCTCTCTGCACCTGACTCCTACCTTCCACTCCTACTCATCCGTCACAATCTCCCTTTGCGTGTTTCCTATTTTGTTGCGTTACAACCTGCAAGTTAAATGGATTTTTTTGGGGATTTCATGTAATGGACATACATAAAATAGTCCAAATTGGTGAAGTGAAATGAAAAAAATAAAAATAACTGAATCCCTAAAAAACATTTCCACTGCATTACAGCACTGCCACAAAAGGACCAGCTGACATTGTGTCAGTGATTCTCTTGTTAACGAGGACAATGCTGGAGATCACTCTGTCATGCTGATTGAGTTTGAATAACAGACTGGAAGCTTCAAAAGGAGGGTGGTGCTTGGAATCATTGTTCTTCCTCTGTCAATCATGGTTACCTGCAAGGAAACATGTGCTGTCATCATTTCTTTGCACAAAAAGGGCTTCACAGGCAAGGATATTGCTGCCAGTAAGATTGCACCTAAATCAACCATTTATCGGATCATCAAGAACTTCAAGGAGAGCGGTTCAATTGTTGTGAAGAAGGCTTCAGGGTGCCCAAGAAAGTCCAGCAAGCACCAGGACCGTCTCCTAAAGTTGATTCAGCTGCGGGATCGGGGCACCACCAGTACAGAGCTTGCTCAGAAATGGCAACTGGCAGGTGTGAGTGCATCTGCATGCACAGTGAGGCAAATACTTTTGGATGATGGCCTGGTGTCAAGAAGGGCAGCAAAGAAGCCACTTATCTGCAGGAAAAACATCAGGGACTGACTGATATTCTGCAAAAGGTACAGGGATTGGACTGCTGAGGACTGGGGTAAAGTCATGAATCCCCTTTCTGATTGTTTGGGGCATCCGGAAAAAAGCTTGTCCGGAGAAGACAAGGTGAGCGCTACCATCAGTCCTGTGTCATGCCAACACTAAAGCATCCTGAGACCATTCATGTGTGGGGTTGCATCTCAGCCAAGGGAGTGGGCTCACTCACAATTTTGCCTAAGAACACAGCCATGAATAAAGAATGCTACCAACACATCCTCCGAGAGCATCTTCTCCCAACCATCCAGGAACAGTTTGGTGACAAACAATGCATTTTCCAGCATGATGGAGCACCTTGCCATAAGGCAAAAGTGATAAATAACTGGTTCGGGGAACAAAACATCGATATTTTAGGTCCATGGCCAGGAAACTACCCAAACCTTAATCCCATTGAAAACTTGTGGTCAATCCTCAAGAGGCGGGTGGACAAACAAAAACCCACAAATTCTGACAAACTCCAAGCATTGATTATGCAAGAATGGGCTGCCATCAGTCAGGCATGATGTGGGAAATAGGAAAAATACCAAGTGGAGTGAATACTTTCGCAAGCCACTGTATAGACTGTATACGTAAACTGTGCTTCTGAGTTTTGAGAAATTTGCGAAGTGATCAAATAAGTATTGCAGGACTCTTTCAAGTCGATTGGGAGATGTGAAATATATGTGAAATATTGGGGAAACGACACTCCGTCAACCAATATGCTTCAATCTAGGGAATATTTTTCATAAAATAAAAGCCTTTGACTCCGTTATACCCTCAAGGTACAGAAATATCTATAAATCTCTGTAAAGTTCACTTGTTTGGTGCGAGCTTTGTAGAAGGCTAATATCACTCATATTGATCTGTGTGAATGGGGATTTGGAGGCAGACAAACAGACTATAATATTTGCACATGAAGTGCAGCTGGTATTAGTTGTGTGATATTGAGGGAGCATCTCTAGGCCTATGTAATATAGGAAAAGGTTTAATAAAGCTTTCTCTCCGATCTCCCCAGCTGTACCAATTCATCTCTATTGGTCAATTGGTTCTGCCTCTTTTGATCATCTCATTGAAGAAGTAGGGTCACGCTTGCCAGACACTTTGCTGAATTAATTGTTGGCAAACAAAGGTGCTCAAAACATAGTTTGAGTGTTTACAGAAAGCTGCTTCTCCAATTTCCTGTCACACACAGCACAATATGTGTCCAACCCAGTTTATTTATTGTCTTTATTGTCTCTCTCAATTTTAGGAGATTTATTGGCATGTGGAACATGTGTTTACATTGCCAAAGCAAGTGAAATATATGATACAATGTGAAAAATGAACAGTAAACATTACAAGTTCCAAAAGAATAAAGACATTTCAAATGTCATATTATTAAGTCTATATACAGTGTTGTAACAATGTGTAAATATCTGAAGCACAAAAGGCAAAATAAGTCAATATAAATATGGGTTGTATTTACAATGGTGTTTGTTCTTCACAGGTTGCCCTTTTCTTGTGACAACAGGTCACAAATCTCATTGATATGATTGCACACTGTGGTATTTCACACAATAGATATGGGCGTTAATCAAATGTGGATTTGTTTTCAAATTCTTTGTTAGTCTGTGTAATCTGAGGGAAATATGTGTCTCTAATATGGTCATGCACTTGGCAGGAGGTTAGGAAGTGCAGCTCAGTTTCCACCTCATTTTGTGTGCAGTGTACACATAGTCTGTCTGTCTTTTGAAAGCCAGGTCTGCCTATGGCAACCTTTCTCAATAGCAAGGCTATGCTCACTGAGTCTGTACATAGTCAAAGCTTTCCTTAGTTTTGGGTCAATCACAGTGGTCAGGTATTTAGGGCCAAATATAATTCTAGTTTGCTCTGTGTTTTTTTGTTAATTCTTTCCAATGTGTCAAGTAATTATCTTTGTTTTCTCATAATTTGGTTGGGTCTAGTTGTGTTGCTGTCCTGGGGCTCTGTGGGGTCTGTTTGTGAACAGAACCCTAGGATGAGCTTGCTTATTAAAGGACTCTTTTTCAGGTTCATCTCTCTGAAGGTGATAGCTTTTTTATGGAAGGTTTAGGAATCACTTCCTTTTAGGTGGTTGTAAAATGTAATGGCTATTTTCTGGATTTTGATCATTTGCTTCACACACACCCTTTATCTCTCCTCTCTGGCACCAACAGAGCTGTCTGTGTTGTTTGTCTCTACGATGGCGGTTTCTGTAGTGAACCCATCAGGCACTGGTGTGGTGCAGGGGAAAGCGCTCTCAATACGACACAAACAGCAGGAAGGACCAGCTTATTAAACACACATCAACAGCTGTGCACCACTCTCTGGAAGCAACAACACACACACACACACACACACACACAAGCACGCACACACACACGCGCATGTGGCTCACACACAGGCTCATTTGGAAGAAGAGAGGAGGAAAGGAGGAGAAGAAAGAAGACAGCATGCAACAATTAATGAGGGGAAGAAGATGGAGAGAATAGGGAGAAAGTGAGTGTGAAAGATATCAAGAAAGAGAGAAGGGAAGAAGAAAGCTACGCTAGCTCCCTAGCAGGAAGGTTGGGTTGCCAATAATGTAAAGGCATAGCAAAAAGAGTGAGCAACCCCAAACTACATGCTGTCTCTTGTCAAAATGAAGGAATCATAAGAATAAGATACACAGTACCAGTCAAATGTTTGGACACGTTCAAGGGTTTAACTTTCTTTTTTGCCCATCTTAATCTTTTCTTTTTATTGGCCAGTCATAAAAAATGCTTAATTGTGAGGCTTAATATGAGGGATGGACATGCAGATAAATGAATGTCAGATGTTTTGCTGGGGTCTCAGGACTGATAGGTTTAAGCTCTTAGGGCTGTGAAAGTTCTTCTAGCTTACTGCTTATGTGCTCATTCATTCATTCTGAGCCAAAGTTAACAGCCTGTGTCTAGTTACCATACTGAGCACACTGACAGACTACATCACTTTGGCAGCCAGCATCATGTGTAGTAGAACTTGGAATATGTCCTGTTATGCAAAGATGGATAGCTATCTAACTAGCGAATCAAATACCATTAGGTCTATAAACCAAATCCTACTGATCCTTGCAGGACAGACATTTTGCATGATTGATTGGCTCCCAAATCCATACTCGTTAGTCATGCAAATTACCTAAATTATTATTTCAGTTGTGTGCAATAATTGCTGGCTATAATGTCAAAATAAGCATATATAAATGTATATAGAAATAGTTTAATAAATAAGTATGACTAATGTGAGCCTCTGTTAATTCCTCTACCTACCACACTCCCTTAACACAGACGACTCCTCTCCATCAAGCGCATGTATATCAATCTAGCATGGTGGTTAATTGTTAGCCTGCCTTCCGTCAAATGAGATAGACATCCTTTTCAGAACCCCTAGCCTCCCTAAAGGAGCAAGGCCACATATGGCGTACACATACCGCTATGAGTTCCATCAGGAGGACCCGCTGTTCAAAGGAAACATTTACACTCTTCTTTCCTTGGGTAGGACACAGGGAAGAACACACAAACTGGGGGTTGCGGTTGAGTTGTAGCAGCAGAGGGAGAAGGGACCTTCTGTAGGCATAGGGTGTGTCTTAAATGGTACCCTCTCTTCTACATAGTGCACCACTTTTGACCATGGCTCATGTTCACTAATTTTGACCAGAGCCCTATGGGTCAAAGTAGTGCACTATATAGGGAATAGGGTGCCGTTTTGGACAGACCCCTAGTGTCCCCTTAGCCATTTTAGCAGATTGTTCCAACAGACCATTCCCCATGAGATCACTCTTCATGAAATCAAATTAAAATGGTGGATCTCATCTGGGCTGAATGGCTGGGGGTTGACAGGTTCTTTCATCAACACTGTCTGTCTCTGACCATCCACAGTCGAGACTCAGACAGAACAATCTTTATTGTTGGGGTGAGGAGAGGGACTCAACAACATCCCACTATAATAAAAACAGGAGAAATTAATGGAATCATATTGGCATGGAGCACGGACCTGTGAGTGTGTCAGAGGAGGCTGGTGTAAGGAGCTATAGGAGGACGGGCTCATTGTAATGGCTGGAATGGAATAAACTGAATAAATGTGGCTTCCCTGTGTTTGATGTGTTTGATACCATTCCATTCATTCCATTCCAGCCATTACAATGAGCCCGTCCTTCTATAGCTCCTCACACCAGCCTCCTCTGTATAGTGTTTGGCTGTTAGCTGTAGCATTGCTTGGCCTTTGTGTTGCTCAGAGAACCACAGATGGTTAGAACACACGGATGAACACGTCTTCTGTGACAAAAGAGCATGATATTACTTACCTGCAGGATTAGAGCAGCAGAAGCAGACACCAGGCAGTCACATCAAGGGAGCAGAAGAAAGAGAAAGAAAAGAGAGAGAAACACAACGTAATATTCTGTCTGAATATAAATGCATACATCTAGAACATGGATGGGTAACTGGCAGCCCCCTTTTGTAGTAGGCTAGCAGCCAATCCTCAAAAAGGGCTTTAATTTTTGAGATACCCCTACCCTAGGTATTACAAAACAACCATGTTTTTTGGCATCTATTATGTATCCAAATTATGAAATGGATGGTTGAAAAAAAATATTATTCTGCAAAAAAGTGGTTAAATTGATAGATATTGTAGCACAACCCCTGAATTTAAAAATGCAGAATAAGGCCTGGCTGGAGGGGGGATGGGCCACAAAAACTCATGTTAGCCAATTTTGCAATATTTGAAATACAAGTAGTTGGTTGTCTGCCCAACATACACAAACAAACAGCATGAAGATATCTTAATGCATCTTGAAAATATAGACCTGTAAACACAGATACAATAAGTGGAAATATCAACTATGAATATTTATGATGAATGTAAGCTATACTTTACGGTAGCTTACTAATAGAGAACTTTCCGAGAAAAATGCTCTCATTCAATGCTTTACAGTACTGTCTAACATAAATACATACAGTTACATGTTTTTATGACATTGTGGCTATTCTAATCTAATCAACTCAAAGGAAAATGAGATGGCTCAGACACTGGAAACTGTCATTTGTACTGTCAAATGTTCCTCTGTGGATTTTATTTGTTCAGCCCCTACTCTTGTAACATTACCGTTACCACCCCCACACTTCTATATGTAAATATTTTATGAGAGACATCTTTCTTTTCTTATTTGTGTACTGTTGGAATCAATACTATTTTTGTGCAATTTAACTATGTTTGGAATCCAATTTGACTGCCGTAATTTCCACATTTGTATGGATACAGGAAAGGCAGCAGACTGCTTGGCATGGCAACACCGAAGTATTCCAAGTTACAAGCCTCTTTGAGGATCAATGAGACAACTCAGAGGCTCAAACAGAAAAAATCTCTAGACCAACTTTACTCCACACACAGAGACAAGTACAAAGCTCTCCCCCTTCCTTCATTTGGCAAATTTGACCATAATTCTATCCTCCTGATTCCTGCTTACAAGCAAAAACTAAAGCAGGAAGCACCAGTGACTCGGTCAATAAAGAAATTGGTCAGATGAAACAGAAGCTAAGCTACAGGACTGTTTTGCTCGTACAGACTGGAATTTGTTCCGGGATTTTTCCGATGCCATTGAGGAGTACACCACATCAGTAACTGACTTCATCAATAAGTGCGCAGATGATGTCGTTCCCACCAGTGACTGTATGTACATACCCCAACCAGAAGCCATGGATTACGGGCAAATCTGCACTGAGCTAAAGAGTATAGCCGCTGCTATCAAGGAGCGGAACTCTAACCCGGAAGCTTATAAGAAATCCACCTATGCCCTACAACGAACCATCAAACAGGCAAGCATCAGTACAGGGCTAAGATTGAATCGTACTACACCGGTACTGAAGCTCATCGAATGTGGCAGGGCTTGCAAACTATTACAGACTACAAAGAGAAGCACAGCCGCGAGGTGACCAGACGAGCAAAATTGCTTTTATTTTCGCTTCGAGGCAAGTAACACTGAAGCATGCATTAGAGCATCAGCTGTTCCGGAAGACTGTGTGATCACGCTCTCCATAGCCTATGTGAGTAAAACCTTTAAACAGGTAAACATTCACAAGGCCGCAGGGCCAGACGGATAACCATGACATGAGCATGCGCTGACCAACTGGCAAGTGTCTTCAATGACATTGTCAACCTTTCCCTGACTGAGTCTGTAATATCAACATGTTTCAAGCAGACCACCATAGTCCCTGTGCCCAAGAACACTAAGGCAACCTGCCTAAATGGCCACCGACCCGTAGCTCTCACGTCTGTAGCCATGAAGTGCTTTGAAAGGCTGGCCCACATCAACACCATTATCCCATAAACCCTAGACCCACTCCAATGTGAAAACCACCCCAACAGATGCACAGATGATGCAATCTCTATTCAATCCACACTGCCATTTCCCACCTGGACAAAAGGAACACCTATGTGAGATTGCTTTTCATTGACTACAGCTTAGCGTTAAACACCATAGTGCCCTCTAAGCTCATCAATAAGCTAAGGACCCTGGGACTAAACACCTCCCTCTGCAACTGGATCCTGGACTTCCTGGCGGGCCGCCCCCAGGTGGTAAGGGTAGGTAACAGGTGGTAAGGGTAGTAATGTTCAGTGGGCTTTTCTCTCTCTCTCTTACCTGTCTAGAAGTAGCTGGCAAGTTAGTACAGAACGGTTGGATCAACCCTTAAAGAGATGGGTGGGGCTAAGGCTTAAGAGGCTGTGGGGTCGTTACACTACTCCCTCCTTTCAAAGAGCGCATCCTCACGCTAGCTTGCGGCTCTACGTCTTACAGGAACGCGCTCACCGGCCAAGCACACGCACTGTCGTGGATGCAAGGTCCGATCCCACTTCTGACAGCAATGTAATGGAACAGCAGGGAGCAGGTTTCGAACCCTCGACCTTCGAGCCCGAGGTCCGGCGCACTATCGACTGTGCCGCAAAAGCATACTCGTGCGGCAGAGTCGTTACATTACTTATGTTACATTACTTACTTACATTACCATCCTATAAATGTTTTAGTGAAATATAATATACACAATTTTCCAGACACTTTTATCCAAAGCGACTTACATTCATGCTTTAATACCTTTTTATGTATGGGTTGTGTCGGGAATCGAACCCAATATCCTGGCATTGTAATGCTCTGCCAAGATGCATGACTGGGTTATAAATGCTATGCGAAGCCTCAATTTGATAATATTTATAAGGCCTTTAGTAAGGGGTACTTACGCTTTATAAAGCGCAGGGTTAAGGTCATATTTGACATAGTGGGTTAGGTTACGTTTGACATTGGTGGTTACGTCACACAGTCATGCCACATTTAAGAACCTTTTGTAAATCATGACATACGGTTATAGATGACTTGTAACACATTTATGTAGTGTTTATGAAGGCTTTATGAAGACTTTATAAGCTGCACGTCATTTAAAGAGGGACCTAGATAACACTACAGTTAGTCAATGGGTCTTGTTTGCATGCAAGCTGCATCTGCTGAGTGCCTGCCCCCAACTGTTGTAGAATTGCTGTAGAATTGCTCATCACCACACAGCCCCAATACCCCGCCAGTCATACTGGAAGGATACTGGCCTTGTTGCTGAAGCTTGCCCAGAATTACCATCCATTTTTCAAAATGACATATTTTCACAACCAATAATTTATAAATTTATACAGTCTATACATACTCTTGAGTGTAAGTCGCTCTGGATAAGAGCATCTGCTAAATTACTCAAATTTAAATGAGAGTTGGAATAGTAGAATACATAAAGTGCAAGTTCGAGATTTGGTTGTGCATCAGCAGTTTTTCTCTTCTTATGTCATACACTGACAGTCACTCAATTAGCCATGTAAATGTGTGCTTAGTATTTTTTTGTGATCTCTCGCTCTCTCTCTCTCTCTCTCTCTCTCTCTCTCTTTCGATACTGGGCTTACTGCTCTCTCTCCCTGTTGGGGTTAGAACTGCCACAAAAATGCTTGATACTTTCATCAATAAATTACAGCAAATAAGTAGATCAAAGGCCCTTGAAATATTATTTTGGGCTACTTTGGAGGGAGGCAAGGGGAGACATCAAAAACAGTGGGACAGAGAGGGTGAAGTGGGAGAGAGAGCATGAGAGGGGAGAGTGAATGGGAAAAGAGAGAGGGATCCCAGAACTGCAACGAGCTGCTGATCAATTAAAGACATAACTAATGAAGCAACCCCTTATTTTCTCTCCCTCTCTTTTTCCTTCTCTCTCACTTTATCTCTCCATCTCTTCAGCACAAAGACACGAGGGGTATGTATACAATGCTCCAGCAATCCCCTCTCATTCCTACATCTCATCTCTTCTCTTCTCACCCATTCCTCCTTCCCTCCTTCAACCCCCCGGAATGGGAGCAAATGTGTGTTTCCAGGCAACCCTAGACCAGAGGTCGGAACTGCATTGTGGTAGAACTTAGCATACAACTGAGACACATAACAGAACAGAAAGGAGAGGAAGAGAAAATGCTCCTGTAGCCAGATAAGTGGTAGTTAATAAGGGGCCTGAAAACTGATAATCCTACTTGAGGAAGAGGCTATTTGTAGGCCATTTATATATCACACAGAACACAAGTACAGTACAGAGGATCACACACAAGTGATTGTACAATACAGTCTGACCCTGTACGCTTCTCAATAAGTGGATTGAACTAAACATACGGTTTGTTTACAAAGCAAAGAACATGAAATGAAGAATAACTATGTTTTGCACGGAAGAGTAAGACGCACTAGAGGATCCTCACATCATGCAAGGAGATGCCTCTTCTTTCATATGCTGTAATTGCTATATTCCTGTGAATGTTTAATTCTGGCTGAACATTTCTAAACAACAACAAATTAACACGTAGAATTGGAAATTATGCTAATTCTGTAATGGGCTTGAAAGTATCTTGAGGGCTAAGGCGTGTGTGTGTGTGTGTGTGTGTGTGTGTGTGTGTGTGTGTGTGTGTGTGTGTGTG
This sequence comes from Oncorhynchus masou masou, assembly GCF_036934945.1. NCBI lineage: Eukaryota > Metazoa > Chordata > Actinopteri > Salmoniformes > Salmonidae > Oncorhynchus > Oncorhynchus masou. The sequence goes on along the minus strand of NC_088239.1, from coordinate 36,607,490 downwards.
TGTGTGTGTGTGTGTGTGTGTGTGTGTGTGTGTGTGTGTGTGTGTGTGTGTGTGTGTGTGTGTGTGTGTGTGAGAGAGAATAGATAACGCCAGCGACAGAAGATGGTTTTCATTTTACCATGACCGCGACGTTCATTCACACAAACCCTCCAGGCAAAGACAAAAAAAACGAAAAACCAGAGAAGGAGATAATGACCTGTGTTTGGCTTTCCGTATACTTAGGATGAGGCAATAATTGTACAGTTACCATGGTGAGGATCTTAATAAGAAACATTAAGAGAGTAAACAGAACAAAGACATATTTTTTTCCCCCTCCTGGGGAAAATGCAGGATATAAACCCCATATATAGCAGTCAGTCATGTGTGTGGAAGCGCACGAAAATGTGCCAAAAGCAAGTGACACTCACAATCTTCAGTTCCTTGCCAGGTTTTCCCCTCAGGCCATTTCAATGCTTTCATTGCTTTGCAGAAGCTTTAAGTTGCCAATCTTTGACCTAACACATGACAGCTCAATCTTTCACAGTGCTGAAGTTCATCAATAGAGTGTAATGTAAATGACAATGGAAATACTTTACCACAACAATTTAAGATGACACATGCAGTAAGCTCTGTCTTGCCAATCACATCGTCATTTAAAATGATTAACAATTGTGTTCTGATATCAAATACAGGTATGACAAGCAAAACAATTTGTTTAAACACACATACACACTATCAAGCACCAGATCACTAGAATGCCCTGACATCATCACTCCTTGGCAGGATGCAGTCCATAGACAGACACAATCATGACACACGCACACACACACACACACCCACACATACATTACTGCTCTAATGGGACCAATCTGGTTTGCTTCCATTGGTGAGGTGCTAAAACCTCCATAGAGGAGCAGAGCTCATTTTGAAATTATTTTCCTCCCCTCTAACCCTCAATGCTTATTAGAAAAAAGTATGTTTACATCGTAAAATAATCACAATGCTTTTATGGTCTGAAAAGTGTCTTTTTATCACCCAACCAACCAAACAACCAACCAACTAGCAGTGCCACACATCTCAGAAATCCAATAACGTTTTCAGTGGTGTAGGCCAGGTTTGCACTAATAGAATGAGCAATAAATCAATCAAATGTATTTATAAAGCCCTTATTACATCAGCCGGTGTCACAAAGTGCAATACAGAAACCCAACTTAAAACTCCAAACAGCAAGCAATGCAGATGTAGAAGCACAGTGGCAAGGAAAAACTCCAGAGAAAGGCAGGAACCTAGGAATAAATATAGATAGGAACTAGGCTCTGGTGGCCAGTCCTCTTCTGCCTGTGCCAGGTGGAGATTATAACAGTACATGGCCAAGATGTTCAAACTTTCATAGATTACCAGCAGGGTCAAATAATAATAATCACAGTGGTTGTAGAGGGTGCAACAGGTCAGCACCTCAGAAGTAAATGTCAGTTGGCTTTTCATAGCCGATCATTCAGAGTTACAGACAGCAGGTGTGGTAGAGAGAGAGTCGAAAACAGCTGGTCAAGGACAAGGTCATAATTCCAGTGAACAGGTCAAGGTTCCATATCCGCAGGCAGAACAGTTGAAACTGGAGCAGCAACATGAACAGGTGGACTGGGGACAGCAAAGAGTCATCAGGCCAGGTAGTCCTTGAGGCATGGTTTAAGGGCTCAGGTCTTCCGGTACGAGAGGGAGAGAGGGAGAGAGAATTACAGGGAGCAGACTTAAATTCACACAGGATACCGGATAAGACAGGAGAAATACACCAGACATAACAGACTGACCCTAGCCCCCAGATACATAAAATATTGCATCATAAATGCTGGAGGCTGAAACAGGAGGGGTAGGGAGACACTGTAAACCCGTCCGACGATAACCCCAGACAGGGCCAACCAGGCAGGCTATAACCCCACCCACTTTGCCAAAGCACAGCCCCCACACCACCAGAGGGATATCTTCAAACCACCAACTTTCTACCCTGAGACAAGGCTGAGTATAGCCCATGAAGATCTCTCCCAAGGCAAGAACCTGAGGGGGGCGCCAAAACCGAACAGGAAGATCACGTCAGTGACTCAACCCACTCAAGTGACTCACCCCTCCTAGGGACGGGATGGAAGAGCACCAGTAAGCCAGTGACTCAGCCCCCGTAATAGGGTTAAAGGCAGAGAATCCCGGTGGAGAGAATGGTACCGGCCAGGCAGAGACAGCAAGGGCGGTTCTTTGCTCCAGTGCCTTTCCGATAACCTTCACACACCTGGGCCAGACTACACTCACCTACTGAAGAGATGAGTCTTCAATAAAGACTTAAAGGTCGAGACCGAGTGCGTCTCTCACATGGATTGCCAGACCATTCAATAAAAATGGAGCTCTATAGGAGAAAGCCCTGCCTCCAGCTGTTTGTTTAGAAATTATAGGGACAATAAGTAGACCAGCGTCTTGTGACCATAGCGTATGTGTAGGTATGTACGGCAGGACCAAATCGGAGAGATAGGTAGGAGCAGGCTCATGTAATGCTTAGGTAGGAGCAGGCTCATGTAATGCCGTAACCCTTGAAATCAGCCCTAGCCTTTACAGGAAGCAAGTATGGAGAGGCTAAACACTGGAGTAAAATTATCACTTTTCTTGGTTCTAGTCAAGATTCTAGCAGCCGGGTTTAGCATTAACTGTAGTTTATTTAGTGCTTTATCTGGGTAGCCGGGAAGTAGAGCATTGCAGTAGTCTAATCTAGAAGTGACAAAAGCATGGATTAACTTTACTGCATCATTTTTGCACAGAAGGTTTATGATTTTTGCAATGTTACCAAGATGGAAAAAAAGCTGTCATTGAAAGAGTCTTGATATGTTTGTCAAAAGAGAGATCAGGGTCTAGAGGAACGCTGAGGTTCTTTTCAGTTTTATTTGAGAGGACTGTACAACCATCAAGATTAATTGTCAGAATCAACAGAATATCTCTTTGTTGCTTGGGACCTAGAACTAGCATCTCTGTTTTGTCCGAGTTTAAAAGTAAAACATTTTCCGCCATCCACTTCCTTATGTCTGAAACACATGCTTCCAGGGAGGGCAATTTTAGGGCTTCACCATGTTTCATCAAAATGTACAGCTGTGTATCGTCGGCATAGCAGTGAAAGTTAACATTATGTTTCCAAATGACATCACCAAGAGGTAAAATACATAGTGAAAACAATGGTGGTCCTAAAACAGAACCTTGAGGAACACAGAAACTTACTGTTGATTTGTCAGAGGGCAAACCATCTGCAGAAACAAACTGATATCTTTCCGACAGATAAGATCTAAACCAGGCAAGAACTTGTCCGTGTAGACCAATTTGGGTTTCCAATCTCTCCAAAAGAATGTCATGATCGATGGTGTCAAAAGCAGCACTAAGGTCTAGGAGCATGAGAGTAGCTTCCCCCCTTGGCATAGAGAAGGTAGACTAGTGAGAGAGGGTAGACTTTGGGTGAGAGAAAAAGTTGATTTATCACATTTTAGGGAAGACCCAGATGCAGACAGTGCCAAAGTAACAGAGGTTTATTACGAGAACAGGGGCAGGAACCAGGAGACAAAGGGCTGTGAGACATAGGTTTGATTTTAGACACATGAAAAAGTGGGAAATATACGGAGGGTAGGGGGCAACAGAAGCCGAACAGCAGAGGGGCTAATGAACTTGGATATGGGGAAAGGGCCAATAAACTGGGGGAAAGTTTGCGGGATACCACCCGAGTGGACAGCAGAGCTTCTGCCTGTCGTCGATACCTGGAGATGGTCTTGAGAAGGGCTGACTTGGCTTTCTTCCAGGTATGACGACAGTGGCGACAAACATCTGGGCCAAAGATATGCTGACATCTTCCTCTTGCTCAGGGAAGAGTGGGGGCTGATAGCCCAGGGAACACTCAAATGGCGAGAGACCCATGGCAGAGCAAGGAAGGGTGATGCAGGTGCTGACTCCAGGTGGTGGGGTTGGCAGAGACCAGGCAGCGAAGAGTTGTTTCCAAGTCTTGTTTGGCTCACTCCTACTGGCTGTTGGACTGGGAGTGGAACCCAGAGGACAGAATGGCCGACGACCCAATGAGTGTCCATAATGCCTTCCAGACGAGAACTGACGACCCCGGTCGGAGACCATGTCTACTGGGAGTCCATGGATTCGGAAGACGTGATGCACCATGAGCTGGGCCATTTTTTTGGGGAGAAGGTAGCTGGGAGAGAAATGAAGTGAGCGGCTTTGGAAAACCGATCCACTACTGTCAGGATGGGGGTGTTTTCATCAGATGGGGGAGATACGTGACAAAGTCCAGGGCTATGTGAGACCAGCCGGAGCTTGCAGAGGAGTCTTGTTCTGCGAACAGATGTGCATGCGGCGACGAACGCGGGGACGTCATGATAGGTCACCAAAAGCGTTGTCGCACAAAGGCCAGGGTCTGACTGGAGTCCTGGTGGCAGGCAAGCCTGGAGTCAGGAAGAAACATCCGGTTATCTGGGCCCCCTGGGGTTTTGGCTGGGAATGCGGCGCCTAACGAACATGCTTCCCTATCCCCCAGCTGAGTGCCATTGCCAGGCACAAGGTGGGAAGGATTGTTGTAGCCATGGGGCTATATCGGCATGACAGCGCATCCGGCTTGACATTCTTGGATCCCAGTCGGTGTGAGCGGGAGAAGTTGAACCGGTTGAAAAACAGGGCCCATCTAGCTTACCTGGAATTGAGACTCTTGGCGGTGCTGCGATATTCCAGGTTCTTGTGGTTGGTCCACACAATGAACAGATGTTCCGCCCCCTCGGACGTGTAGCACGTGTTCTTGGGTGGAGCAGGAGAAGACGAGAATGTCATTGAGGTAGGAGAACCGGTTCAACATGTTGTGGAGGACATCACTAACCAGAGCCTGGAACACAGCAGGTACGTTGGTAAGGCCAAATGGCATGACAAGATCCCGACCCCTCCTGTCTCAGCCTCCAGTAGTTATGCTGCAATAGTTTGTGTCGGGGGGCTAGTATCAGTCTGTTATATCTGAGTATTTCTCCTGTCTTATCCGGCGCCATGTGTGAATTTAAGTATGCTCCCTCTAATTTTTCTCTCTCTCTCCCTTTCTCTTTCTCTTCTCTCGGAGGACTTGACCATGCCTGGCCTGATGACTCATTGCTGTCCCCAGTTCACCTGCTGCTGCTCCAGTTTGAACCGTTCTGCCTGCGGCTATGGAACCTTGACCTGTTCACCAGAATTACTACCTTGTCCTGGTCCTGCTGTTTTCAAATCTCTCTCTCTACCGCACCAGCTCTCTGTAGCTCTGAATGATCGACTATGAAAAGCCAGCTGACATTTACTCCTGAGGTGCTGACCTGTTGCACCCTCTACAACCACTGTGATTATTATTATTTGACCCTGCTGGTAATCTATGAACGTTTGAACATCTTGGCCATGTACTGTTATAATCTCCACCTGGCACAGGCAGAAGAGGACTGGCCACCAGAGCCTGGTTCCTATCTATATTATTTCCTAGGTTCCTGCCTTTCTAGGGAGTTTTTCCTCTGCCACTGTGCTTCTACATCTGCATTGCTTGCTGTTTGGGGTTTTAGGCTGGGTTTATGTATAGCACTTTGTGACATCGGCTGATGTAAAAAGGACTTTATAAATACATTTGATTAATTTATAGGTTTCCATAGCCTTGCGCTCCGGAACCGACAGTCCTCGGGGCGGAGTGGTGCCAGAGTGGTTCCTGGGAGAAGGCCAATCCCTCAGCCATAGGGTCGTCGCTGTGGAAGCGAAGTGGCCTGGGCCTTACTGAACACCCCCCAGAGGTCCTGGTACTCCACAGGAATGGCAGAGAGGTCCGGGGCAACTTCCGAGCCCCCAGGAAGACATCCCGGGTTAGTCTGTGCTGACTTCAGTCATTGAGCGTGGCAGAATGGGATCCAACCATCGATGGCAGCAGCAGACCAGTCAATAAGGGGATTGTGTCGCTGGAGCCAAAATAATCTTCATGAGCAGGACTTGGATCCTCTTTCTGTGGTTCCCTAACACCCGTAGGGTGGTATTGTAGGTGACCCGGCTTATAGAGCATCCGTCCAGTGCTCTAAAGTCCATGGGAATGGAGATGGGCTGAGTGGGGATGCCTATCTCGGACGTCAGGGTAGCATGCATCCATAAAGCTCTCATCGGCCCCAGAGTCGTTGAGTACCCGGAGAGATTTCGACTGGTTTCCCCTCAGCAAAATGCATGCAAAGTGTAAGGGAAGAGGAAGTTATCCGTATGGCCAACAAGAGTACTCGCTCCTATCGGTGAGCCTGGTCTTTTAGGGGACAGGTGGATACGAAATGAGCAGTAGTACTGCAATACAGGCAACTCTGAGTGTGAATCCTGTGTAGCCATTTGGCTGGAGACAGCCTAGCTCTGCCTAGTTGCATCGGCAGCCTTCGGAGACTTTCTGGGGAACTCGGGTAGCCTCGAGTTCTCTCGACAACGAAACCATCGGGGACATCCCAGAGGCGAAGTTGGAATCCTTGGGCAGGCAAGAGAAATCAAATCTCTTCTCCTTCCTTCGTTTCCGTAGTTGCCCATTAATCCGAATTGTCAAGGCAGTGAGCGAGTCCAGATCCGTCGGTAGTTCCTAGTGCTGGAAGCTCTTCCTTTACTTCCTCCAATACTCTGTGCAGGAACATGCTGAACAGCGCTTCTGGGTTCCAGGCACTCTCAGCTGCCAACGTGCAGAAATCCACTGCATAGTCTGCCACACAGCTGGAGTCTTGTCGAAGCTGGAGTAACTTCTGGGCAGCCTCTCTCCCGGACAATGGAGCATCGAAAACTTTCTTTACACCACAAACTCCTCCAGACAGAAGCATACAGCCGATTGATGTTCCCATACTGCCGTAGCCCAGGCGAGAGCACTCCTGGACATCAGCGTGATGATGTACGCTATCTTAGAGAGGAAGGAGGGCTGCAGCTCGATGACCGAGAAATGCCCGACTGGTGCCGACTCTCCATCGAAGAGTTGCGGTGGAGGTAAGTGGGGTTCCCGGGAAACCGAGGTGGTGGCGCTGCTAACAGCCGGGTTACTGATGGGTTTGGATCTTACAGTCGTGGTAGGCTGCCTAACAGGCAGCCCGCGGAATTGCTCCGGCAATGTGTTGAATGCTCGGTCATGGCGTTCGGCCAAGGTCTTCCATAAGACAATGAAGCAACTCTTCGTGCCTTCTGATGGTGGCTCCTTGGGAGGAGATGGCGTTGCAGAGCTGGTCCAGGTCTGCTGGGTCAGTCATGGCCAGTTCGTACTATTACGTTTTAGGGAAGACCCAGATGCAGACAGTGTTGAAGTAACAAAAGTTTATTACTAGAACAGGGGCAGATAAAACGACATGTCAAGGGCAGGCAGAGGTCAGTAATCCAGATCAGAGTCCAAAGGTACCGAACGGCTGGCAGGTTCAGGGTCAGGGCAGGCAAAATGGTCATAACCGAAAAACTAGAAAACAGGAACTAGAAACAGACAGGAGCAAAGGGGGAAATGCTGGTAGGCTTGACAGACAAAACAAACTGGCAATAGACAAACAGAGAACACAGGTATAAGTACACTGGGGATATTGGGGAAGATGGGCGACATCTGGAGGGGGGTGGAGACGCACAAAGACAGGTGAAACAGAAACAGGGTGTGACAAGATTTGTATAATGCTAGTGGAATCACTCCACATCTTGAGCAAGTTACAAAAAGAAGAAGCACAGATTGTTCTCTTGAACCAGAAATAGTTTAACAGAGCCATTATAACAGACAAATGTGTATGTGTGTATGTGTGTCTCTGTGTGCATTCCTATTGCTGCGCGTGGCTGGCAAGCCCAGCTGGATATGATATTGGCCCCCATTATGGGGTCAGGAAGTGAGGCAGAGGCATTGTGTTTCAGTAGGCAATAAGCCTAGTGTCCCAGTCACTTCTATCAGCCACTTCCTCTCAGCGACCAGACAGCACAGACCAACAGCCCTGGAGGAGAGGTGGAGAAGGGAGGAAGCAGACGGAACATTCCACTGAAGAATGTGGGAGGGGGGGCAAGATCTGATTCTGCCTCCAGTTACAGTACGGGAGGGAGGAGGCTGGTACTGTAGCTTCAATATACATGCCCAAGGCACACCCTAGTTTAGGTATTTTTACTTTGACAAAGCCACTCAGTGTGAATAGTTGGTCTGGTTGTGAGTAAATGTGGTCCATTTAGCTCAGTTTGTAAAGCATGGTGCTTGTAATGCCAGGGGAGTAGATTTGATTCTTGGGACCACCCATACTCATGACTGTAAGTCACTTTGGATAAAAGCATCTGCTTAATGGCATATATTATTATATTATAAATCATGAAGGTGAATAAGATCCAGCTCAGGTTGAGTGATTGATGCGTGCCTGGCTTGCTGCTCCAGAGTTTGGCCTGATTTGTAATGGAGGGTGGCAAGGACTGTAAGTCAACTCCTTCCTCTGGATAGAGTTTCACAGTCTCTCTTTTCACTACATCCATCTATTTGACAAATTGAAATTGGTTTTGGACATGGCGTACATTACATTTACATTTGAGTCATTTAGCGGACACTCATCCAGAGCTACTTAGGAGTAATTAGGGTTAATTGCCTTGCTCAGGGGCACATCAACAGATATTTGCTCAAGGGCACAGACAGTTTCTTGTCAACTCTGGGATTCAAACCAGCAACCTTTCGGTTACGGGCCCAACGCCAGTCTACCTGCCGCCCCATTACAAGGTAAACAAGGCAACAGTAAACATGTCTTCCCCCACGAATAAAGCAGCTCCCCCTTGGGCAAATCAGTGTAATTTTGTAAATGCCGGATTTCTTTGGCAAGATGCATCTTTCACCAAATTTGCTTAAAAATTATGCCAGTGGTGTCTGAAATACCGTGTCCCAAATGGCACCCTATTCCCTATAGAGCCCATAGGGTCCTGCTCAAAAGTAGCTCACTACATAGGGAATAGGGTGCCATTTGGGATGCATCCTCTGAGTATTTATAGCAGGACTAGAGGAAGATAATTCAGCCAGACTGCTCACTCTGTAGAGAAAAGCAAGATACACAGGACATTTATCAGGACTTTGTTGTGATGGTATTGATTGCTGTTTTTCGTGTGTGTGTCTGTGTTAGTTTGTGTATTACATTTTCTGTTTGTGTGGTGTGTGTGTGTGTGTGTGAGTCATGCATGCATGTGTGTGTTTGTGTGTGCATTCTGAATTGAAGATTTGGGGGTGGGGGAAATGTGGGGGCTATCTTGGCAGTTCTTCATTTTTCACACACACACACGTTTAGCTGGGGACACGCTCAAGGTGAGGTGCTAATGCAGGAAGAGCCATGCTGTATTTTTTTTTCATCTGTCTATCTGTCAGGTGAGGAGCAAGAAGGGGGAACCCATCTGGGCCCAGGCATCACACACACACACACACACACACACACACACACACACACACACACACACACACACACACACACACACACACACATACACACATACACACATACACACATACATACATACATACATACATACAGACACACATACATACATACATACATACATACAGTATATATACACATATACTATACATGGCACAGGGGGACTGATGTGCATGAATGGAACACTGACTCAAATCCCCAGACAGACACAAACAGCTCTGCTCTCTCATCACTGTAGTAAACACGCTAAAGCTATTGCTCAAATACTACCCCTACTAATTTACATAAACACAGATTAGGAACAATGACTAAATAATAGATGAGGCTCTGTTTCAAAGGCCAGGTGTTATTAAGTAAAGATATTTAAAACAGAGTCTGAATACAGAGTCTGTCTTTTGTTGTGCCTCTCTCTCTCTCAAAGACACTGTCTCTCATTTTATGGTAGGCAGAAATCTAGTGCGTTGCCAACCAAAAGTAGTTTCTTCTCATTAGACAGGTCTTGGAACCCTTCAATGATAGCTTCAAATTTAGGGAGACTAAACTTTCTAATTATTTAATATTTTTTACATTTTGTCAGGATATGCAGCTCTACCTCAGGTTCTGCGGTGTTGCAGGGACTGCACAGCCTTTCCGCTACAGGAAGTGAAGTCAATGGCAAGACTTTTGTAAGGTTTTGATCAGTAACCATGGCTAAATAGTTGGTGTACAATTTAGGGCCAGATAGCATTGCATTTTGTTTTGTGCTTGTTTCCCAATAGCTGATGTATCTTTTTTGACTGTTGCTTTAATTTGGTTTATTCTGATTGATTGGATGTTCCGGTCCTGAGGCTTCAGTGTTTTAGTAGAACAGGTTTGTGAACTCTGCATTAGGACAAGCTGGATGAGGGCACTATTTTCTTTGCTCAGCTCTTGGCATTGCAGGGCTTGGTAATGATATGCATGTATTTCTTTAAAGATTTTTTTTATATGAATGGATATTGGCCTAATTCTGCCGAGCACGCATTGTTTGTAGTTTTCCTCTGGGCATGTAGGACAATCTTACAGAACTCTGCATGCAGGGTTTCGATAGGGTGTTTGTCCCATTGGCTGAAATGTCATCTCCATCCACTCTCTCTCTCACACACAAATTACTTCACCACCTCCCATATTCCTTTCATCCCAACCCCTCCAAGCCACTGGTTTAGTGGCAATCAATGCAGTGTACATTGACCTTTCAAAAAGTAAACAATCTGCATAATTTATGAGCCAAATACCCTGAGCCAAAATGTCTGAGGCAGAGATGGCACATCTATCACTCCAGTGTTTAATTGCTAAATTGTAATTATTTTGCCACTATGTGTTACGGCTTTCGTTGTGGGAAGGAGAGTCGGACCAAAATGCGGCGTGTAGATTACGATTCATGTTTAATGACCAAACACACTAAACACTACAAAACAATAAACGTAACGAAAACCGAAACAGCCTATACTTGTGTAAACTAACACAGAACAAGGACAAACGACCACTAAGGACATAAGGACAATCACCCACGAAACACTCAAAGAATATGGCTGCCTAAATATGGTTCCCAATCAGAGACAACGATAAACACCTGCCTCTGATTGAGAACCACTTCAGACAGCCATAGACTTATCTAGAACACCCCACTATGCTACAATCCCAATACAAACACACCACATACAAAAACCCATGCCACAACCCTGGCCTGACCAAATAAACGAAGACAAACACAACATACTTCGACCAGGGCGTGACACTATGGCCTATTTATTGCATTACGTCCCTAATCTTACTACATTTGCACACACTGTTTATAGACTTTTCTATTGTGTAATTGACGGTATGTTTGTTTATCCCATGTGTAACTCTGTGTTGTTTGTGTCGCACTGCTTTGCTCTATCTTGGCCAGGTCGCAGTTGTAAATGAGAACATGTTCTCAACTGGCTTACCTGGTCAAATAATGGTGAAAAAAAGGGAGTAAGATGGCGAGAGGGAGTGAGAGAGAGGCAGCTGTGGGTGGGGTATAATGAGGTCTTTGGTAGAGCGCAACAGACAGTACAGTATGTTTAATCTAAACTAAACACAAGTTCAGTACTGGTCTATATGAGGGAAGGTAGCATTCTAACACTCAGGTGGAGATAAATAGATCCTACAAGAGATAAGACGACCCCACAATCATTACAGACACCATAGTTCCATAAACTAGCTGTAAATTGGAGGGCCGTGGAAAATAGTAGCTATGCAGATTATATGAATTGATAATTTTGTATCTCCGGTATGGTGTGGCTCTACAATGCACTTAAGCCCAAGCACCTGATACGAGTGGCTCTTATCACAGTTCTCTGTGCTGCTTCAACAGAACACTTCAGAGTTCCAAACCAATTGGCCCATCTAGAGATAACAGCTGCAGTATGCAAACAGCTGACACAGGTATTTAATGCATCATAATGGCCTCAGAGGGAGACCGAAAATGAGAGAGAGAGAAACACAACATTGGACACTTTGTGGAACACAAAGCCTTCACTATCTCATCCTGGAATATGCAAGGCCTGAGGTCATCTGCCTTTGGCCTAAAGAGCAGGAACCTGGACTTCACCAAAGAAATCAGAAATAAAGGCATTGTCATCCTACATGAAACCTGGTATAGAGGAGACGGACCCACTGGTTGCCCTCCAGGTTACAGAGAGCTGGTAGTCCCATCCACCAAACTACCAGGTGTGAAACAGGGAAGGAACACAGGAGTATGCTAATGTGGTATAGAGCAGACCTAACTCACTCTATTAAATTAGTCAAAACAGGAACATTTGGCTGGAAATTAAAAAGGAAATGATCTCAACAGAGAACAATGTACTGCTTTTAACTACCTATATCCCCCCCACTAAACAGAGAGTACACAGTGGCAGAATACCTGACCACTGTGACTGACCCAAACTTAAGGAAAGCTTTGGCTATGTACAGACTCAGTGAGAATAGACTTGCAATTGAGAAAGGCCTCTGTAGGCAGACCTGGCTCTCAAGAGAAGACTGCTATCTGCACACTGCCCACAAAATGAGGTGGAAACTGAGCTGCCCTTCCTAACCTCCTGCCAAATGTATGACCATATTAGAGACACATATTTCCCTCAGATTACACAGATCCAGAAAGAATTTTGAAAACAGAAGAGGAAGTTAGAGGAGACCACCTGCTCCTTTGTATGCCTCAGTGTCTCTGAGTTGCATTAGCAGCGCGCATGCCCCGCCCACCTGAGGATCTGTCTTTTTCAGCCATCTATTTCCTTTGTATGAGGGGTGCAAAATCCACTTGTCACTTAAATCTTGCTGAATTGATTGCTTTAATTTTACTCCGGCGAGTCTTCAATACTCTTGCTTATACCTATCTTTTTTACCGTTAACTAACCGTGGAAATGTATAATGACCTGCCAAACACACGGTGGTAATGTCTGAAATAGACTCAATGGAATACATTATATTTTCATTGAATCTATAAGAACACAAAAAAAAATCTGGGATATAGTACACTGTCGACACTTACATCACAAGAAAGAGTAGAGATACAACTTTATATTGGGTGGTTTTGGAATTGAAAAAAGCCTTAATGAACAATCGGATTATAGTGACCTTATCTCACAAGCAACGTAAAGTATGTTTAGACAGGTTTAAACTTGAGCCAAGCATGTTGATTTTTTTATCTGAGGGTATCCTGCTATTGACACAACAGAAAGAGAAAACGAGTAATTAATGAGGCAGTGTAGACAGTGCAGGTGAGTGCAGGTAGGGTAGACTGTGCATGTGTTTGTTGGTTGCAGCCCTGTTAAGTTAATTTATTCATATACACAATACACCCAGTGTATTATGCAAATTAGCTACATCTCATTTTCTTTTTTAAGACAAAATAAATAAAATTACATTATACAATAAGAAAATGTATATATGAGTATATTCTAAGGGGGAAAAAATGTGGAAATTTACGAAAAAATTAATTTATGAATTCCCACAAAAATCTCAATTGCATTCATTATTTGTCCGTGCCAGTAAAATGTTTTATGTACTATATTTATGTATTATATATATGTTTTTTTTTAAATAATACAAGTTAAGAGTATATTTATCCATTGTCCAACTGTTGCATTTATTAGAATTGTTTTAATAACCATGTAAGAACTTCAATAAGCGTTGCAAGTTTCAGCGGGCTCACACACACACACACACACACACACACACACACACACACACACACACACACACACACATACACATACACACACACACACACACATACACATACACATACACACACACACACACACTGAGGTGCAAGTCAAGTGGCTCATACGGGGCTGGGTTCTCTACTTCAGGGGACACCTCACATACCACAAATTATGTTGACTTAAAAGGCAAAATATCTACTTAATTTCATCTTGATAAAAGAAAATCATTGCACTAGTCTCACTAGGCTCATGCTCAAGTTTTCAGTTTTTTTTGTCTTCTTTTTTTGTTTGTTTTACAATACAACAATATTTTGATCGTTAAAGTGGTAGGCATGTCGTGTAAATCAAATAATACAACCCCCCCCCCCAATACTTTCACAAGCAACTGTATGGGATGAGTAATGCAAGATATATAGACATTGTGCAACTTGAGAAAGCTGTGGGAAGCATTGGAGTCAACATGGGCCAACATCCCTGTGGTACGCTTTCAACGCCTTGTAGTCCACGCCCCAACGAATTGAGGCTGTTCTGAGGGCAAAAGGGGGTGCAAATCAATATTAGGAAGGTGTTCCTAAGGTTTTTTACACTCAATGTATAATACTACTTGTTCTTTGGACCACTTTACAGCGATGCTACGTCCCAATAATCACTATTTTCTCCCACAGTGTGCACTTTTTCACTTCCCTTAATGGTTTGAAAGGAAACGACTAGTATATGTACCCTCCCCCCAGCACAAGCCTACACCAATCCAATGTTTTTAGATGGTGAAATAGAGTAGCGAACTAATTCACACTAAAGAAGGAAGGGGATACTGCATTATTGGGACACAACACAATGATTCAGTAACAGGAGCTAGACCAACCTGTAAAAACATGATGAGTATGCATTTGGTGTCCTCCTTACATTCTCCACAGACAGGCCTTGTAAGAGGTGGGCTATGTTTCAAAGACCACAGTCCATATATTCACTACTAATTGAGCCTGACATGTGGCTCGTATATCCTCCACACCTCCCTTTCTTCCCTCCTGAGTGGTACAAGCATTTGTTTCCTCTGTGGCCAGTCAGTGGTGCATAGCACAGTGTGGACATGAGACACACAGAGGTTCAGGACCTATGATGGAACATCTTATATTGGTGCTTTTCTATTTATACATTTCTGTGTTCTCTGTTTGTGCTTTTCTATAAACAAATTTCTGTGTTCAGGCAAGTGAAAGATTGAACAAATCCTCACGATCAGTGTCTGCAATTTGGCAGTACACCCAGAACCTTGTTTAGAGAAAGGGGATTCTCAGTTTCAAGGTCTCGGCTTAGAGACCCATTATTGGTTGGTCACAAGAACGAAGCATACATTAATGATTCATTAATTATGAAAATGCTAAATCATGCAAATACGACTTGTCTGCAGTATATATGAGAACTAAACAGGACTGCCCCGTTCAAGCTCCTGGAAGACATTCACTATGGTGCATCAAATTTGTTTGAACCTCTTCAGCACGCTGACAATAAACAATTATTAATTTAAGTTAGAGTGTCCTCTGTAAGAATTTCCACAATAATTTGGCTCCATTCAACCCCTCCCATCTATCTCTTAAACACCATCCATTTTTTTCAACTGTGCTGTGATGCTTCACAAAACTACTGAACCTTTATATTCTCATAGTTTCTACAGATTGTAAATTAAAGAAAAACATTTTTGCTAAAATAATTATTATATTATTTATCGATTGACTATGACTTTTCAAATCACCCAGGATTGCTATCTGCACCGTTAGTTCTAGGTAAATGTTGCAATTCTTCAGCCATTCCTGGACCTGTGACCAAAAATGAGCTACTTACGGACAGTACCAAAATAAATGATATAATGACTCTACCTCCTCGCGGCAGAGCTGGGAAGATCGTATCCCCCATATATTTAAATATATATATATATATGTATATATATAAAACATTCTATTGGTTGCAAGAATGTTGCATAATAATTGAAATGGAAAAATTTGAAGTTTGAATCTGGCGTGTAAATTCATACATCATGTGGCATGGAATCGGTACATGGAAAAACTCTTCTCAACTCTTTTGCAATTAATATGGCACAGGTGTTTTTTGGTCCTTAAATTAAACTGGTATATATTTTTTTGATCACAATTTTCATTAACCATTTTTGGTCTTTAATGCAGGGCAGACAGACAAGTTCCTTACTTTTTCCCTCTTCCACTTCCCTCTTCCATTTTTGTGGTAATCCTGCAATTAGTTGGTTGTAATTTTCGGTAGAGCAGACATTTCCATATGTCTGTGTTCACTGCATATGTGATATAACTCCACCAGTCTTTTTTATGATACCATTTACATAGATTATACCTTTCTTTCAAAAATGTTAGCGAAAAATATGTTTGTTTTTTATCAAATAGTATATTTGAGTTTAACCACAATATTTATTGTATTATATGTTCTGTCTTTTCAGGTGGATTAAACTGAAATTGCAACGCAACTTTCTAAGGCTTGTTTAAAAAAATAACGATATTTTGGAGATTATTTTGTTTTCAAAAACGCGAAAGTGAGCAATTGTAATCTGAATAATGGGAGAAAAGACATGGGGTGAGACATTCTCACTAATTTACTAGAGAACCTTTTCAGATTTAAGTATAACTTTTGTATGACTGATGCCTTTAGTGAGAGGTCTAATGCTTTAATCTTTAATATGTTCTGCCCTCCGAAATCATATTCATTCTGTGTCTGTGTCTGCAGGTATGCAGAGGAGGAGGCGTCAATTGGTATTGGTATGTTATGCAGATCACATTTACCATCCTCCTCCCTTATCTCTTCAATTAATATCCCATAGGCATCTACTTTATAGACAAGGTATGTGAATGAAAAACATTATCAAAACCGTTTTTTTCATTCACATTTATCACAAAAACCAAGGTATGAATACTGTTGTATGTGTGTTTTGTTAATCATCTGGATAATTAAAATGTTTTGGATTCACAGACTTCACCCTCCCCACACTTCTGATGAATGTAACAGGAAACCTGTTTGATCACCATGCACTGCAAAATCATACTGCCTATGGATACGGAGAACATCAACATCAACAGGCCAGAGGATATATACATTGGACTTGGGGCTCTGCTGGGAGTTTAAAATCATAATAAACACTGACAACTAAAATATTGGATTATTGTTATTATTGTTATTGGAAACAAACACTCACTTAATAGGGCCGACTGACCTCTGACCTCTGTTCTGACTTCCTGGTGAGGCCTGATCACCCTCACTAGCAAGACTGGAGATATTGGGAGAGATTTAAAGGGGCTATGTAAACACTAATAATTAGAAGAAGTTTATAATTTATCAATAATGCCATGTGTGATCCGGACCATGAGAAGGACAGAGAGAAAGCACTGCCCCTGAATGAAGGATACAATTCTTTCCTTATGGTGTTATCAAGCATTGTAATTCAAGCATTGTAATATCAAGCATTGCAATTCTAATTTGATTTGTTATTCTAATTTGTTTATTTTTTGATTTAATAGGCAGTGTTGTTTTTTTGATGCATGAATCACAATTTTATTTTAATTGAACCTTTTTTTAACTAGGCAAGTCAGTTAACCTTTCGGAACCTCTCGACAACATTCCACTGAAAAGGCAGCGAGCGAAATTCCAAAATATTTATTTTGAAATATGTAACCTTCACACATTAACAAGTCCAAAACAAAAAATGAAAGAGAAACATCTTGTTAATCTACCCATCATGTCCGATTTCAAAAATGCTTTACAGCGAAAGCACAACATATGATTATGTTAGGTCATAGCCAAGTCAAAAAAACACACAGCCATTTTTCCAGCCAAAGATAGATGTCACAAAAAGCAGAAATATAGATAATATTAATCACTAACCTTTAATGATCTTCATCAGATGGCACTCATAGGACATCATGTTACAAAATACATGTATGTTTTGTTCGATAATGTGCATATTTATATCCAAGGATCTCAGTTTACATTGGCACATTACGTGCAGTAATGTGATTCCAAAACATTGAGTGATTTTGCAGAAATACTCATAATAAACATTGATAAAAGATACAACTGTTATTCACAGAATTAAAGATAGACTTCTCTGCAACCAGTGTGCCAGATTTAAAAAAAACTTTAAGGAAATAGCATAATCTGAGAACGGCACTCAGAGCCAAATCCAGCCAGAGAAATATCTGCCATTTTGGAGTCAAAAGAAGTTAGAAATAACACCATAAATATTCACTTATGTTTGATTATCTTCATCAGAAGGCATTCCCAGGAATCCCAGTTCAACAAGAAATGACTGATTTGTTCCATAAAGTCCATCATCTATGCCCAAATAGCCACTTGTTGTTTGCGTGTTCAGCCCAGTAATCCATCTTCATGAGGTGCAAGCACTTTGTCCAGACAAAAACTCAAAAAGTTCCGTTACAGTCCTTTACAAACATGTCAAACGATGTATGGAATGTCTAGGATGTTTTTAATATAAACATCAATAATGTTCCAACCGGAGAATTCCTATGTCTGAAGAAAAGCACTGGAACGAGAGGCAACTCTGTCGGGAACGTGCGTCACGAGCCTGAGACACTCTGCCAGACCACTGACTCAAACAGGTCTCATGAGCCCCTCCTTTATAGTAGAATTCTCATTCAAGTTTCTAAAGACGGTTGACATCTAGTGGAAGCCGTAGGAAGTGCAACTTCATACATATCCCACTATGTATTCGGTAGGCCAAGCTTTGAAAACCTACAAACCTCAGATAACCCACTTCCTGGTTGGATATTTCTCAGGTTTTCACCTGCCATATGAGTTCTGTTATACTCACAGACATCATTCAAACAGTTTTAGAAACTTCTGAGTGTTTTCTATCCAATACTAATAATAATATGTATTAGCATCTGGGACAGAGTAGGAGGCAGTTCATATGCTATTCATCCAAAAGTGAAAATGCTGCCCCCTATTACAAAAGAGTTAAGAACAATTTTTTATTTTCATTGACGGTCAAGGAACAGGGGTTTAAATGCCTTGTTCAGGG
Source organism: Oncorhynchus masou masou (assembly GCF_036934945.1). Lineage (NCBI taxonomy): Eukaryota > Metazoa > Chordata > Actinopteri > Salmoniformes > Salmonidae > Oncorhynchus > Oncorhynchus masou. The sequence continues at coordinate 36,588,816 of NC_088239.1, read as the reverse complement.
GCAGAATGACAGATTTTTACCTTGTCAGCTCGGGGATTCTATCCAATCCAAGTCCAATGCCCTGACCACTAGGCTACCTGCTGCACGATGTGAGTCATGTGTCCTAAGGGTGAATTACCAGTCCCCTGGGGCCCTTTGGTGAATAAGAAAATGTATTTTCTTCATATGCCCGCCTGTAAAAGGAAAAAACATATGTTGGTAATGGTTGACAGTTACTCCAAATGGATTTTTTTCCCTCATTTTGTCTGTCATAGTTGAAGTGTACCTATGATGAAAATTACAGTCCTCTCTCATCTTTTTAAGTGGGAGAACTTGTACAATTGGTGGCTGACTAAATACTTTTTTGCCCCACTGTATGTGTATTGCTGTTGTTTTTTACCCCCTTCGTTTTTATCTTGCTTCAATAACAGATTTCACCACATTGGGTCTGCTGGATGGTCAGGATTTCTCCCTAAGAATTAGCCCTCTAACTTCCTGACCTGTAACTCTGCAGTGAGATCGCCAAGATGATAGGGAAGTATAAGCCAATTTGCAGAAAAAATGGTTTCAACTGTGTGTTGTTATTCTCTTTGACATTTGCTTTAGAAATCTGTATTAACCTCTTACATCTATGGGGGCGCTATTTCATTATTGGATAAAAAAAACGTGCCCGTTTTAAGCGCAATATTTTTGACAAAAAGATGCTCGACTATGCATATAATTGACAGCTTTGGAAAGAAAACACTCTGACATTTCATAAACTGCAAAGATATTGTCTGTGAGTGCCCCAGAACTGATGCTACAGGCGAAACCAAGATGAAACTTCAAACAGGAAATGAGCAGGATATTTGAGGCTCTGTTTTTCATTGTCTACTGATATGGCTGTGAATGCGCAAGGAATGAGCCTGCCCGATCTATCGTTTCCCCAAGGTGTCTGCAGAATTGTGACGTATTTGTAGGCATATCATTGCAAGATTGACCATAAGAGACTACATTTGCCAGGTGTCCGCCCGGTGTCCTCAGTCGAAATTGGTGCGTCATCTTCGGCTGCACGTCTTTTTCCAAGCGATTCAGAGGAGAAAGTAGACATCCACGAACGATATATCAATGAAGAGATATGTGAAAAACACCTTGAGGATTGATTCTAAACAGAGTTTGCCGTGTTTCAGTCGACATTATGGAGTTAATTTGGAAAAAAGTTTGCCGTTTTGATGACTGAATTTTCTGTTTTTTTTGGTACCCAAACGTGATGCACAAAACGGAGCGATTTCTCCTACACAAAGAATCTTTCAGGAAAAACTGAACATTTGCTATGTAACTGAGAGTCTCCTCATTGAAAACATCCGAAGTTCTTCAAAGGTAAATGATTTTATTTGAATCCTTTTCTGGTTTTTGTGCAAATGTTGCCCGCTAAATGCTATGCTAAATGCTACGCTAGCTATCAATACTCTTACACAAATGCTTGTTTAGCTATGGTTGAAAAGCATATTTTGAACATCTGAGATGACAGTGTTGTTAACAAAAGTCTAAGCTTGAGAGCAAATATATTTATTTCATTTCATTTGCGATTTTCGTGAATAGTTAACGTTGCGTTATGCTAATGAGCTTGAGGCTATAAATAGGATCCCGGATCCGGGATTGCTCGACGCAAGAAGTTAAGAATGTTGGTAGTCGTAATAATTTGTCAGGATTTCCTGAATCAGAAATGCCCTAAACTAAACTGCTGTTCTGGTCTGTCCTCGCTCGATGTTGTGGCGAAGGTGACCACAGATGGTGTCTAGATGCATGGAAGGGATTAATTGACCAAGAACAGTGAAAACCTCAACATCCCCTCTAACTCACATAAGTAATGGTGACAATGGCATTCAGCATAGTCCTTCACCACTTTTACCGTGAGACCTGAGTCCGAGCCAGCAACCTGTACACAGAATCCAGTCGAAGCTATCAACTGCCTTTTCTCTCGTGCCTTTTCTCTCAGGAGTGCGACATGATTCCACATGGAGTGAGCATGGAGAGAGATCCAATCCAAGCTTCTCTTATGCTGCTGGTGTACTGGTAGGACATAATGGACTGTAAAGGACACTGGAGGCTCAGGTGAGAGACAATGTCAAAGGCCATCCACTTTGAACATGTGCCATTGGGAGGACCAACTGAAACCCTATCTGAAGAAGAACAGGGAGGGAGTGGTCAACCGTGTGTGTAATTGATTTAGGCTTATCCAAAATTGTTTATTTGGGGTATCAGGTTGATTGTGGAGGTCTGCACACTCCACAATTTATAGTAATTTAGATTAAGTATGCATTGAGATACCAATCTGTCACTACCACAAGTGATGAGAATAGTTAACGCTAGAAATAGAAAATGAAAATACTGTATGTCAATTTAAATGTACATTCTGCCAGTGTCGGTGTGTGCTAAGTTGAGGGTCTTAAATTAAAGTGATAGAAACCAACGTGAAGCACTAAGAACTGCCACTCATTCGTCGCCCCAGACCCCCGGACTGTTGCCATGCCAAGCGACACCTGGTTATGTCCCCGGCAAAATGGAATCATGGTAGTCTAATTTAAGGTGGGAGCTTTGACAGGGGTCAGAGCACAACACGGAACACAGAACACTAGATGTGTACAGTGCCTTGCGAAAGTATTCGGCCCCCTTGAACTTTACGACCTTTTGCCACATTTCAGGCTTCAAACATAAAGATATAAAACTGTATTTTTTTGTGAAGAATCAACAAGTGGGACACAATCATGAAGTGGAATGACATTTATTGGATATTTCAAACTTTTTTAACAAACAAAAACTGAAAAATTGGGCGTGCAAAATTATTCAGCCCCCTTAAGTTAATACTTTGTCGCGCCACCTTTTGCTGCGATTACAGCTGTAAGTCGCTTGGGGTATGTCTCTATCAGTTTTGCTCATCGAGAGACTGAAATTTTTTCCCATTCCTCCTTGCAAAACAGCTCGAGCTCAGTGAGGTTGGATGGAGAGCATTTGTGAACAGCAGTTTTCAGTTCTTTCCACAGATTCTCGATTAGATTCAGGTCTGGACTTTGACTTGGCCATTCTAACACCTGGATATGTTTATTTTTGAACCATTCCATTGTAGATTTTGCTTTATGTTTTGGATCATTGTCTTGTTGGAAGACAAATCTCTGTCCCAGTCTCAGGTCTTTTGCAGACTCCATCAGGTTTTCTTCCAGAATGGTCCTGTATTTGGCTCCATCCATCTTCCCATCAATTTTAACCATCTTCCCTGTCCCTGCTGAAGAAAAGCAGGCCCAAACCATGATGCTGCCACCACCATGTTTGACAGTGGGGATGGTGTGTTCAGTGTGATGAGCTGTGTTGCTTTCACACCAAACATAACGTTTTGCATTGTTGCCAAAAAGTTCAATTTTGGTTTCATCTGACCAGAGCACCTTCTTCCACAAGTTTGGTGTGTCTCCCAGGTGGCTTGTGGCAAACTTTAAACAACACTTTTCATGGATATCTTTAAGAAATGGCTTTCTTCTTGCCACTCTTCCATAAAGGCAAGATTTGTGCAATATACGACTGATTGTTGTCCTATGGACAGAGTCTCCCTCCTCAGCTGTAGATCTCTGCAGTTCATCCAGAGTGATCATGGGCCTCTTGGCTGCATCTCTGATCAGTCTTCTCCTTGTATGAGCTGAAAGTTTAGAGGGACGGCAAGGTCTTGGTAGATTTGCAGTGGTCTGATACTCCTTCCATTTCAATATTATCGCTTGCACAGTGCTCCTTGGGATGTTTAAAGCTTGGGAAATCTTTTTATCCAAATCCGGCTTTAAACTTCTTCACAACAGTATCTCGGACCTGCCTGGTGGGTTCCTTGTTCTTCATGATGCTCTCTGCGCTTTTAACGGACCTCTGAGACTATCACAGTGCAGGTGCATTTATACGGAGACTTGATTACACACAGGTGGATTGTATTTATCATCATTAGTCATTTAGGTCAACATTGGATCATTCAGAGATCCTCACTGAACTTCTGGAGAGAGTTTGCTGCACGGAAAGTAAAGGGGCTGAATAATTTTGCACGCCCAATTTTTCAGTTTTTGATTTGTTAAAAAAGTTTGAAATATCCAGTAAATGTCGTTCCACTTCATGATTGTGTCCAACTTGTTGTTGATTCTTCACAAAAAAATGCAGTTTTATATCTTTATATTTGAAGCCTGAAATGTGGCAAAAGGTCGCAAAGTACAAGGGGGCTGAATACTTTCGCAAGGCACTGTATGTGTGTGTGTGTGTCTGGATAGAGATTAAATGAGACTGAACTTCAGGATGTAATTCAAGAACTCAGCAGTCTAAAAATGAGAATGAAATAACATTTTATTATTATTTATTTTATTTTATGATATGTAAGAAAGTTATTAGTCACTAGAAAAACAAGGAGTAAAATGTATTCCCAGAACTGAAAATGTCAGTGTATCAGGTGTCCCGGGCCTTTATATTTCCATAAGTGGGCCGCGAGGAGAGCTTGAAATAACCAAGTTGATGTATGATTGTATTTTCATTGGAACAAAAGCTATCTCCTGGAAGACGCACATGTGCCCGAATAAACACACACACACACACACACACACACACACACCCACACACACTAAAGCATAAGTATGCTATGATTAGTTTAATTGTCATCATCCACCCATATAGCAAAATTTAGGAGTGATCTGCTCGCTCTGGGACTTTTCCTGTGGTCCTATTAGCACAGACAACATAATCCCCACTGTAATCATACAACGCTGTAAGTATGCATTAAAAACAACACCCCTGAGTCTGAAAAGACACACTGGCTGATCGAGTTTTAGCCTAAAAGAAAAACACACCAACACACTCTAGTATTGTATTGTATAATGTCATTACGCACACAAACAAACACACTTGCACACACACACTAGTAATGTATAATGTCATATGCACTAATGTGACATTTCCCTCTCTATTGTAGCTCTCTAAATATACCTGTAAATAGCTAAGGCAACAATAGCTGACTGCAGAGAGCCGGTTAAGGATTAGCCCCTTTTTTTCAATTTTCGCCTAAAATGACATACCCAAATCTAACTGCCTGTAGCTCTGGCCCTGATGCAAGGATATAAATATTATTGTTACCATTTCAAAGGAAACACTTTGAAGTTTATGGAAATGTGAAAGGAATGTAGTAGAATATAACACAATAGATCTGGTAAAAGATAATACAAAGAAAAAAACAACCTTTCATTTGTAATTTTTTTGTACCATCATCTTTGAAATGCAAGAGAAAGGCCATAATGTATTATTCCAGCCCAGTTGCAATTTAGATTTTGGTCACTAGATGGCATCACTTGTATGTGCAAAGTTTAAGACTGATCCAGTGAACCATTGCATTTCTATTCAAAATGTTGTATCAAGACTGCCCAAATGTGCCTAAATTGTTTATTAATAACTTTTCATGTTCAAAATTGTGCACTCTTCTCAAACAATAGCATTGTATTAGTTCACTGTAATAGCTACTGTAAATTGGACAGTACAGTTAAGATTAACAAGAATTTAAGCTTTCTGCTACCAGGTATGGGAAATGTTCTTGTTACTTACAACCTCATGCTAATCGCATTAGCCAACGTTAGCTCAACCGTCCCGTGGAAATCCCGTGGAAATCCCAAATAAGTTTTAAGAAGCAGGATGTCCCAACTATGCCCTTTCCTCTATGCCAAACTGACATTTTATACGTACAGATGTGTTAAGCTGGAACATTGGTACATTGTGGGGGGGAAACCTGTCTGTTCAATAGACATCTGATATGATCCAGTTGAAAAACTATAGGGACCAGTCGATGGATGTTTTCGTTACATATCCAAAGGGAGCGACCTTTTCAATGAGACGTCTGAGTAAACACTAAGAATAGAACCAAACAAACAATTGACTGAGAGGAGGCCTACTGTAAGTGTCGGGAGAGAGTTAGGCCAAGATAATAAATGACTGCCTCTGAACATGAGCCACAGTTCAAAAACCTTTGGGTTGGACAGTAATAACTCATGTGGTTTGGGCTACCCTAACACACACAGTATCTCTCTCGCTCTCCACCTCCCTTTTACTCTCTCACTCCCTTAGGTTACAGATGACCCTTCAAATGTGTTACTGACAGACTGCAACATGGGAGTTCAGATGTTAAAACAGCCCATGAATCTGTTATGAACTTGAGTGAAGACCCAAACGCGGTTTTAACAGAAAACAGAGTTCTTTAATAAAAACAGGAATGGCATAAATCCTCTTCCAACGTAGTCAATGGAACAAAAGAACGTAGTATAATGCAGGTTGCACCTGCCATGCAGACTCCGACAGGACAGGACAAGGTGGAAGCAAACGAGACGACAGCTTGCTTCTGGCATCAAAAAACACAAACAAGAATCAGACCCTGAAAGTAGCAGGAACAGAGAAAGAAATAGAGACCTAATCAGAGGGGGAAGAGAGAACAGGTGGGGAAAGAGAGAATGAGCTAGTTAGGGGAGATGTAGAACAGCTGAGGGATGAGAGACAGAGAAGGTAACCTAAAAAGACCAGCAGAGAGAGAGAATGAAGAGAAAGGACAGGAACAGACATAACAAGACATGACAGTACCCCCACTCACCGAGCGCCTCCTGGCGCACTCGAGGAGGAAACCTGGCGGCAACGGAGGAAATCATCGATCAGCGAACGGTCCAGCACGTCCCGAGAGGGAACCCAACTCCTCTCCTCAGGACCGTACCCCTCCCAATCCACTAGGTACTGATGACCACGGCCCCGAGGGCGCATGTCCAAAATCTTACGAACCCTGTAGATGGGTGCGCCCTCGACAAGGATGGGGGGGGGAGGGACGAGCGGGGGCGCGAAGAACGGGCTTAACACAGGAGACATGGAAGACCGGGTGAACGCGACGAAGATAGCGGGGAGAAGAAGTCGCACTGCGACAGGATTAATGACCTGGGAAATACGGAACGGACCAATGAACCGCGGGGCCAACTTGCGAGAAGCTGTCTTAAGGGGAAGGTTCTGAGTGGAGAGCCATACTCTCTGACCGCAACAATATCTAGGACTCTTGGTCCTACGCTTATTAGCGGCCCTCACAGTCTGCGCCCTATTACGGCAAAGTGCCGACCTGACCCCCTTCCAGGTGCGCTCGCAACGCTGGACAAAAGCCTGAGCGGAGGGGACGCAGGACTCGGCGAGCTGAGATGAGAACAGCGGAGGCTGGTACCCGAGGCTACACTGAAAAGGGGATAGACCGGTAGCAGACGAGGAAGCGAGTTGTGGGCGTACTCTGCCCAGGGGAGCTGTTCTGACCAAGACGCAGGGTTACGAAAAGAAAGACTGCGTAAAATGCGACCAACAGTCTGATTGGCCCGTTCGGCTTGACCGTTAGACTGGGGATGAAAGCCGGACGAGAGACTGACGGAAGCCCCAATCAAACGGCAAAACTCCCTCCAAAATTGAGACGTGAACTGCGGGCCTCTGTCGGAAACGACGTCAGACGGAAGGCCATGAATTCGGAAAACATTCTCGATAATGATCTGAGCCGTCTCCTTAGCAGAAGGGAGCTTATCGAGAGGAATGAAATGAGCCGCCTTAGAGAATCTATCGACAACCGTAAGAATAACTGTCCTCCCCGCTGATGAAGGCAGTCCGGTGATAAAATCTAAAGCGATGTGAGACCACGGTCGAGAGGGAATGGGAAGCGGTCTGAGACGGCCGGCAGGAGGAGAGTTCCCAGATTTAGTCTGCGCGCAGACCGAACAAGCGGCGACAAATCGACGCGCGTCACGTTCCCGAGTGGGCCACCAGAAACGCTGGCGAATGGAAGCGAGCGTACCCCGAACGCCGGGGTGGCCGGCTAACTTGGCAGAGTGGGCCCACTGAAGAACGGCCGGACGAGTAGGAACGGGAACGAACAGAAGGTTCCTAGGGCAAGCTCGCGGCGACGGAGTGTGAGCGAGTGCTTGCTTTACCTGCCTCTCAATTCCCCAGACAGTCAACCCGACAACACGCCCCTCAGGGAGAATCCCATCGGGGTCGGTGGAGACCTCAGAAGAACTGAAGAGACGAGATAAAGCATCAGGTTTGGTGTTTTTGAGCCCGGACGATAAGAAATAACAAACTCAAAACGAGCGAAAAACAGAGCCCAACGAGCCTGACGCGCATTAAGTCGTTTGGCTGAACGGATGTACTCAAGGTTCCTATGGTCAGTCCAAACGACAAAAGGAACGGTCGCCCCCTCCAACCACTGTCGCCATTCGCCTAGGGCTAAGCGGATGGCGAGCAGTTCGCGATTACCAACATCATAGTTACGTTCTGACGGCGATAAGCGATGAGAAAAAAAACGCGCAAGGATGGACCTTGCCGTCAGAGAGAGAGCGCTGAGAAAGAATGGCTCCCACGCCCACCTCTGACGCGTCAACCTCAACAACAAACTGTCTAAAGATGTCAGGTGTAACAAGAATAGGTGCGGATGTAAAACGATTCTTAAGAAGATCAAAAGCTCCCTGGGCGGAAACGGACCACTTAAAGCACGTCTTAACAGAAGTAAGGGCTGTGAGAGGAGCTGCCACCTGACCGAAATTACGGATGAAACGACGGTAGAAATTAGCGAAGCCCAGAAAGCGCTGCAGCTCGACGCGTGACTTAGGAACGGGCCAATCAATGACAGCCTGGACCTTAGCGGGATCCATCTTAATGCCCTCAGCGGAAATAACGGAACCGAGAAAAGGGACAGAGGCGGCATGAAAAGTGCACTTCTCAGCCTTCACATAAAGACAGTTCTCCAAAAGGCGCTGGAGGACGCGTCGCACGTGCTGAACATGAATCGAGAGAGACGGTGAAAAAATCAGGATATCGTCCATGTAAACGAAAACAAAAATGTTCAGCATGTCTCTCAGGACGTCGTTAACTAGTGCCTGAAAGACAGCTGGAGCGTTAACGAGGCCGAAAGGAAGAACCCGGTATTCAAAGTGCCCTAACGGGTGTTAAACGCCGTCTTCCACTCGTCCCCCTCCCTGATGCGCACGAGATGGTAGGCGTTACGAAGGTCCAATTTGGTGAAAAACCTGGCTCCCTGCAGGATCTCGAAGGCTGAAGACATAAGAGGAAGCGGATAACGATTCTTAACTGTTATGTCATTCAGCCCTCGATAATCCACGCATGGGCGCAGGGACCCGTCCTTCTTCTGAACAAAAAAGAACCCCGCGCCGGCGGGGGAGGAGGAGGAGACTATGGTACCGGCGTCGAGCGAAACCGACAAATAATCCTCGAGAGCCTTACGTTCGGGAGCCGACAGAGAGTATAATCTACCCGGGGGGAGTAGTTCCCGGAAGGAGATCAATACTACAGTCATACGACCGGTGTGGAGGGAGAGAAGTGGCCTTGGAACGACTGAACACCGTGCGCAGATCGTGATACTCCTCCGGCACCCCTGTCAAATCGCCAGGCTCCTCCTGTGAAGAAGAAACAGAGGAAACAGGAGGGATAGCAGACATTAAACAGGTTACATGACAAGAAACATTCCAGGATAGGATAGTATTACTAGACCAATTAATAGAAGGGTTATGGCGCACTAGCCAGGGATGACCCAAAACAACAGGTGTAAAAGGTGAACGAAAAATTAAAAAAGAAATGGTTTCGCTATGATTACCAGAGACAGTGAGGGTTAAAGGCAGCGTCTCACGCTGAATCTTGGGGAGAGAACTACCATCTAAAGCGAACAAGGCCCTGGGCTCCCCTAACTGTCTGAGAGGAATGTCATGTTCCCGAGCCCAGGTCTCGTCCATAAAACAGCCCTCCGCCCCAGAGTCTATCAAGGCACTGCAGGAAGCAGATGAACCGGGCCAGCGGAGATGGACCGGAAAGGTAGTGCGTGATCCAGAAGGAGAGGCCTGAGTAGTTGCGCTCACCAGTAGCCCTCCTCTTACTGATGAGCTCTGGCCTTTTACTGGACATGAGGTGACAAAATGACCAGCGGAGCCGCAGTAGAGACAGAGGCGATTGGTGATTCTCCGTTCCCTCTCCTTGGCCGAGATGCGAATACCCCCAGCTGCATAGGCTCAGCATCCGAGCCGGCGGAGGAGGGTGGCAGTGATGCGGCAGGTGGCAGTGATGTGGAGAGGGAGCAACGGAGAACGTGAGCTCCTTACCACGAGCTCGGCGACGAAGATCAAACCGTCGCTCTATGCGAATAGCGAGAGCTATTAAGGAGTCCAGACTGGAAGGAACCTCCCGGGAGAGGATCTCATCCTTAACCTCGACGTGGAGACCCTCCATAAAACGAGCGAGCAAAGCCGGCTCGTTCCAGTCACTAGAGGCAGCGAGAGTGCGAAACTCAATAGAATAATCCGTTATGGATCTATTCCCCTGACATAGGGAAGACAGGGCCCTGGAAGCCTCCTCGCCAAAAACAGAACGGTCAAAAACCCGTATCATCTCCTCCTTAAAGTCCTGATACTGGTTAATACACTCAGCCCTCGCCTCCCAGACTGCCGTGCCCCACTCACGCGCCCGTCCGGTAAGGAGAGAAATGACGTAGGCGATGCGGGCTGCGCTCCTGGAGTAGGTGTTGGGCTGGAGAGAGAACACCACATCACACTGAGTGAGGAATGAGCGGCACTCAGTGGGCTCCCCAGAGTAACACGGCGGGTTGTTGATCCTGGGCTCCGGAGACTCGGAAACCCTGGAAGTGGGCGGTGGATCGAGGTGGAGTTGGTGAACCCGTCTTGTGAGGTCGGAGACTTGGACGGCCAGGGTCTCAACGGCATGTTGAGCAGCAGACAATTCCTCCTCGTGTCTGCCTAGCATCGCTCCCTGGATCTCGGCGGCGGAGTGAAAAGGGTCCGGAGCCGCTGGGTCCATTCTTGGTCTGATTCTTCTGTTATGAACTTGAGTGAAGACCCAAACGCGGTTTTAACAGAAAACAGAGTTCTTTAATAAAAAACAGGAATGGCATAAATCCTCTTCCAACGTAGTCAATGGAACAAAAGAACGTAGTATAATGCAGGTTGCACCTGCCATGCAGACTCCGACAGGACAGGACAAGGTGGAAGCAAACGAGACGACAGCTTGCTTCTGGCATCAAAAAACACAAACAAGAATCAGACCCTGAAAGTAGCAGGAACAGAGAAAGAAATAGAGACCTAATCAGAGGGGGAAGAGAGAACAGGTGGGGAAAGAGAGAATGAGCTAGTTAGGGAAATGTAGAACAGCTGAGGGATGAGAGACAGAGAAGGTAACCTAAAAAGACCAGCAGAGAGAGAATGAAGAGAAAGGACAGGAACAGACATAACAAGACATGACAGAATCAGCTACACTACCAGGTAATGTATTGCTTCAGGTTTAAGTTACAGTGGTTAACCTTTACCATAGGCCCCTTTTACAGGGTTTCCACACACACATACACACCTGTTTAACATCTCTGCCATGTGTGTTCAAAGGCTCCTAATACTGCACAGGGACCATATACCTCTGGAGAGTGGATCAAGTACATTTCTGTGGTTAAGCTAACTTTCCCTTAACTGTAAACACACTTTAAGGTCCTATTTGTTCACAGTTAGTCCAATACTTTTTACTTTTTTGTCCTAGGGTCAAATGTTATTAAATATTTTGAAGCCAATCACGTGTCACTCTACTGATAAAAACCCTCAACCTAGTAATAACCAGTCTTCATCCTCTATCCTTTGTCTCTATCCCGTTCCCTCCTTTCTCTATGTATTGAGCTGTTGATGGGCCAGAACCATAGACAGACAAAGATTACTTGTATTGATAGTCCCATCAGCTGACCACTCCTGAGCCCTGCTCCTTACTCAAAAGTCCTCAGTGCTGATGAGGAGATTAATCAATCAATACAACCCCATACTAGTCATACATTGGCTAATCAGCACCAGAGGCAGGAAAGAGGAAATGTAGCATAGTGCACTATGGGGCCAGCGGAGGCCAGGAGGGCCCATCCCCCAGTCTGTCTCCTCTCTACAGAAGGCCTCTCATCGTCTCCACTCCTGTAGGCTTGGCCTCTCATGGCTGATTGCATCAGGGTTGTTATCAGTGGACTACTCATCTCCTCACCACCCACCCGCTGAGAGGGAGATGCCCACTGCCTCTCCTCTTATCTACTCCCCTCTCTCTTCTCCCCTTCTCTCCTTGCCTCCTCTAATCTCATCTCTGCCTAGTCCAAACAAATGTAATTTGGAGTTGCAGTTGGGACTGATAAAAACTGGACAAAGGGGTCATTTGATATTGTCCTCCTGCCCACCCCATGTCCCTCCCACACCTCCATCAAACCCAGACAGAGACATCCAATACATTTCTCTCTCGCCTTTCGTTAATAAGAGAGGAGAGTGAAGAAGGACAATGCCCCCGGAGAAGAAGGCTGATGTTTTACGTGTCTCCAACCGATTGTGTTTTTTGTTTGTTTATTTGCAACTTATTTTTTAACTCATTTTGTACATAAGGTTAGCGCTACCATGTCTTATGACCAAAAATAACTTGTGCACATCAGGACTGCGATTACTCACCACGGACTGGCAGAATCCTGTTTTTCCTTTAACCTGTTTGGTCTAGGGGGCAGGATTTTTACTTTTGGATGAAAAGCATGCCCAGAGTAAACTACCTCCTACTCAGTCCCAGATGCTAATATATGCATATCATTAGTAGTGTTAAATAGAAAACAATCTGAAGTTTCTAAAACTGTTTAAATTATGCTTGTGAGTATAACAGAACCCATATGGCAGCCAAAACCTGAGAAAAAATCCAAACAAGAAGTGGGAAATCTGAGGTTTGTAGTTTTTCAACTCAGCTCCTATTGAATATACAGTGGGATATTGGTTATGTTGCACTTCCTAAGGCTTCCATTAGATGTCGACCGTCTTTAGAACGTTGTTTGATGCTTCTACTATGCAGGGGGGCTGAATGAGAGGGGAATGAGTCAGAGGTATGCCAGCAGTCACCAGCTCAGTCAAGCGCATTCACATGAGAGGTAGCTCCCGTTCCATTGCTTTTCTACAGCCAATGGAATTCTCCGGTTGGAACATTATTGAACATTTATGATAAAAACATCCTAAAGATTGATTCTATACATCCTTTGATAGCTTTCTACAACCAGTAATACAACTTTTTGGAATTTTTGTCCGACCTTTCCGCTGGTAGTTGTACGCACGTTTCGATTTGTTTACCAAACGCCCTAACAAAAGGAGGTATATGGACATAAATTATGAACTTCATCAAACAAATCAAACATGTATTGTGGAACTGGGATTCCTGGGAGTGCATTCTGATGAAGATCATCAAAGGTAAGTGACTATTTCTAATGCTATTTCTGACTAATGTTGACTGTGCAACATGGCGGATATTTCTTTTGGCGGGTTTGGGCTCTGAGCTCCGTACTCAGATTATTGCATGGTATGCTTTTTCCGTAAAGTTGTTTTTGAAATCTGACAAAGCGGTTGCAGTTTATCTAAAGTTCCATGCATAACAGTTGTATTTTCATCAACATTTATAATGAGTATTTTTGAAAATTGATGTGGCTCTCTGAAAAATCGCTGCATGTTTTGGAACTACTGAACATAACACGCCAATGTAAAATTAGATTTGGATATAAATATAAATATGCACTTTATCGAACAAAACATACCTGTATTGTGTAAAATGAAGTCCTATGAGTGTCATCTGATGAAGATCATCAAAGGTTAGTGATTTTATCTCTATTTGTGCTTTTTGTTGGAAAAAAGCTGGGTTTTTCTGTGACTTGGTGGTGACCTAACATAATCGTTTGTGAAGCTTTCGCTGTAAAGCATTTTTGAAATCAGACACTGTTGCAGGATTAACGAGAATTTTATCTTTAAAATGGTGCCTAGTACTTATATGTTTGAGGAATTTGATTCATGAGATTTCTGTTGATTTGTATTTGGCGCCCTGCAATTTCATTGGCTGTTGGCGAGGGGTTCCCAGACAGGTTAAGTAGTGTGACGAGCCCGACGCGAATGATATACTGTTTTCTCGGGAACAAGCCCAGATCCTCGTGATTTGCGTGAAGAGGAGGCGGAGACAAAGGGGCCAGAGGGCGGCTGCCTTCTGACAATTGGTAGGCGATCAAATAAACCTACACTTCCTTCCATTCTGCTAGCAAACGTGCAATCTTTGAGGAATAAAATGGATAACCTACACGGAAGATTAAACTACCAAAGGGAAATTCAAAACTGTAATATCTTATGCTTCATGGAGTCGTGGCTGATCGGCGACACTATCAACATACTGGTTGTGGCTGGTTATACGCTGTACCGGCAGGATAGAACAGCGGCATCTGGTAAGACAAGGGGCGGCGGACTATGTATTTTTGTAAATAACAGCTGGTGCACGAAATCTAAGGAAGTTTTGAGCTATTGCTCGCCTGAGGTAGAGTATCTCATGATAAGCTGCAGACAACACTATCTACCTAGTGAATTTTCATCTGTAGGCTGGCACTAAGACAGCATTGAATGAGCTGTATTCTGCCAAAAGCAAACAAGAAAACGCTCACCCAAAGGCGGCGCTCCTAGTAGCCAGGGACTTTAATGCAGGGAAACTTAAATTGGTTTTACCAAATTTCAATCAGCATATTAAATGTGCAACCAGAGGGGAAAAAACACTGAACCACCTTTACTCCACACACAGAGACGCATACAAAGCTCTCCCTCGCCCTCCATTTGGTAAAGCTGACCATAATTCTGTCCTCCTGTTTCCTGCTTACAAGCAAAAACTAAAGCAGGAAGCACCAGTGACTAGACCAATAAAAAAGTGTTCAGATGAAGCAGACACTAAGCTACAGGAATATGTTCCGAGATTCCTAAGATGGCATTGAGGAGTACACCACATCAGTCATTGGCTTCATCAATAATTGCAAACCATTACAGACTACAAAGGGAAGCACAGCCTAGAGCTGCCCAGTGACACAAGCTTAACAGACGAGCTAAACTACTTCTATGCTTGCTTCGAGGCAAATTACACTGAAACATGCATGAGAGCGCCAGCTGTTCTGGAAGACTGTGTGATCATGCTCTCAACAGCCGATGTGAGTAAGACCTTTAAACAGCTCAACATTCACAAGGCCGCAGGCCCAGACGGATTACCAGGACGTGTACTGCGAGCATGTGCTGACCAACTGACATTTTCAACCTCTCCCTGTCCTAGTCAGTAATACCAACAGGTTTTAAAGGTAAGTGTTAAGGTTTGGTATGGTTAAAACAAAATAATAAAAACGACTGCATAGCACTGGTATTGAACACACAACCCTCGGAGCTGGAGCTCACGACATCCCCATCCACAACAATGTAGCAATACCCAAGCTTACTTGATGGTAATAGTGCTCACCGTTCATCTCCCGATGTTCTGCTTACCTGGACGGACGTCAAATTTCGCAGTGGATCTTGAGCTCCCTGGCTATTTAGTTAGTTAGTGAGTGAGTGAGTGAGTGAGTGAGTGAGTGAGTGAGTGAGTGAGTGAGTGAGTGAGTGAGTGAGAGTGTGTGTGTGTGTGTGTGTGTGTGTGTGTGTGTGTGTGTGTGTGTGTGTGTGTGTGTGTGTGTGTGTGTGTGTGTGTGTGTGTGTGTGTGTGTGTGTGTGTGTGTGTGTGTGTGTGTGTGAGGAGGATTAATTCAATAAAACCAGCTCCAAAATTAAAGGTGTTGAATTATTCAGTGAGAGGTGCCCCTCTCTGGGCCGTCTCTTAATGATAAGATCATGGGTCCTGTGCCACAAGAGGGCCTGTCCGTATGGAGCGCTGCCAGCACAGAGCAGTCCAGGAGACACATGCCTGGCTTTACTAAAAAGACTCAGTCAGCACTATAACAATAAACACACAAAGACTTAACAGACACTCATAAACGCACACACCTTCCAGTACTGCATGATTAATGAAAGGAGTTAGAGATGGCGACTGGGGGGGTCTCACCTCTGTCTACTCCCCTGGCGCTCGAGCTCATAATAAGCAGAGTGAGTGAGTGAGTGAGTGAGTGAGTGAGTGAGTGAGTGAGTGAGTGAGTGAGTGCGTTTACGAGTGCGTGTGTGTCCCGTGTGCGTGTGTGTGTATAAAGGGGATGACTCTTTCTCATCGGTCTTCATGTAAACTTGAGGTATCAGCATATCCACTGATTACAGGTTAGGAGCATGGCAAGCATGATGGATGGTGTCTCATTGTTTAGATAATGTACTAGCTGTAACCAATGTATTACAGTATCTCATACCAACACATAATAGATCATTTAAATATTTACTATATGCAAGTGCATTTATAAATGACTTTTCCACTTATGAAATCTTAGCAACCTATTGAACCTAACAAATTGTGTATTGTGTATTAAAAAAGAGAGACCACAATGCATACCTGTCACACAGTCATGAATAATGTTGTTTAAAAATCACATCAGAGCAAAAAAAATGGATCTCATCGTCCAGACAGAAGGCACATATGGAGGATCGGGTTTGTATCAGGATTAAGATCCACATATGGACGTGGTATAGATTGGAAGTTAAAAGAGCAGATTCCAGGTGTTTTTTGTTGTTGCTGTTTACACATTAGAGAAAATATCAGATATTAGATATGCCAGTAATTGGCAAAATATCTGAATTGAGCTACCTGTGTAAACTAGGTTTGGACGATGTCAACCTTTTCTGGAGTGGCCAGTGAAGAGTGAAGATCTGAATCACATCCAAATCTTATGGCGTGAGCAGAAAACAGCAGTTGTTGGCGGTCACCCCTCAAACATTTAAGAATAAGATCATTTTGCTGCGGAAAAGTGTGCCAAATAGTTAGTACAAAGGTGCAGCAAACTCATTGATGGTTACAAGAAGCATTTGTCTGTAGTCATCTTTGCCAAAGGCTGTGCAACCAAATACTAGCTCTGGGGTGCCAAAGATTTTAAACATGCCATTTGTCTTAGTTTTATTAATGAAAATTGTAAACTCCATAAGGTGTGGAGATCAAACGTATTTTTCAATTTCAACTTATTTTAAAAGAAAAAGGAAATTATTTTAGAAAAGAGCAAGGGTGCCAAAATATTTGGCCGCAACTGTATAACATAGGCTAGTTATTGAAATAGGCTATAGCAAATCGGAATAGACAGATTACTTGGATTGCCACTCGTGTGCTCGTACGCTGCCCGACTCCGTTTACTGCGCAGCACCAGTCAAGTTCAAATAGGCTGATACATCGTCACATCACAATGTCGTCACCATCGGCGATGGCTGTCAATCAACGTCAATAGATGATACTATCGTAATATAGCCCAACCCTAGCGTAAACACAGACTTTGTGTGACTTATAACACCAGCTGACTGGCTGACTGCTGAGACCTGATAGAGAACATGGAGAGTCTGGGTCAGTCTGAACACGAGACAATCTACCATTCATCTTTACTCATCTACGAAGCCATAGCTTACACGCACACACACACACACACACACACACACACACACACACACACACACACACACACACACTCACACTCACACTCACACTCACACTCACACTCACACTCACACACACACACACAAAACACTTCAAAACTAGAAGTATATAGTGATACTGCCCACAACATTCCAACGACATCCTCCCCACATAGGCCTAAATGCACCCTAGCCAAATAACCCAGATCTGATATCCGTCCTACACTAGATAACTGACATGACAGTACTATAAGGCAGGAAGAACCCTTTCCCTCCCAGTGACCCAAAGTGAATTTCATTAGATTGCTCAATCTGCTATGTGTACAGAGGTAAACATTGGACCATGCAGAACTGTGGCTCAGTCTGCCTGGGGTGGGATGGTAATTACTGTTAATTGGTTTAACATGAGAGGAAGAGGTTGAGGGGGGAGGGAGCACATACAGCAGCACAGATACTCTCTCTCTCTTCTCTCTTCTCCCTCTTATTCTTCTCTTCCCTCTCTTCCACGGTTTGATCTGATAGAGGATTATCACAGCTCTCTATCTGTGTTCTCACTGCAGAGTGGGAGAGGCATGCAGATTGGTTGTGTGTCCTAGTAAACACACACACACTCCAGTGACGGGGGGAGTTACTCATCCAGATAACAATGCAGGACTGAGAGGACCTAGGCCATTTATGCACATTTGATGCGTAATGAGCTTCTTATCAGTGCGTGGGCAGAGAAATTAGGTGTAAAGTATACCCCATTCAGCACTGTGCTGCTAATGCCCGGACCATGAACTCATCTACCGGACTCATCTAATCTCATACCCAATACAACATACACTGCCCATAGCCAGAGACAGAGAGAGAGAGAGAAAGAGACAAAGAGAGAAAATAAGAGAGAGTGTTAAAAGGGAGAGAGGAGAAAAGAAACATAAAGTGGCATTTCACACCCCGATGGAGAGGAGGATAGATTCAGGAAGTTATCAACACAGAGGTCAGAGAAGACCTGACATTATTACCACTGTTTGGCACACAAACACGCGCACACACACTTTTCTGATGCCTGTGAGAATAGCAATGCTGAGTAGAAGCACTTACAGAGCAGATCATAAAGACGTGTCCTATTTGACTTTATGACTACAGTCCTTCACTATGAGCAACCTCCTGTAAAATCTACCCTCACTAAAGCACCCTCCAATAAACCCTCCATTCTGTAGCAAGACAAAGACTGAGTACCACAATATAGCACACTACGTTTAACCAAGGCCCATAGAGCTCTGGTCAAAAGTAATAGTGCACTATAGGTAATATAGGTTGACATTTGGAACAAAGCCAAAGAGGCAAAGCTCAACCACTCTGGGTATAAAACGTCTGCTTTCTCCTCTGTTGATTAGGATTTGGCCATTCATGCTACACGCAAGAGAAAAAACACGTAAAAAGCCAATCCTTTCATTTAGGCGTTGAGGGGCGGTGAAGAGTGTTTGACGCTGCAGCCTGGAAGATGAAATCACAGCCATAAACCAACGCAGATCAGTAAATATCCTCACTTAAATATCCTCACATGAATACTAGAGAGAAATGTTTTGCTACACTGGCTGAGTTTTTTATTTTATTTTACCTTTATTATACTAGGCAAGTCAGTTAAGAACATATTCTTATTTTCAATGACGGCCTAGGAACAGTGGGTTAACTGCCTGTTCAGGGGCAGAACGACAGATTTGTACCTTGTCAGCTCGGGGATTCGAACTTGCGAGTAACTGGAGACTACCAGAACACAGACACACAAATGCTCTCACACACACACATATACTGTACACACACGCACACCCCTTCCACTTCCACAAGAGCCAGAGATGGTGACATATAGAGGGTTATGAACCCCTCTGGGTTGTGGTCAGTTAGAGAGCAGCTAGACTAAAGACAGGGATTGAGACTACAGTACAGTATACTTGTTATAGTAGGATGTTATTATTGTAAAAGAGAAAGTTCAATATTATGTTAGAGACATTGCATCACCATCAGACCTGCAGGGTTCACAGGCATTAATGGGTGTTTAAGAGAGAGGAGAGAGGGAGAAAGAGTGAGGTGGAGGAAAAGAGTGGTAGAGAGAAGGAGAGAGAGAGAGAGAGAGAAAAAAAGAAAGAAAGGGAGAGAGAGAGAGGAAATAGAAAATATGGCGACACAGACCAACTAAGGTTACCAAAACATTTCTGCAGCATTAAAGGTCCCCAAGAACACACTGGCCTCAATCATTCTTAAATGGAAGAAGTTTGGAAACACCAAAACTCTTCCTAGAGCTGGCCGCCTGACCAAACTGAGCAATCTGGGGACAAGGGCCTCACTCAAGGAGGTGACCAAGAACCAGATTGTCACTCTGAAAGAGCTCCAGGGTTCCTCTGTGGAGATGGGAGAACCTTCCAGAAGGCCAACCATCTCTGCAACACACCACCAATCAGGCCTTTATTGTACAGTGGCCAGAAGGAAGCCCCTCCTCAGTAAAAGGCACATGGAAGCCCGCTTGGAGTTTGTCAAAAGACAATAAAACAAGAATCTTTGGCCTGAATGCCAAGCATCACATCTGGAGGAAACCTGGCCACATCTCTACGGTGAAGCATGGTGGTGACAGCATCATGTTGTGGGGATTTTTTTAGCGGCAGGGACTGGGAGACTAGTCAGGATCGAGGGAAAGATAAACGGAGCAAAGTACAGAGAGATCTTGATGAAAACCTGCTCCAGGGGGCACAGGACGTCAGACTGGGGCAAAGGTGCACCTTCCAATAAGACAATGACCCTAAGCACACAGCCAAGAAAACGCAATAGTGGCTTTGGGACAAGTCTCGACACTCCTCATCCAAACTGAAAGAACTTGAGAGGATCTGTAGAGAAGAATAGGATAAACTTACCAATTACAAGCTTGTAGCGTCATACCCATGAAGACACAAGGCTGTAATCGCTGCCAAAGGTGATTCAACAAAGTACTGCATAAAGGGTCTGAATACTTATGTAAATGTGATTTTTGTATTTTATTTGTACAACTTTCTGAGAACCTGTTTTTGCATTGTCATTATAGGGTATTGTGTGGAGATTGATAAGGAAAAATATTTAATACATTTTAGAATAAGTAACGTAACGTATGGAATATGGAAAAAGTCAAGGGGTCTGAATACTTTCCGAATGCATTGTATATCTGATCACCATTAATGGTTTAGCATTAAATGCAGTGTGAATGGGCAAGGTGAAATATTTAAGTACCTTTGAACAGGATATGGTGGTGGGTGCCATGCACACAGGTTTGTGTCAACAACTGTTGCACTGCTGGGTTTTTCACACTCAACAGTTTCCCATGTGTATAAATACTGGTCCACCACCATTATTTTTTTATATTTATTTTTTTACCTTTATTTAACCAGGCAAGTCAGTTAAGAACAAATTCTTATTTTCAATGATGGCCTGGGAACAGTGGGTTAACTGCCTGTTCAGGGGCAGAACAACAGATTTGTACCTTGTCAGCTCGGGGGTTTGAACTCGCAACCTTCCGGTTACTAGTCCAACGCTCTAACCACTAGGCTACCCTGCCGCCCCACCATTTGACACAACTGCCAACTTGACACAACTGTGGGAAGCATTGGAGTCAACATTGGACAGCATCCCTGTGGAACGCTTTCGACACCTCGTAGAGTCCATTCCCCGACAAATCGAGGCTGTTTTGAGGGCAAAGGGGTACTTCTTTATTAGTGCTGCGATTCTATTGCTTTTCTCACGATTCTATACGTACTGCGATTTGATACTGCGTTTTTATTAAGATTTGAAGTTTCCAAACATATTGCTCACTACATGTCTACTGCAGAGAGACGAGAGGGCATGAGAAAATTTGTTTTGATCAGTCATGGGAAAAAAGTTCTGAAAATATGTTGGCTCACTATTTAAAAAGGACATGGAGAACAAGCCAGAGTTTGGAAGAAAAATACAGAATTTTTGGCGCAAATCGATCCTTGGAGTCAAAGTATCGATCTGTGTGTGCTTTTGTGCTTGTTTGCGTGTGTGTGTGTGTGTGTGTGTGTGTGTGTGTGTGTGTGTGTGTGTGTGTGTGTGTGTGTGGTGATGTACACTATACACTCTGCTCTCTACTCCACTATACCCATCAGTATATTGGATGGACATTGGAACCAGATGGGTCCACACATGCCAATGTACACAAGTGCATTAACATGATACACGATTGGGGGCAGGCAAGTTAATATGAACAGACCTCCACATTCACACACACACTCTCAAAAACACCCCAGCATACAGGTAGGCATAATGCCCATCTGAGTTTGGTGTGTGTATGTTTGATCAGCGAGAGTTTGGTTTGGTGTTTGGATGAGTCCGTGCCACGGCTTCTTACATTTTCACACATCAATAGTAACACCACAGTGCCTCCTTCTGCTGCTGTAGAGTATAATCTCTGTAGGACAGTGTGGGGTCCGAAATTATTGACACCCTTGATAAAGATGAGCAAAAATGACTGTATAAAATAAATATTGTATGCTACATTTTTGGGGGAAAATATACAATTTTATACTCATGCAATTTGCTCAGAGAAATGCATTTTGTTTAACGAGTAATACTATTTGATTTGATTTGAAAATATTTTTTCTAAAATTATTGGCACCCCTGTTTTCAATACCTCTCTTTGCGAGGATAACAACACTGAGCTTTATTATAAAATGTTTTAAGAGTTGGAGAACACATTCGGAGGGATCTTATACCATTCCTCCATACAGAATCCTTCCAGATATCCTTTGTCTGCGATTATGGACTTCCCTCTTCAATTCAAACCACATATTTTCAATGGGTTTCAAGTCCAGAGACTGGGATGGCCATTGCAAAATGTTGATTTTGTGGCCAAAAAAAATTACGTTTTGGATTTTATGTGTGCTTGTGTTTAGTTATTGTCTTGTTGGAAGATCCACTTGTGGCCACGTTTCAGCCTTCTGGTAGAGGCAACCAGGTTTTTGGCTAAAATGGCGAAATGGTTCAAAATTGGTCAAATGTAAAGTCCATAATGCCATTGACCTTAACAAGGGTCCCAGCACCAGAGGAAGCAAAACAGCCCCATAACAACAAAGATCCACCACCATATTTTACAGTAGTTATGGGGTTCTTTTCTGCTCATGTATTCTCATTTCGATGCCAAACTCACCACTGGTGTGCGTGGTCAAAGAGCTCTATTTTCATGTCATCCAACAAATATAAACACCTGGACTGGAACCGGTTCTTTGGTTAGATGAGATGAAAATAGAGCTCTTTGGCCACATACATCATTGCAGGGCTATGACTTAGGGTTCGAACCGACGTGAGCAACTATAAGCTTTCTCCTTGCTCGTAGCCATGAACAGACAGACAGGCAGAGAGGGATTGAGAGAGATTATTATTGTTTTAATTAAAACAGCTTTTAAAGTTGCACTATGCAGAAATTGCTCTGACATTTCCTGGTTGCTAAAAATATAATAGTTTGCCATGTTCCTGTTTATGTGACAAAACAAGGAAGTATAGTGTAGAGAGTTATTGTACATCCGTTGCTAACATGCTGTGAAATATATTCACCATAAATAATATTTTTTCTCCAGCTGTTTGAAGCTGGTGCACAAAACCGAAAGTGAAAGAAGCAAAAAGAAAACTTAAGAACAGGAAGCATAGAAATAGCATACATAGAACAGATCAACCACCTCTTAGTCTTTCTTTCAATGAGAATTTTATAAATATAACACACATTTCTATGTGAATTTGGTCAGGTCTCCCAGAAAGTTAAATATTGCGGCTTTAACTGTGTATGTTGCTGGTTATTATAAGTTTCAAACCATACAATATGTAGAGCAGCAGTAGTAACAATCTGACATAGCGGAAGTGGGAAAATACTAGGAAATGAATCATACAATAGCATAGAAAGAGCACAAAATTGTTGTTTAGTTGAATATATCCACATTAACAGTCAATTTGGTATTCAGTACAGTATGAATGGCCATAAGACTGATTGTACTGTACCAGAGTAAAGCCATCTGCATGCTTTCCAGTCAAAACAGTTTTTGTGATGTTTTTGTTTGTTTTGGTCATCGGCAAGCGTTTTTTCGGGAGTTTGTGCAAACACGTTTTTTTTCCTGGGGACTTTAGTGGCCGAAGTCTACACCTCCTCATCTGTGATTGGTCAACGGTAGGGATTCTCCAATAAAGTGTTTGTTGTCATTCAATGACAGACTACTAGTTTTTATGCACATTTTTAACGTGAGAAATATTGCACCAAACATCTTAGTTATTTATAAAATTGCATGACTTAAGACCTCTTCGGCAAAAATGTCAGATATCTTGATTTATCTTGATTGATGACTATTTTGAGGAAGCATTACTGTATGTTGATTTGTACGGTGTCTCAAGAGGGACAAACAGTATATTGCAGATTTGTTTTTATGTTCACTTCGACTAGCCACATTCTGCTAGGAGCAAACCGAGCCTATTCACGTAGACGCCTTAAGTGCCCCTCTGCAAGACCCCTCTTAGCCTTGTAAATTAGGTTTGTCTTTATCCTTTTCTCAAAAGTCAGTAGAACATGAACATTTAAAACCTTTCTTTTATATTATCCTGGGGCATGCACCCAGACCCCCCAGTAGCATCAATGTAGGTATAATTTGGCTAAGTAAATGTAGTCATGAAACTAAATCAGTGTAATTGACATAGGCTACATTTCCAGTCTAATCATTTTTGATCTGTTGTAATATGTCAACTGAACATTCAGTTTCTGTTTTCCTATTACATTTACATTTAAGTCATTTAGCAGACGCTCTTATCCAGAGCGACTTACAAATTTTTACTAGTTGTTCCTAATAGGTTGTTACTTAATTTATCTTTTTTTCTTATTTTTCTTAGTAGTTCCTAATAGGTTGTTACTTAATTTATCTATTTTTTCTTATTTGTTTTAATTCTTCCTAATAGGTTGTTACTTCATTTATCGTTTTTCTTATTTTTATTAGTTGTTCCTAATAGGTTGTTACTTCATTTATCTTTTTTCTTATTTGTGTCAGTGGTTCCTAATAGGTTGTTACTTCATTTATATTTTTTCTCATTTGTGTTAATTGTTCCTAATAGGTTGCTACTTCATTGGGGCAGGAGTAGTGAATGGAGACAATGATCATTTCCCATGTCATCAAGCCGGCTTTACACCGGAACAACGTCAAATCAGCTGGTCTGGTAGTTCATTCCACTGCCGTTTTCCATGCAACCAGTGATTTTAACTCAGAGCTCCATGTAATCCCCCGCTAGTAGCAATAAACTCATTGACTCAACAAAGAACCTTTCACACCATGGCAGTTTCTATTGAAAAGCAGCCCATCTTTCCTCAATGACTCATGGGTAGCCAAGCTAATATCAGAGGTGAATGTGAGAATCACCCTCTACTTCCAGGTAGCCTGCAGCAGGGGTCCCTGTCGTTTCCTATCCTGTTTGTTCACTGCAGCCACACACACACTAGATGTTCCAGCGGGTAACACTGTACACCCCTCCCCTGAATCACACCTCCACAACAGTTGTGATCAGAGACAACATACACCAGAGACTGAATACTATATCACTGGGCCACTGTACTGCGCTGGGATACAGCATGTTGTAATTAATTTAATTTCTGGGCTGGATGTGTGTGTGTGTGTGTGTGTGTGTGTGTGTGTGTGTGTGTGTGTGTGTGTGTGTGTGTGTGTGTGTGTGTGTGTGTGTGTGTGTGTGTGTGTGTGTGTGTGTCTTTAATTGTGTATGGTCTTGTTGCAATCAGCCCTATATAATGACACCATTCAGAGAAGAGAAGTGCAACGGTCCGGGGAATGACAATTCCCTATAGGACCTCCATTATGGACCTATTGTCTGTAAACAGGTTAGGAAACACAAACACTTCTCTATGACCGACTCAGCATGGCTGCAGTCCAACTCTAACCCGCAGGCCTGAACAGGATGGATCATCATCACAGAGGTCACTAGAGGTCAAACACAGTTATTTCTGCTGATAGCTCAGTATACACCTCCCTGCTGATTGGTGGGTAGACGGAAAAACACAGAAAACAAATACAAGAGGGGAGAAGTGCTCCCTGTCTGCATACTTCAATACTTCATACCTGCTTTATGCGTCACTGAGCACACCAGCCGTTAATATGAATATAAACAGCCAAGCTTGGCACTCCTCTCTGTGCTAACACAACTTCCCCACCGCACAGTGCAGTGCTATTCCGGGGGTTTAATGTATGTAACTTCACAAGCGTAAATAAGGCTGGGAGGGGAGAGGGCGTCATAGCTCACAGACAGGAGCCATGTTTCTTCACAGAGACACACACATGTTCTCAAAGACACACAGCCTGCTCAGTCACACACACACACACACACATTCCCAGACCCTCGCCAGCATAGGCCGCCTGTCAAAGACTGTTTAGCGCTGTGGGCGGCTTCACTTGCTCAGTAGGGCGAGGGGCTTTGTTATTCAAATAGGAAAAAGGAAAAAGACGCATCAAAAATGGCTGTGCTTACAACGCAAACCTCCGTTTCTCTTTCGCTCTGCTCTGTTATTCCTCTATTCCAACACTGCACCTGTCTCTCTCAATTTTCTCTCTCTTGCATACTCTCTCTGTGAAATCCGAACACAAACTAATTACTAAACATAAAAGCAGTGCAAAACACAGCGACACAGACTGTTAGGTTTGATCTAAAAGAAGTGTGATATTGTGACAGAGGAGAGCAAAAAAGTGAGCGAGAACTGAAATGGGGAAAACAAAGGAATTACTAACACTGGCTGTGCCATAGATTTAAATTAAATAAACATATAAAATAAATATTCAACATACATATAATCATGAAATGGTACGAAATTGCAAAATGTCACTCTGTCATACTCATTCCAGAGGACACAGAGAACACACACATGCACTCCATGGAGTATTTTTATTTTTTATTTTATTTTACCTTTATTTTTAACCAGGTAGGCTAGTTGAGAACAAGTTCTCATTTGCAACTGCGACCTGGCCAAGATAAAGCATAGCAGTGTGAACAGACAACACAGAGTTACACATAGAGTAAACAATAAACAAGTCAATAACACAGTAGGAAAAAAAGAGTCTATATACAGTGCCTTGCGAAAGTATTCGGCCCCCTTGAACTTTGCGACCTTTTGCCACATTTCAGGCTTCAAACATAAAGATATAAAACTGTATTTTTTTGTGAAGAATCAACAACAAGTGGGACACAATCATGAAGTGGAACGACATTTATTGGATATTTGAAACTTTTTTAACAAATCAAAACTGAAAAATTGGCCGTGCAAATTTATTCAGCCCCCTTAAGTTAATACTTTGTAGCGCCACCTTTTGCTGCGATTACAGCTGTAAGTCGCTTGGGGTATGTCTCTATCAGTTTTGCACATCAAGAGACTGAATTTTTTTCCCATTCCTCCTTGCAAAACAGCTCGAGCTCAGTGAGGTTGGATGGAGAGCATTTGTGAACAGCAGTTTTCAGTTCTTTCCACAGATTCTCGATTGGATTCAGGTCTGGACTTTCTTTTGCAGACTCCATCAGATTTTCTTCCAGAATTGTCCTGTATTTGGCTCCATCCATCTTCCCATCAATTTTAACCATCTTCCCTGTCCCTGCTGAAGAAAAGCAGGCCCAAACCATGATGCTGCCACCACCATGTTTGACAGTGGGATGGTGTAGTCAGGGTGATGAGCTGCAAAACATAACGCTTTGCATTGTTGTCCAAAAAGTTCAATTTTGGTTTCATCTGACCAGAGCACCTTCTTCCACATGTTTGGTGTGTCTCCCAGGTGGCTTGTGGCAAACTTTAAATGACACTTTTTATGGATATCTTTAAGAAATGTCTTTCTTCTTGCCACTCTTCCATAAAGGCCAGATTTGTGCAATATACGACTGATTGTTGTCCTATGGACAGAGTCTCCCACCTCAGCTGTAGATCTCTGCAGTTCATCCAGAGTGATCATGGGCCTCTTGGCTGCATCTCTGATCAGTCTTCTCCTTGTATGAGCTGAAAGTTTAGAGGGACGGCCAGGTCTTGGTAGATTTGCAGTGGTCTGATACTCCTTCCATTTCAATATTATCGCTTGCACAGTGCTCCTTGGGATGTTTAAAGCTTGGGAAATCTTTTTGTATCCAAATCCGGCTTTAAACTTCTTCACAACAGTATCTCGGACCTGCCTGGTGTGGTCCTTGTTCTTCATGATGCTCTCTGCGCTTTTAACGGACCTCTGAGACTATCACAGTGCAGGTGCATTTATACGGAGACTTGATTACACACAGGTGGATTTTATTTATCATCATTAGTCATTTCGGTCAACATTGGATCATTCAGAGATCCTCACTGAACTTCTGGAGAGAGTTTGCTGCACTGAAAGTAAAGGGGCTGAATAATTTTGCACGCCCAATCTTTCAGTTTATGATTTGTCAAAAAAGTTTGAAATATCCAATAAATGTCGTTCCACTTCATGATTGTGTCCCACTTGTTGTTGATTCTTCACAAAAAAATATAGTCTTATATCTTTATGTTTGAAGCCTGAAATGTGGCAAAAGGTCGCAAAGTTCAAGGGGGCCGAATACTTTCGCAATGCACTGTACATTGTGTGCAAAAGGCATGAGGAGGTAGGCAAATAATTACAATTTTGCAGATTAACACTGGAGTGATAACTGATCAGATGGTCATGTACAGGTAGAGATATTGGTGTGCAAAAGAGCAGAAAAGTAAATAAATAAAAACAGTATGGGAATGAGGTAGGTAAAATTGGGTGGGCTATTTACCGATAAGACCATGTACAGGTGCAGCGATCGGTTAGCTGCTCAGATAGCAGATGTTTGAAGTTGGTGAGGGAGATAAAAGTCTCCAACTTCAGCGATTTTTGCAATTCGTTCCAGTCACAGGCAGCAGAGTACTGGAAAGAAAGGCGGCCAAATGAGGTGTTGGCTTTAGGGATGATCAGTGAGATACACCTGCTGGAGCGCGTGCTACGGGTGGGTGTTGTCATCGTGACCAGTGAACTGAGATAAGGCGGAGCTTTACCTAGCATGGACTTGTAGATGACCTGGAACCAGTGGGTCTGGCGACGAATATGTAGCGAGGTCCAGCCGACTAGAGCATACAAATCGCAGTGGTGGGTGGTATAAGGTGCTTTAGTGACAAAACGGATGGCACTGTGATAAACTGCATCCAGTTTGCTGAGTAGAGTGTTGGAAGCTATTTTGTAGATGACGTCGCCGAAGTCGAGGATCGGTAGGATAGTCAGTTTTACTAGGGTAAGTTTGGCTGCGTGAGTGAAGGAGGCTTTGTTGCGGAATAGAAAGCCGACTCTAGATTTGATTTTCGATTGGAGATGTTTGATATGAGTCTGGAAGGAGAGTTTACAGTCTAGCCAGACACCTAGGTACTTATAGATGTCCACATATTCAAGGTCGGAACCATCCAGGGTGGTGATACTAGTCAGGCGTGCGGGTGCAGGCAGCGAACGGTTGAAAAGCATGCATTTGGTTTTACAGAGAGGAAGTAAGAGACATCACCAGAGATTGTGAGGGGTGAAGTCAACGCATCTGTGTCAAGGCACCATCACCATCCTTCCAGAGAGGGGTAATGTCACAAATGATTCCCTGGTTCTGGGCCTCGCTTGTGGGTCACTGCCCTGCCAAATGCCCCTAGGGTCTAGAGGTGGACTGGCACCACTATGAAACATGATCCAGCTGGTACAGTGCGAGGAGAGTGGGATGGGGGAAAGAGGAGGAGGAGGAGAGGGCAGCTGTGTGTTTTCCTTCCTTCCTGACATGCTAGCTAGCTACAGTATCTTCCTCCCCCTTGTATAGTGGTTAAGGAGTTAAGGATTGCTCAGTATATTACCTGCTCAAAGTCAGAGGAAAGATGATGGCTGTCTAAAGTGTGGTACCACTAACTCAAGCATTCTATACCACTGTAAAGTAGCTAGTGTTGAACAGAGAAGGGCCTGCTGTGCTGTGCTGTGCTGTACGTGTGTGATGGCTCTGGTACTGTGGCTGGAGGCATTTTGGGACTCCCAAACCTAATAAAGGGGATGGAATAAAGGATAGATGTGTCTGTCTCTCTGTATGAGGGTACGCAGGAGAGAGTGAGACAGAGAGAGACACACACACACAAAGGGATAGGGAGAGAGAGAGAGAGAGAGAGAGAGAGACGGACGGACGGACGGACGGACGGACGGACGGACGGACAGACAGACAGACAGACAGAGATGTATCCCCCGTGTCAGCTCAAAAGCTCTTAGATCAAATGATGGGACTGTAAGAAGTGAGCTGTCTCTAAATCTTCCTCATAAGCCTTACAGCACCCTCCATGCTGTGTGGCAGTATAAAAAGAGAGAAGAGACTATGGGGAAATTGGGCCATTATGGCTGCATATGCAACTGTGTGTGATTACTGTGCAGCAAAGCCACCACACATGAACTGTGTGTCATTACAACAATAAGCTCATTTAGACATAAACCCCCAGAAGGATGTACAGTCACAACAACATTCCCTCTGTAACAGTGGGGGTAATTAAACATCGAACCTCAAACAATAACACAATGACAACACATACTCTCCCTGTGGGAGCTGGAGTAGACAATTCATGTGAATTACCATTCACATTAGGGATTTCAATATACAGAGTGCCCTGATGCAATGTTGTACTCACTTTCTGGTACATTTCAAGTTGGAAGTTTACATACACTTAGGTTGGAGTCATTAAAACTCGTTTTTCAACCACACCACCAATTTCTTGTTAACAAACTATAGTTTTGGCAAGTGGGTTAGGGCATCTACTTTGTGCATGACACAAGTAATTTTTCCAACCATTGTTTACAGACAGATTTTTTCACTTATAATTCACTGTATAACAATCCCAGTGGGTCAGAAGTTAACATACACTAAGTTGACTGTGCCTTTAAACAGCTTGGAAAATCCCAGAAAATTATGTCAATTGGAGGTGTACCTGTGGATATATGTCATGACCTACCTTCAAACTCAGTGTCTCTTTGCTTGACATCATGGGAAAATCAAAATAAATCAGCCAAGACCTCAGAAAAGAAATTGTAGACCTACACAAGTCTAGTTCATCCTTGGGAGCAATTTCCAAATGCCTGAAGGTACCATGTTCATCTGTACAAACAATAGTACGCAAGTATAAAAACCATGGGACTACGCAGCCATCATACTGCTCAGGAAGGACGCGTTCTGTCTACTAGAATAATATTGATAATAGATCTTATTAGATCATAAGCTCTTAATAGCAGTAATATCAATTGAATGTAAATTGGAATATCTATTTAAATGTTCAGATTTGAATATTCAAGTGTTTGCCAAGAGGATATGCTCTTATGTTTGGCACTTCTGTTCAACAATGTTATATTATACCCTGATGAAGAAAAAATGACAAATTAATTAATTATTTTTATTTTATTGATCATTATTAATGTAGGTGACAATACAAACTGGAAATTGTTACTTGACACCGTATTTATTTCTAACATTTGACGAGACAATTTTATTTTAGTTATTTCTCTAACTTCTCCCCCCTCTCTATCCTTTATCGTACATCACTGGTATCAGGATGGAGAAATATGTCCCCCTGAGGGAGAAAGATGAGCACATTGATGCCTCTAACCTGGACAGTCTCCAAATAATCACCACATTAAACTTGAAAGTGTCAATGGAGCTGAGTTTTTTTGTCTTATTTCTTGTTTGTTTCACAAGAAAAAATATTTTGCATCTTCATAGTGGTAGGCATGTTGTGTAAATCAAATGATACAAGCCCCCCCCAAAAAAATCTATTTTAACAAAATAGAAAAAATGCCAAGGGGGGAATACTTTCGCAAGCCACTGTTTGAAAATAATGAAGTAAAAACAAAATGGCTATAGATCCTTCATTTTAAATCCCCCATGTGTATGTGGCAATCACAGACTATACCTTTTAATAGAGAATAATACTCTATTTTCCATTGAGCAAAACAAACATTTCAACAGCAGCTTGGTTGACCTGTATGTGCCCACTCCGTACACTGCTTGGCCATGGATAAGCAGTCTGGCAAGAACATAATCTTCTACTGCAGACACATCTCAACATCAACTGTTCAGAGTAGACTGTGTGAATCAGGCCTTCATGCTAAATTTCTGCAAAGAAACCACTACTAATAAACCACTACTGAAGGACACCAATAAGAAGAAGAATTTCCCACCATAAAGCATGGAGGAGGAGGTGTTATGCTGTGGGGGTGCTTTGCTGGTGACACTGTCTGTGATACATTTAGAATGCAAAGCACACTTAACCAGCATGGCTACCACAGGATTCTGCAGCGATACGCCATCCCATCTGGTTTGGGTTTAGTGGGACTGTAATTTTTCCACAGGACAATGACCCAACACACGTCCATGTTGTGTAAGGGCTATTTTACCAAGAAGTAGAGTGATGGAGTGCTGCATTAGATGACCTGGCCTCCAAAATCACCCGACCTCAACCAAATTGAGATGGTTTGGGATGAGTTGGACCACAGAGTGAAGTGCTGAGCATATGTGGGAAATCAAGACTGTTGGAAAAGCATTCCTGGTGAAGCTGGTTGAGAAAATGCCAAGAGTGTGCAAAGCTGTCATCAAGGCAAAGGGTGGCTATTTGAAGAATCTCAAATATAAAATATATTTTGATTTGTTTAACACTTTTTTGAAGTTGTGTTGAAAATGTGTTAATTTCC
Source organism: Oncorhynchus masou masou (assembly GCF_036934945.1). Taxonomy (NCBI): domain Eukaryota; kingdom Metazoa; phylum Chordata; class Actinopteri; order Salmoniformes; family Salmonidae; genus Oncorhynchus; species Oncorhynchus masou. The sequence goes on along the minus strand of NC_088239.1, from coordinate 36,556,670 downwards.
ACAGATTAGAAAACATGTGTATTATCAACATCAAATCAAATCAAATTGTATTTGTCACATGCGCTGAATACAACAGGTTACAGTGAAATGCTTATTTACAAGCCCTTCACCAAAAATGCAGTTTTAAGAATATAGAGTTAAAAAAAGAAAGTAATACAATAAAATAACAATAATGAGGCTATATACAGGTGGTACCAGTACTAAGTCAGTGTGCGGGGGTATAGGTTTCTCAAGGTAATTTGTACATGTAGTTTGGGGATAGGTGACTATGCATAGATAATAAACAGAGACTAGAAGCAGTGTCAAAACAAAGGGGGGATGTCAATGCAAATTGTACAGGTGGCCATTTAATTGTTCAGCGGTCTTATGGCTTAGGGATTGAAGCTGTTAAGGAGCATTTTGGACCTAGACTTGGTGCTCCAGTACCGCTTGCTGTGCGGTAGCAGATGAAACAGTCTGACTTGGTGACTGGAGTCTTTGACAATTTTTAGGGGCTTCCTCTGAAACCGCCTAGTATATAGGTCCTGGATGGCAGGAAGATTGGCCCCAGGAATGTACTAGGCTGTATGCTCTACCCTCTGTAGCGCCTTATAGTCGGGAGGCCGAGCAGTTGCCATACCAGGCAGTGATGCAACCAGTCAGGATGCTCTTGATGGTGCAGCTGTAGAACTTTTTGATGATCTGGTGACCCAGATCTAGCTAGCTAAAATTGTCTCTTTCCTAAATTAGTAATTGATGGAGATAGGGATTTGGACTTAATTCTCCTGTACTGGCCAATGATTATAACAGCGATTCTGATCCAACCATTAACTCATACATTGTTGTGCCCTGGGCTTAGAGGGTGGAAGTTCAGTATGTTCATTACTGAACAACATACTAGCTAATGTTGCCCAAATCAAATTTTATTTGTCAGATACACATGGTTAGCATTTGTTAATGCGAGTGTAGCGAAATGCTTGTGCGTCTAGTTCCGACTATGCAGTAATATTTAACAAGTAATCTAACAATTTCACAACTACTTTACACACAAGTGTAAAGGAATGAATAAGAATGTGTACATAAAAATATATGGATGAGCGATGGCCGAACGGCATAGACAAGATGCCGTAGATGGTATAGAGTACAGTACATACATATGAGATGAGTAATATAGGGTATGTAAACATTATATAAAGTGGCATTGTTTAAAGCGGCTAGTGATACATTTCCTACATCCAATTTTTAATTATTAAAGTGGCTAGAGATGAGTCAGTATGTTGGCAGCAGCCACTCAGTGTTTTTGGTGACAAGCCAAATTTCTTCAGCCTCCTGAGGTTGAAGAGGCGCTGCTGCGCCTTCTTCACCATGCTGTCTGTGTGGGTAGACCATTTCAGTTTGTCCGTGATGCGTATGCATAGGAACTTAAAACTTTCCACCTTCTCCACTACTGTCCCTTCGATGTGGATAGGGGGCTGCTCCCTCTGCTGTTTCCTGAAGTCCACGATCATCTCTTTTGATTTGTTGACGTTGAGTGTGAGGTTATTTTCCTGACACCACACTCCGAGGGCCCTCACCTCCTCCCTGTAGGCCATCTCGTTGTTGTTGGTAATCAAGCTGACCACTGTAGTGTCGTCTGCAAACTTGATGATTGAGTTGGAGGCGTGCATGGCCACGCAGTCATGGGTGAACAGGAAGCACAGGAGAGGCCTGAGAACGCACCCTTGTGGGGCCCCAGTATTGAGGATCAGCGGGGTGGAGATGTTGTTTCCTACCCTCACCACCTGGGAGCAGCCTGTCAGGAAGTCCAGGACCCAGTTTCACAGGGCGGGTCTCGAGCTTAATGACGAGTTTGGAGGGTACTATGGTGTTAAATACTGAGCTGTAGACAATGAACCGCATTCTTACATAGGTATTCCTCTTGTCCAGATGGGAAAAGGTAGTGTGCAGTGTGATTGCGTCGTCTGTGGACCTATTGGGGCGGTAAGTAAATTGGAGTGGGTCTAGTGTGTCAGGTAGGGTGGAGGTGATATGGTCCTTGACATGATGACAGATGTGAGTGCTTCACCGGATTGGTTCGGCCATGGACCAAATGATGGAGAGGATGGATCAATGGGAGAGGCCTTCCCAACTCATCTCCAGCACCCCCTTCTTCAGCACCTCCTGTTCCTGCAACCCCAACTCCGGGGCTCTTCGACTGACGCTCCCACGGGAGTATGACGGAACAGCGGCTGGGTGCCAGGGTTTCATTCTCCAACTGGAACTATACCAGGCTACCGTGCGTCCTGCTCCCTTCGGAGAGGAGAGAGTGAGCACCCTCGTCTCCTGCTTGACTGGGCGAGCCCTCGAGTGGGCCAACGCAGTGTGGAGTGGTCCGGACTTGGCGAGGGATAATTACCCAGAGTTCACCTGCCGATTCCGAGCTGTGTTTGACCATCCACCAGAGGGTCGGGCGGCGGGTGAACGGCTGTTCCACCTGCGTCAGGAGACGAGGAGCGTACAGGACTTTGCTCTGGAGTTTAGGACCTTGGCCACAGGAGCAGGGTGGAACGACAGGGCCTTGATCGATCATTTCTGATGCAGTCTCAGGGAGGACGTCCGCAGGGAGCTGGCATGTCGGGACACTACCTTCACACTGGATGAACTCATTGACTTGGCTATCCGTCTCGACAACCTGCTGGCTGCCCGCGGGCGTTCGGATCAGGTCCTGTCGTTTCCACTTCCCAGCCCTCCTGCCCCTATCCCTATGGAATTAGGAGGGGCGGCTTCGAGGGGGACCGGAGGAGGAGTGTCCTCCTGCACCAGTTTTGGTCGACGAGGGCACACGGCCGACCGGTACTGGAGGAACTCGTCTGGGAGTCGGGAGGGCAGGCGGAGCACTACTCGATCACCCCAGGTGAGTAAGTACTAGACTCACCCAGAGCTTCCAGTCGGTCATATGTATGTGTTGACTTCTTTCCCTGAGTTTTTCCCCTCTCTACAGCATAAGGCGCTATTCGATTCAGGCGCAGCTGGGAATTTCATGGATCGTGGGCTCGCGTTAACGCTAGGGATTCCCCTGGTGTCGTTAGACCTACCTTTCCCCGTGCACTCCTTAGATAGCCGACCGTTAGGGTCAGGAGTAGTTAGGAAGGCTACGGTGCCGCTGGCCATGGTAGCGCAGGGGGATCATAAGGAGCAGATTAGTCTGTTCCTTATAGATTCACCTGCGTTTCCAGTGGTGTTGGGAATTCCCTGGCTAGCTCAACACAACCCGGTGATTTCCTGGCGACAGGGGGCTCGTAAGGGGTGGTCAGAGGAGTGTTCAGGTAGGTGTATAGGAGTTGCCGTTGGTGCGACTACGGTGGAGAGTCCAGACCAGGTTTCCACCGTGCGCATTCCCTCTGAATATGCCGATTTGGCTATCGCCTTCCATCGCAGTGGGGTTTAGTTACCCACTACCTCTCATTGCTACGGCGGTGGAATCATTTCACGGGGCGTGCTTCTTCACAAAACTGGACCTGAGGAGCGCGTATAATCTGGTGCGTATCCGGGGAGGAGATGGGTTGAAGAATGCTCCAGCCGTCTTCCAATCCTTCGTAGATGAGATTCTCCGAGACCTGCTCGGGCAGGGAGTGGTAGTGTACATCGATGACATCTTGATCTATTCTGCCACACGCGCGGCGCATGTGTCTCTGGTGCGTAAGGTACTTGGGTGACTGGTTGGAGCATGACCTGTATTGCAAGGCGGAGAAATGTGAGTTATTCAAACAGTCCGTTTCCTTCCACCTCCGGGGTCGTGATGGAGGATGACCGTGTTACAGCCGTGCGTAATTGGCCGACTCCGACCACGGTGAAAGAAGTGCAGCGGGTTTGCCAATTACTACCGGAGGTTTATCTGGGATTTTGGTCAGGTGGCTGCTCCCATCACCTCACTGCTGAAGGGAGGACCGGTGCGTTGGTCAGCAGAGGCGGGCAGAGCTTTCAGTCGTTTGAAAGAGCTGTTCACCAATGCGCCCGTGTTGGCGCATCCGGACCCCTCTTTAGCGATGTGTCCGAGGCGGGGGTCAGGGCCGTGCTGTCCCAGCGCTCGGGCGTGCCACCCAAGCTCCGCCCGTGTGCTGTCTTTTCGAGCATGCTCAGTCCAGCGGAGCAAAATTATGACGTGGGGGACCGGGAGTTGTTAGCTGTAGTCAAGACTCTGAAGGTGTGGAGACATTGGCTTGAGGGGGCGAAACACCCTTTTCTCATCTGGACTGACCATCGTAATCTCGAGTATATCCGGGCAGCGAGGAGACTAAATCCACGTCAGGCTAGATGGACCATGTTTTTTACCAGATTTCGGTTTACCATCTCATACCGGCCAGGCTCCCAAAACACCAAAGCCGACGCGCTGTCCCGCCTCTATGATACCGAGGAGTGGTCCGTTGAGCCAACTCCCATCATTCCACCGTCATGTCTCGTGGCACCGGTGGTATGGGAGGTGGACGCGGAGATAGAGGAGGCCTCACGGTTAGAGCTGGACCCCCTTAACTGTCCAGTGGGGACTCAGTACGTGCCGAGGGGGGTCTGGGATAAGCTGATCTGGTGGGCTCATACTCTCCCCTTCTCGGGTCATCCTGGCATCGAGAGGACAGTGCGGAGTCTTAGAGGGAGATACTGGTGGCCCACGCTGGCTAAAGACGTGAGATTTTATGTCTCCTCCTGCTCAGTGTGTGCTCAGAGCAAGGCTCCTCAGCACCTGCCTAGAGGGAAGTTAAACCCCTCCCCGTTCCACAACGGCCGTGGACACACTTATTGGTGGACTTTCTTACCGACCTTCCCCCGTCCCAGGAAAGTACTACGATCCTGGTCGTTGTGGATCGGTTTTCTAAGTCCTGTCGTCTCATCCCGTTGCCCGGTCTCCCTACGGCCCTGCAGACTGCGGAGGCCTTGTTTACCCATGTCTTCGTTTCTGATCGTGGTCTCCAATTCACGTCCAGAGAGTGGAGGGCGTTTATGGAGAGACTGGGGGTCTCGGTCAGCTTAACCTCAGGTTTTCACCCCGAGAGTAATGGGCAGGTGGAGTGTGTAAACCAGGATGTGGGCAGGTTTCTGCGGTCCTATTGCCGGGACTGGCCTGGTGAGTGGGCACGGTATGTTTCTTGGGCTGAACTCGCTCAGAACTCCCTACGCCACTCCTCAACTAACTTGTCCCCTTTTGAGTGTGTGTTAGGTTACTAGCCAGTCCTGGCCCCATGGCATCAGAGCCAGACCGAGGCTCCTGCGGTGGAGGAATGGGTACAGTGCTCCAAGGACACCTGGAATGCCGTTCAGGAGTCACTAAGGTTAGCGGGAGAATGGCAGAAGAGGAGTGCTGACCAGCACTGCATTGAGGCCCCCGTGTTTGCACCGGGGGACAGGGTCTGGCTCTCGACCCGAAACCTGCCCCTCCGCCTGCCCTGTCGGAAGCTGGGGCCGCAGTGTGTGGGGCCGTTCAAAATCCTGAGGAGAATAAACGAGGTGTGTTACAGGTTACAACTTCCTAGGTATTACCGTATTAACCCCTCGTTTCATGTGTCTCTCCTCAGACAGGTGGTGGCTGGTCCCCTGCAAGAAGGTGAGGTGCCTGAGGTCCCTCCGCCCCCTCTGGACATCGAGGGGTCCCCGGCGTACACGGTTCGGGGCATTCTGGATTCGAGACGCCGGGTGGGGGGCCTACAGCACCTCGTGGACTGGGAGGGGTACGGTCCGGAGGAGAGATGCTGGGTTCCGGTGGGGGACATTTTGGACCCTTCTTTCTTGAGAGATTTCCACCGCCTCCACCCGGATCGCCCAGTACCTCGTCCTCCGGGTCGTCCTCGAGGCCGGTGGCGGCACGCTGCGGGGGCCGCGCGTCAGGGGGGTGGTACTGTCACGACCTCCGCCAAAGTTGGCTCCCCTGCCTGTTCGGGCGATGCTCGGCGGTCGTCGTCACCGTCCTGCTAGCCACTACGATCCCTTTTTCGTTTGTCTGTTGGTTTTGTCTTATTAGTTTCACCTGTGTGTATTTTAGTTTAATTAGCGTCCTTATATATAGTAGGTTGTCCTGCCCTTGTTTTGTGCGGGATTGTTTTTGTTACTCTGTTGTATGGTGGTTTTCGTGTGTTTATTCTCCGGACTATTTTGGTCCTGTGTTTGGGCTGGTCAATTGTATGCGCCCTGTGTGTTGGCGTGACCGTTTCTGTGCGCCGGAGAATAAATTGACAATCTACTGAACCCTGCTCTCTGCGCCTGATTCCACCCACCATTCCTAGTAAATTGTGACAATAGGTTGGGAGCAACAAAATTGAGTCGTGGAATTGAAGTTAGGCTAGCTAGCAAGTATTTTAGCCCAGTAGCCTAGGATAAAAATAAATAAATGCGTGCACTTTATGATAGAGTGATAGTCCGTTTTATCAACATGAAAGAAAGGAAGGTGGCATTGGTATTTCTCTACAAGTAGGGTGAGTCAACAGATTTTCTACTTGCACGAACGCACGTGCACGCAAAAGCACAAGCGTACAAACAGAAATCAGAACCATGGACAGCCACATCATATTTAGCTTATGTTGATTGTACTAAATTGTCTTTGGTATCTTTTAGTTGTCACTGTATTAGACTAGGCAGAGGTGATTTGTTGATGTTGAAGTTGAAATGGTGCTGGAATAGTTGAGGCAGCTCCTGTTTTCTTTGTGACTTGCGGTAAATGTGGTTCTAAATCAATAGTTGTTTAGTGGTCTAAAAATGTCAGAAAAAAATGTATTTGTCTGTTACATGCAACTGGCTTCCCCAGTGATTTTACCCACGCACCGCTACTGCAGCACCTGAGGCATGCATACCGGCTAGGCCTATATCATATTAGATCTAATATATTAACTTAGTTTAAGACTCAGGCTGAGGCTGTGGCAAGGCTCTTCTCATGAAGCAATTTGAGAGGCAATTTGAAGCACCAACCTTGGAGCGACTTTGAGGCAGAGGGAGGGGAGGAATTATACAGAGAAGGTTTCAGAGAACCATTGAAGTGGAAGATGAGACAGAGAGAGTGGTTCATGGTGTATGGCCACTTGAGACCTACCAGTAACTTAAATACCTAATTGGCATGCAAAAATGGTTGCTCGCTGGTTGCTTTACACATGTGTAAAAGGCCAGGTGTAGTAAAGAATAGTGACATTTGACATTGGATGTTTCTAGATTCAAGGATTAGCAAACCAAATTCAGGAAATTCACTGAAAAAATCATATTGTTTAAGAGAGAAACTATCTTTGAATATTTGTCATTGGACTGGAAGACTATAAGAAAAGCCAATGGCGCCCTCCTCAGAAAAGGTATGACAACTATAATCAACCATGTCAGATTAGAACATGCAAAAATCTGATGGATATGCTTGCACAAAGCCTAAAACATCTCTGACTTCAGCAAATACAATCCCAATGTATGTGTGACACAGACAACTATTCCATAAGACATACAATTAAAACACCTCAGAGTCATGCATTCAGGGCCACAAGACGAGAATCCAGCCTCTCCTCTGTGCCAGTAAATCAATGGGCCTGCGGTGTGTATCAGTCCAATATCTGTCCCATATGCCCATAGTAGGAGACGGGGCCTGTTATCTTAGCGGGTCCTGGAAAGCCCTGGGGCCCCCGAGAGTGGGGGGTAACGGAGGAAGGGAGGTAACGGGGAGCCCCATCCCAGCAGGGGGCCTGGCTATGTCGCCTCTGTTTAGGTCCCCCTGGGCAGTGCCTGACCTAAATCAGCCTCTCGGTGTTGCAGGGCTGGTTCAGGGAGTCCACGCTGGCAGCTATTAGGGCCGTTTGGCAAAATGTTTAGACACTAGAGATAGACTAGCCCTGACAGCTGTCAACAAAGACAAACATCCTAGCATGACACAGAGAGAGCAGTGGGGGAGTGTGTACAGGGAAGTGTGTGGGGATGGGGCTATGTGTGTGTGTGTGTGTGTGTGTGTGTGTGTGTGTGTGTGTGTGTGTGTGTGTGTGTGTGTGTGTGTGTGTGTGTGTGTGTGTGTGTGCATGTAAATGTATGGGTGTGTGTTTTCATCAGTCGTGTCGAATTCCAGGTCTGGTTTAAAGCACTAGTTATACAGGCACGTTGTCAGGAATCATTTGGTGAAATGGCAAAGTCGAAGCAAGCTGTCATGCCAGGCACATCATAAACACCTATGTGCCCAAATCTACTGAGCCCCTTGAAAGGAAAGCCCAGTAACTTGGCCTGATTTTAAAACCATGGTCATAAAACAACCAACTCTCCTGGCAGAACAGTGTATTATAGCTGAAAGAAGAATGGATATCACATAGTCCCTCAGAGGGGAAGTTTTGTCCATGTCTGAAGACACCATTGAATGGGGGCTAGTTAGTGTATTCTAAATAGATGCGTGTGTGTGTACAAATCAAACTAACATCCTAAGTATGACACCCATGAGTTTACCAGTCAATTTGCCAGGGTTAGAGGTTCCAAGCCTGTTCTATTCATTATATTTCTATTTCTGCTGCAGGAAGGGGAGAGTTGCCAAGGCAACCGAAGACTTGTTTACTTGTAAAGTTTAATTTGGGAGTTGGTAACTCTTTAAACACCACTCTTGTGGTGCCCCAAATTCCTAATGAGTTAATTGTTACATGATTAATTTAAATCGGGTAACAATTAAACATGGTTAGTTGATTCAATAAATAACAGACATCAGATTAATGAAAGTAAAGTCCCAACAGAGCCAAAGGAAGAAAAGATGGGGGGATTGGAGACTCACTGAGAGAAAGTAGATCCCCGGATAAAGAGGAGCTTTTGCATGATGGTGGACAAGACAGTTGTCTACCCCTCCTTCTCTCACCCTCTCTCTCCCCCTCCACGCATGAAAGGAGGGTTGGAGCAAGGGAGGCAGGCAGGGGGATTGGAGACTTAGACAGCAAGAGAGAGAAAATAACCCCTTCTACTTTCTCTCAGTGAGTCTCCAATCCCCCCCCATCTTTTCTTCCTTTGGCTCTGTTGGGACTTTACTTTCATTGGCCCTGATTGTCCAAAAGGTGTTTCTCTGTTGTTTGCCTCTCATTTGCTCCTGAAGCTTCTTGGAAGATAGGCTAGCCAGTCGTGTCGATGGTTCCAGTGGGGTAATGAGAGTAGCGTACTACGGTGATTTGACAGAGCAGTAGAATGATCCCACTTAAATTCACTTTCGAAGAGATTTTACTTTGGGCAGCTAATCAGCCGTACATTATTGATTGACATTATTCTCAACCTCGTGTTGAGATTCAGAGTTCAAACCACATTAGAAGTGAGCTGCAGCTCCCCATCTTTCTTGGTCTAAATGTTAATTTCTTTACCAATCCTTTCATGCACTCTGGCCGAAAGGGCCGGTTCCATCAGGCTGACACTCTCTCTGACCTCACTCGGGGCGTGGCTACTTACTGTCCAAAGTTTATAGGAGACAATGATCTCTTATGGCTCCTAAAATCCATTCATGTTTTAACAAAAAAACTTTCATCATTTTTCATCATTCATCCACAATGTAAAGGATGGGGACTTCTTACATGTAGTGTACAGTTGAAGTCGGAGGTTTACATACACTTAGGTTGGAGTCATTAAAACTCGTTTTTCTACCACTCCACAAATTTCTTGATAACAAACTATAGTTTTGGCAAGTCGGTTAGGACATCTACTTTGTGCATGACACAAGTCATTATTCCAACAATTGTTTACAGACAGATAATTTCACTTAAAATTCACTGTATCACAATTCCAGTGGGTCAGAAGTTCACATACACTAAGTTGACTGTGCCTTTAAACAGCTTGGAAACTTTCATAAAATTATGTCATAGCTTTAGAAGCTTCCGATAAGCTAATTGACATAATTTGAGTCAATTGGAGATGTACCTGTGGATGTATTTCAAGGCCTACCTTCACACTCAGTGCCTCTTTGACATCTTAGGAAAATCAAAATACATCAGCCAAGACCTCATAAAAAAATTGTAGACCTACACAAGTCTGGTTCATCCTTGGAAACAATTTCCAAACACCTGAAGATACCACGTTCATCTGTACAAACAATAATACGCAAGTATAAACACCATGGGACCACGCAGCCGTCATACCGCTCAGGAAGGAGACGCGTTCTGTCTTCTAGAGATTAACGTACTTAACGTAACGTAAAGTGCAAATCAATCCCAGAACAGCAGCCAAGGACCTTGTGAAGATGCTGGAGGAAACAGCTACAAAAGTATCTATATCCACAGTAAAACGAGTTTTATATCAACATAACCGGAAAGGCCGCTCAGCTAGGAAGAAGCCACTGCTCCAAAACCTCCATAAAAAAGCCAGACCTCTGGTCTGATGAAACAAAAATAGAACTGTTTGGCCATAATTACCTCGTTATGTTTGGAGGAAAAAGGGGGAGGTTTACAAGGCAAAGAACACCATCCCAATCGGAAAGCACGGGGATGGCAGCACCATGTTGTGGGGGTGCTTTGCTGCAGGGGTACTGGTGCACTTCACAAAATAGATGGCAGCATGAGGGAGCAAAATTATGTGAATATATTGAAGCAACATCTCAAGACATCAGTCAGGAAGTTAAAGCTTGGTCGCAAATGGGTTTTCCAAATGGACAATGACCCCAAGCATAATTCCAAAGTTGTGGCAAAATGGCTTAAGGACAACAAAGTCAAGGTATTGGAGTGGCCATCACAAACCCTGACCTCAATTATATAGAACATTTGTGGGCAGAACTGAAAAAGTGTGTGCGAGCAAAGAGGCCTACATACCTGATTCAGTTACACCAGCTCTGTCAGAAGGAACGGGCCAAAATTCACCCAACTTATTGTGGGAAGCCTGTGGAAGGCTACCCAAAATGTTTGACCCAAGTTAAACAATTTAAAGGCAATGCTACCAAATACTAATGGAGTGTATGTAAACGTCTGACCCACTGGGAATGGGATAAAATAAATAAAAGCTGAAATAAATCATTCTCTCTACTATTATTCTGACATTTCAAATTCTTAAAATAAAGTGGTGATCCTAAATGACCTAAAACTGGGAATTTTCACAAGGATTAAATGTCAGGAATTGTGAAAAGTAAGTTTAAATGTATTTGGCTAAGGTGTGTGTAAACTTCTGACTTCAACTGTATGTGTCATAACAGTGTTATAACCATTTTATGACAGGTTGTCAGCTATTATGACATATGACCGTGTCATAACATGTTATGACACTAGGTGTCAAATAAAGTGTTACCCAAATTGTTTAAGCTCCTGTAAATATTTCACCTCTCCTGCAGTATGCAGTATTCAGTGAGCTCCAAAAGTATTGGGACAGTGAAACTGTTGTTGTTGTTTTGGCTCTGTACTCCTTCACTTTGGATGAACAACAGAGAGGTATGGCAAAATGACAATATACTGTACATTATTTACCATTGATTTATATTGGGCACACAATTATCTGAAATGCAACCAAAACAAACAGTAAATGCATCCAACAAATGTTCAGTCACAAGCTTGATGTAGTTACTACTCTAATACACACTGTAATTTAATTTGTCCCAATACCTTTGGTCCCCTAAAAAGGGGGGACCAAAAATTGCTGTAATTTGTAAATGGATTACCTGATATAGATGAAAATACCTTCAAATTAAAGCTGACAGTCTGCACTTTAACCCCATAGCCTTCAACTCTATACAAGTATATGTACTGTGTATTGAACAAAAATATAAATGCAACATGCAAAATTTTGGTCCCAATTCTCCACACGCACCAAAAGCTTATTTTCTCAAATTGTGTGCACATCCCTTTTAGTGAGCATTTCTCCTTTTCCAAGATAATCAATCCACCTGACAGGTGTAACATATCAAGAAGCTGATTAAACAGCATGATCATTACACAGGTGCACACATCCGGCTTCACCTGCGGGATCGTCTGAGATCATCATTATGTAATAATGCCCTTTTGTGGGGGAAAACTCTGATTGGCTGGGCCTGGCTCCCAAGTGGGTGGGCCTATGCCTTCCTAGGCCCTCCCTTGGCTGCGCCCCTGCCCAGTAATGTGAAAGTACATATACTTGTATAGAGTTGTAGGCTTCATATAAAGTAATGTGCTTACTTGCTTATGGGATGTCATGCAATAGCTCTCTGTTGTTCTCAGACCAGTGTATCGGCAGATGTTATCCACGCATGTTTCATGTGGTCTCCCAGGTCTTGTCTCATTATAAGTTTTTATTTAATTTAACTAGGCAAGTCAGTTAAGAACAAATTCTTATTTACAATGACGGCCTACCATGGCCAAACCAGGACGATGCTGGGCCAATTGTGTGCCGCCCTATGGGACTCCCAATCAAAGCCGGACGTGATAGGGCCTGGATTCGAACCAGGGAATATAGTGACGCCTCTTGCACTGACATGCAGTGCCTTAGTCTGCTGCACCACTCTGGAGTCCATTAGAAGTTACCCAAAGTATGACTGCTTGTGCCTTGCTCAGGACGGTTGAAACAGTGACCAGCAAATCTCAGCCTCCTGGCCCTATATGTATCAAGCACCTCACAGTAGGAGTGCTCAACTTGGATCAGTTTAGTCTTTTAGATCATAATGAATAGGATTTAATGGACAGGAGTTACCTGATCCTAGCATTCCTTCTCCAATATGCTTGAGACATTACGCCCGTTGATCTTCTCACTGATCCTGGGCAGTTTTGTATAGCTCCTGGTTGGTATAAGGTGTTGTAACCAGTGGACCCTGGTCTTGTCTCATGCATGAACAAACAGGCAGTCAACATCATTGGAATACAAGAATGCAGCATTGTAAGTTACATAACAACGTGTAACTCCATAACTATTCATAAATGGGTCCTCTTGCACCCCACCTAGAGGTAAGCTTTTGTAATGAAAATGGACATTCCATTCATCCCCTAAGTTTCTCATCACACTGACACTAGCCTCTACCACAACATGAGCGAGGCCTGGAAGCAGAGGCTACACTAACACATACACAATCCTTTAAAATATTTCCCAAAATCCCTCAGTGTTTTTATTAATTTATTTGACAAGCAGCAGGACCATGTTTGTCACCTCAATTTGTTTGTTCTTTACATTTGAAAGTAGATACAATTATCAGTATACCGGTTTTATTACAATATTGTTTTCTAACTTCGATACATAAAAAAAGAAAACTGTAAATGTGAGAAAAGAAAGCATGGTTTTCCACGTCTAGTCTCCAACATTTCCGTCAATGTCACAGCTCACTCGCTCTTTTTCCATTCTTCTTTGTTTTCGGTTAAGTCAACAAAAAATGTATTATCAGCTTTGCACACGGATAGCTATAGGCATTTTCATTGACGCAACGGTGCGTGGCACTGGTGATGTAAACAGCATAAAATCAGAAGGGGGGGGGGTCAGAAGGTGTCGTGTTTCGGTGGCTGTCTGGAGTGACTTGTTTTGTTTGTTTCCAAGATGGAGGCACATAGTCCTGCTTCATCTCTCCCTCCCTACGGGAGCAAGTGAGACAGCAACAGCCCAAAAATATATGAAGAAGAATGGTCTCTGTCGCTCTTTGCTTAACCTGCGGTTGGTTGGGGTAGGGGGCCTTATACTCCATAATTCCTCCATTATGCCACATAGCTGTACTCGTCTGCAGAGCTCTGGCTCCGCTCAATGTACTGCTTGTCAATGAGAACCTCAATGCACTTCTTGATCATGCTGATACTGGGGTTAAATCTGGCTTTGGACTGGTTGATGACCTGAGGGAAGAAATGTACAGACAGAAAGAGAGAAATTAACTGCCCGTGTTACTCTGTTGTTGGTAGAATCGTGAATAATGATGATTAAGAGGTATAAATATCATACCACCCCAAAAATGCTAACCTCCCATTATTGGTAATGGTGAGAAGTTAGCATGTCTTGGGGGTATGATCTTTGTGCCACTGTAACTTTCTCACAATTCCTGATTATCCGTAATCATGGTAGCATCCACATTATTGTATAAGTGTCCAGAAACATTTTCTATTTATATTTACAAAAAGTGACTTTATATTTATTAAGGATCCCCATTTGCTGATATCAAAGCAGGAGCTACTCTTCCTGGGGTCCAGCTACATTTAGGAAAGTGCATACAATAGAGAAAGAAAAAAAAGTGTTATTACATGACATTTCATAACGCTTTTCACAACACATTGTGTGCCCTCAGGCCACTAATCTACTACCACATACACTACATGACCAAAGGTATGTGGACACCTGCTCATCGAACATCTCATTGGTCTCCCCTTGGCTGCTATAACAGCCTCCACTCTTCTAGGAAGGCTTTCCACTAGATGTTGGAACATTGCTGCGGGAACTTTCTTCCATTCAGCCACAAGAGATCTTAGGCTTGTGTGAGGCTGCTAAGCCATGGAAACCTATTTCATGAAGCTCCCGACGAACAGTTGACGTTACTTCCAGAGGCAGTTTGAAACGCGGTAGTGAGTGTTGCAACCGAGGACAGACGATTTGTACGGGCTTCAGGACTCGCCGGTCCAGTTTTGTGTGCTTGTGTTTCCACTTCACAATAACAGCACTTACAGTTGACCAGGGCAGCTCCAGCAGAGCAGAAATTTGTTTAACTGACTTGGAAAGGTTGGAAAGGTGGCATCCTATGACGATGTCACTTTGAAAGTCACTGAACTCTTCTGTAAGGCCATTCTACTGACAATGTTTGTCTATGGTGATTGCATGTCTGTGTGCTCAATTCTATACTCCTATCAGCAATGGGTGTGGCTGAAATAGCCAAATCCACTAACTTGAAGGGGTGTCCACATACTTTTGTATATACAGTGTATCTACAATACAAAATCCATGTGTACGTGCATGTGTATGTGCCTGTGTGTGTGTCTTTTCACCATCACCCCTGTTCCATGAGGTGAATATTTATCTTTTTTTTTTTTAATCTGATTATACTGCTTGCACCTGAGGTGGAATAGAGTTCCATATAGCCATGGCTCTATGCAGTACTGTGTGCCTCCCATAGTCTGTTCTGGACTTGGGGATTGTGAAGAGACCTCTGGTGGCATGTCTTGTGAGATATGCATGGGTGTCTGAGCTGTGTGCTAGTAGTTTAAACAGACAGCGCAGTGCATTCAGCATGTCAACACTTTATTACAAAAACAAGTCGTGATGAAGTCAATCTCTCCTCTACTTTGAGCCATGAGAGATTGACATATTCATGTTAGCTCTCTGTGTACATTTAAGGGTCAGCCGTGCTGCCCTGTTCTGAGCCAATTTCAATTTTCGTAAGTCCCTCTTTGTGGCACCTGACCACATAACTGGACAGTAGTCTATGTGTGAAAAAACTAGGGCATGTAGGACCTGCCTTGTTGATAGTGTTGTTAAGGCAGCAGAGCTGAGCTTTATTATCTCCCCATCTTAGCTACTGTTGCGTCAACATGTTTTGACCATGACCATTTACAATTCAGGGTTACTCCAAGCAGTTTAGTTACCACAACTTGCTCAATTTCCACATTATTCATTAGAAGATTTTGTTAAGGTTTAGGGTTTATTGAATGATGTCAAAAAATACAATGCTTTTAGTTTTTGAAATATTTAGGACTAACCTATTTCATTCTGAAACTGCAGCTCTTTGTTAACTGTTGCAATGATTTCACTTGCTGTAGTAGCTGACGTTTATAGTGCTGAGTCATCCACATACATAGACACACTGGCTTTACTCAAAGCATGTCATTAGTAAAGATTGCAAAAAGTAAAGGGGCCTTGACAGCTGCCCTGTGGAATGCCTGCTTCTACCTGGAATATGTTGGAGAGGCTTCCATTAAAGAACACCCTCTGTGTTCTGTTAGACAGGAAGCTCTCCTCATTTCTACTGGGCACAACATAATCCGAAAAACAACCAAAACAAAACAAACTGCAAATACATCCAACAAGTTTGTACAGTCACAAGCTTGATGTAGCTATTGTGTGCCAGGAATATGGGACCAAACACTACACTTTTGACTACTTTAATGCACATAAGTGAATTTGTCCAAATACTTATGACACCTTCAAAATGGGGGGACGAGATATATAGTGCTTTAATTTCTAAACGATAAAACAAGTATGAACAAAAATACCCTTAAATACAAGGTGACATTCTGTACTGTCACCTCACATGAAACATTTGATCTCAAATCCAAAATGTTGGAGTATATGTAGGGGAGTGTATGTGGTGGGGAGGGTTCGCCACTAATCCAGTCCTAATTTTCTGCATTGACAGAAATAACAAATATTGAACCATTAAAGTACAGAGTGGGAAAATTAAATAGTGGTTGGAGGTGTGTTGTGTTGTTGGGGAGACATGATATATGTGAGTGAGTGAGATAGATGATGACAGCAGAAAGAAAGGTGCTGCAGCCTTCTCCTAGTCCCCAGGCATGTTTGAAGATCATTCCAGAGGGGAGACACTCATTCCTGACATCACTCTGTTCTGTCCTGGCCTCAGAGATCTCCCCATCAAGGAAGGAATTTACCTCCCTGACACAACACACCAGAACATCAACACAGGAGGAAGAGAGCCAGGGGCTAGACTAGAGACCTGAACCAGGGAGGATGTAGTCCGACTGGTCAGGTGATAGCTCTGTCCTCAGGAAAACCCTTGGATCTCTCCATTCCCTTGTTTCAACCGGTCTCTCAGGACTAGCAGGTATTGTATCTGAACAGTAAATTGCCTGTACCATTCACACACATTGCTTCAACCTGTAGCCTTGATATCTCTCCCTCTCAGCACCATGTATATGTACAGTACAGACCTGGGGTGAAATAGTTTGCTATTTCTACATGGGTTTGTGGAATATGACAGAGTTGAATGAGTTGAACTCACCTCCTGTATGAGGGCGTTGTGTCTGAGCACTTTGCGTGCCTTCATGATTCTCACTATAGCAGCTTGTAAATACATTTTGCGGTCCTCGTCCACTGCACTCCTCGTCTGCTCCATCTCCTGCAAGGTCAAAGAAACACACACACGTTTAAACAGAGGCAGACACTTTCAGAGAATAGGTGTTTGCATTGTTGGATGGATACAGTCTGAGCTCTCAGTGTAGTAGGGTAATGTACCTGTGGTGTGTCTTTCTGCATTGACGTTGTGATCTTGAACTTTGTTCTTTTACTGGTGAAACTCATATTTAGTGAAAATGTGGAGTCAGTGTCGATTTCCTCCTGAAGACAAGAAAATAGTTACATACATAGTATCCACCATGAGAAATAATAAAAATGCCAAGATGAGCTACTTTTAAATCCATCTAACCACTAAAGAAGACACTGCTGACTCTGGGTCTCCGGGTGATTCTGTGGCTGCTGATATCTGACCCCTGACCTTTTGCGAGTCGTGGTTAAGCATCTTGACGTCCAGCAGAGACTTGATGGTCTTCTGAAGCTCCTTCTCGTTCATCTGGGTGGAGTCTTGGAGCTCCTTGTAGCCCACCTGTTTGGATATGATACAGACCTTGTTCAGTGCTTAAGGGCACAGTTAAGGGCACAGTTATTGAACAGCTTAGGGCACAGTTATTGAACTAGTTCAGTGCTTAAGGCACAGTTATTGAACTAGTTCAGTGCTTAGGGCACAGTTATTGAACTAGTTCAGTGCTTAGGGCAGTTATTGAACTAGTTCAGTGCTTAAGGCACAGTTATTGAACTAGTTCAGTGCTTAGGGCAGTTATTGAACAAGTTCAGTGCCTAGAGCACGGTTATTGAGCTAGTTCAGTGCTTAGGGCACAGTTATTGAACTAGTTCAGTGCTTAGGGCACAGTAATTGAAGTGCTTAGGGCACAGTTAACACAGTCCTTTTCCACCTGTTAGAATATTGGGGTAGTTAGTGCTTAAGGTACAGTTCAGACAGTCCATTTCCACTAAACATGTTGGTTTCGTAACACACCGTCTCACTGTTGTTGAAGGCCAGCAGCACCGCCATCTGGTAGGTGGTCACCATGGCAACATAGGGCTTGGAGAGATAGTTCATCTTCACCTCACCTAAAAGAGAGAATGGAGCCAATCATCATCATCACCACAACACCAACGCTGTACCACCATCTTTTTCGCCACACGACCTATTGATAACAGCTTTGTATTTGTATATTTAAAAAAAACTGCTCTCAAGTGTAAGCAAAACCAAGAAGAAATCAGACTAAAGTAATCCCCAATCCTAATATGTTCACTGGGTATTCTTGTAAACGCACACAGGGATTTAGTTCCAATGCGTTAACTGCAGTGTCAGTGTCAGGATTGCACCTGAAGTATGTATGCTGTTGTAAACTTTGGGGGAGTTATCACAGGGAGTTTGAGGGAGCTACCCCACGCTGTGTGGATTTCATGGATTGTCCAGTAGTAGTTCCAGGTGCAGCTCAGTGTTAGTTA
Organism: Oncorhynchus masou masou; assembly: GCF_036934945.1. NCBI lineage: Eukaryota > Metazoa > Chordata > Actinopteri > Salmoniformes > Salmonidae > Oncorhynchus > Oncorhynchus masou. The sequence goes on along the minus strand of NC_088239.1, from coordinate 36,538,355 downwards.
GAATCAGAGCCTCTCTACTAACATGTAATAGTGTCACTATGATTTGGGATAAAACACTTCAGAGCATACAGACATAATCCATTTTAGATGATTTAATAATGGGGCGGCAGGGTAGCCTAGTGGTTAGAGTGTTGGACTAGTAACCGGAAGGTTGCGAGTTCAAACCCCCGAGCTGACAAGGTACAAATCTGTCGTTCTGCCCCTGAACAGGCAGTTAACCCACTGTTCCCAGGCCATCATTGAAAATAAGAATTTGTTCTTAACTGACTTGCCTGGTTAAATAAAGGTAAAAAAATAAATAAATAAAAATCCCGTTACTTCTGTCGAGCTATGGATGTGATTTCAGCTAGTAGCAAGTGGGCCTTCATATAGTAGCAGTTTCAGTGAAAAATAAAGTACTGCTGCTGACAAAATATTCCACATAATTTGCACTGGGTTTTCTATACTACGATCACCTGCCGTGTGTGTGTGTGCGAGCACGCATACATACCTGTGCAGAGATAGTGCAGCCAAGTCAACTTCCTCCCACTGAAGTGCTGATTATAGAACAACTCAAACTGTAGAGAAAAACATAATCATGTTAGAATTACATAAGATTAAGATATGCAGTTTTGTTGAATAGCTATGTGTAATCTTGGGGCAATCACAGAAATAAGGTTTTATTTCTATGGGCATGCCCTCTCCAAACAACCACATCTAAGTCTCCTGAACCACTACTCACCATCTGTACACTCTTCTCCAGCTCCTGTGGGATGGCAAAGGTGGAGGAAGAGATGTGTGTGAGGGGCCAGGCTCCTGCCTGCAACGAGACAACTCACACGGTGAGACATCTCCACCACCATTGTCATTGAGGTTCTCACAGCAAACCTGCCTGAAGGTGCCTAACCTTCAAACTATCTACAAAACCACCACAAAATTACCCAATTACCCGATTTCACTCCAGTGTCAACCACCTTTATTATGGGAAAACAATACATTGGATACTTCTTTGATGGGTGTCGTTTTCTCTTATGCTATCAACCTGCATAACCTGCACATAAAGTAATGTCTATCTATTAACATGGGTGAGCTATGAACCTGCTTAACCTGCACATAAGGTAATGTCTATCTATTAATATACAGTCTAGAAGGCCAGCATCCCAGAGTCGCCTCTTCACCGTTGATGTCGAGACGGGTAATATTGCGGGTAATATTTAATGAAGTTGCCAGTTGAGGACTTCTGAGTTTTGAGGCGTCTGTTTCTCAAACTAGACACCCTAATGTACTTGTCCTCTTGCTCAGTTGTGCACCAGGGCCTCCCACTCCTCTTTCTATTCTGGTTAGAGACGGTTGTTTGGTGAAGGGAGTAGTACACAGGGTTGTACGAGATCTTCAGTTTCTTGGCAATTTCTCGCATGGAATAGCCTTCATTTCTCAGAACAAGAATAGACTGACGAGTATCAGAAGAAAGGTCTTTGTTTCTGGCCATTTTAAGCCTGTAATCGAACCCACAGATGCTGATGTTCCAGATACTCAACTAGTCTAAAGAAGGACAGTTTTATTGCTTCTTTAATCAGCACTACAGTTTTCACCTGTGTTAACAATTTCATTTGGGTTTTCTAATGATCAATTATCCTTTTAAAATAATAAACTTGGATTAGCTAACACAACGTGTCATTGGAACACTGGAGTGATGGTTGCTGATAATGGGCCTCTGTACATATTCCATTAAAAATCAGCCGTTTCCAGCTGTAATAGTCATTTAAAACTTTAACATTGTCTACACTGTATTTCTGATAAATTTTTCTGATTATTTTAATGGACAAAAAATGTATATGTCTATGTCATGTTGTATGGTTGTTATTGTTTTAATGTTGTTTCTTACCCTGACTGCACTATACACATTTGAAGACAATAAATATATGAATTGATGTGAGACTTCTAAACCCCTCTCACCTGTAATACATAGATCTGGAAGCTGATTCCCAGGTCAACCGGTGATTCCTGGGTCTTGATGAAGTTGTTGAATTTGTTATTCAGGTCTGCGCTGACGCTCATGTCTGTGTACATTCTGTGGAGCTTGCTCGTGAACTCGTAGCCGCATGCTTGCTGTAGTGGGGGAGAGAATGTGTGTGTGTGTGTATGTATGAATGAAAGACCTGCACCAGTACAAACATTATAATAAACAAGTCCATCATTACGGCCAAATATCACACATGCCAGACGCATTAGAGTACAGTGGAGTCACACAGCTAGAAGACATTTAGAAGCACATGCTGTAGGACTTCGTTTGAAAGTTATGTGGAATACTAGATTAAAGGGAAAGACTGACAGTTTAGAGTGATGCTCAATTATGGCATTAATAAATGGCATTGTTCGTGTCTTGTCCAGAGGGTGTACCTGCACATCACGCTGCCTCATGCTACAGAAACTGGAGATATGCTCCTGCCATATGGGCCATTCTGGTTTAGAAAATGCTTACTTTAGGCATAAGAGACCTTGAATTGCACCTGCTAAAGTTGAAAGGAGTCTTACTTCACCTTTAGTTTGTTGATCATGGCTTCCTCTGAGTCCATGGACAAGGACAGCCCATGTATTAACCTCTTTGCTAACATTCTTGCATAAAACTGTACAAAAGAGAAAGAAGCGACAGAGTGGGAGAGAGAGTGAAAGAGAGAGGGGGGGCAAGAGAGTGAGTCATCAACATGGTTAAGAAGAAAACACAAGACATCAATTCAACATCTCAGTCTCCAAAAACTTTTTTTCAATTTTTAGATAATGCTCTTTAGCAAATTCCAAATTCAGTCTGGAAGGAATAAAAAAGCAGCCATACTAGCTGTCAATATCGCTGGTCATTTGAGATAATGAGAGTAATAACGCTAATGCTGGTCAATCGGCTACCTTTTGAAAAACGTCCTTGTCGTCTATGTACTTGAACACGGTGATGAAGCTAGTCAGCTTGTCTTCCACCTCATTCTCTGTCATTCCCTTTGCAGACTTCTTTAGCAGATTGTCACAATACTTAGCGAGCTACATGGGTAAAGGGAAAAATAACACAAGGTCAGACATTACCATGGTCCTCAAAACAAATGTTGAAAAAACCCACAGATAAAGTAGTGGGGATCTAGACGAACTGCTGTGTACAGGGTTTTTACTTAGTTTATCACTATGGCCTTATCTGATACCCTCACACATTTCCTAACCTCAGGTGTCATGAATGAGTCTCACACTCACCAGTTCAGGTGCTTTGCAGATGGATTTGGGCTCCCTGTAGTTAACCACTGAAGTCAAAGCCTGGGGAGGATCAAACAAACCAGTAATTTCCCTCCCCTCATCAGTTTCAGTACATCCACAGCTTAAGACATCAACTAATAAATACAGTTAAAAGTTATGTTTTAATTTATGAAAATCCTTAGGAACAATCTTGTGAGAAACAATATGGAGCCACATTCCATAGTGAACACAAACACCACTCACTGGCACCACCTACTGGCTTGACCTGTCCCTAGTGTCCAGATTCTGATTTCCCCTCTTAGCCTGCCAGCTAGGGAGTCACAACATTAATACCTTATCAAGTGCGCTCATGAAGTGCTGATCCCCATTCAGGACTGTGTTAATGAGCTGAACAAATTTACTGTGAACCTCTAACACGGACTCCACAAACAGGGTTGGCATCTGAGGAGGTAACAACACAACAAGAGAATTAGTAGTGAGTTGTGAATATTATCTTTGTGATAATGGTAATCTGATAATGCATAGGCCTACTGATAATACATACTAATAATGCACGGTGACAATGTAGTGTTTGAAGTCCAAAAACAATACATTTAGACAAAAATGATTAGCAGGGTGCTGCTGTACATTTACAATGATGACAATCAGATAACGTACAATGACAACGTATAGTGATACACAAAGACGTGACGTACATTTTCCTGAGAGAGGTTACTGGTGGCCCGGAGGCCCTCGTCGTGGATATGGATCTGGAGCTCCTGGATCATGTGGGGTAAGCCGCTGGACACGGCTCTCAGCAGGGTGTACATGTTAGCCATGTCTGTAGGGGGTAGCAAGAGGGAGAAAGAGGGGAGAGGAGAGCGAGACCAGAAGGAAGGCAGAGACAGACGGCGCCAGGGGAGAGTCAGTCATAGAGACAGGGTTCGTACAGACAGACCAATTCGAGGACTTTCAAGTACATTTTCAAGCACTAAAAGGACCATCCATTTGTAATACTTCCTAACATATAGGTGTTCTATTCATCACTACCTCGGTCATACCCAATAACACGTCTTTCAATACTTAATTACTACATACTTGAGTGGTACGTCAGTAGTGATGACGTTGTAATTTGAGAAGTGATGAGCAGTTTTGGGATGTGCCTACTGGTGAACACATATCCTATTTGCATTACTCCACAATTCCAGCTCAATGACCATATTGTATTACTATAGGGAATTTGGGAATCTACTACTTAATAGCTACTAAATAGTGTAGTAACTATGCAATTGTGTTCATTTTATGTAATATTGTTTAATTGATATCACAATATGCTTAACTCTTTCTTGAACTACACTGTTGGTTAAGGGCTTGGAAGCAAGCATTTCATGGTAAGGTCTACCTACCTATGTTGTATATGTGACAAATGAACTGTGACTTGATTTTAAAAACTGTAGCCACAATAATCTTTGAAGTCACAACAACCTGTTTCTGGTGAATTCAAATTCATAAATGGAGTTATGGATCAGTCAGTGAGATCAACATGATTGTGTAAAACAAACTCAATGACAATAAAACAACCTTTAATTTTAGGTTACAGACCAAAATGTTTCATGTTGAACCATTTTCTACAACAATCTCAAAAAATCCATGTCAATAAAGTTAATTTAATATGAGAGAGAGAGAGAGAGAGAGAGAGAGAGATGGATTTAGATGCATTATTGAAAGTGTATATAACAGATGGCAGTCTGAACAACATATCAGAGAGATGAGAATACGGAATGTGTTTAGCTAATAGTGATAATGGTTGAAATAAAGACTTTGAAAGCAAATGGTAGATGAAGGTGAGAAAACTAGCTATCTTTTGTCCAATTAAGCAATAAGGCTTGAGTAGGTCTGGTATATGGCCGATATATCACTGCTAAGGGCTGTTCGGCACGACATATCGCGGCCCCTAGCCATATATCACAAACCACCGAGGCGCCTTATTGCTATTATAAAATGGTTACCAATGTAATTAGAGCAGTAAAAAATACATGCTTTGTCATACCCGTGGTATACGGTCTGATATACAACGGCTTTCAGCCAATCAGCATTCATGGCTCAAACCACCCAGTTAATAATAAAAAACACATCCTTGGGCATAGCACACATGTAACATAGTGTGTACACCGCAAAGATCAACATCACAGCTCACCTGATACATCATTCAGAGTGGTAGACAGGACCTTTGTCTCTCTGAAAACATTCCATTTAATTTCAACAACAATCTAAAACATTTCCATGTCAATAAAGTTAATTGAATTACACTGAACAACGAAAAAATTTCAGCAATTTCAAAGATTTTACTGAGGTTCAGTTCATATAAGGAAATCAGTCAATTAATGAATGAGGCTCTAATCTATGGATATCACATGACTGGGAATACAGATATGCATATGTTGGTCACAGATACCTTTAAAAAAAGTTAGGGGTGTGGATTAGAAAATCAGTCATTATCTGGTGTGACCACCATTTGCCTCATGCAGTACAGCACATCTCCTTCGCAATGTTGTCCCACTCCTCTTCAACGTCTTCAAGTTGCTGGATATTGGCGGGAACTGGAACACGCAGTCGTACACGTCCAGAGCACCCCATACATCCTCAATGTCTGACGAGTATGCAGGCCATGGAGGAAGTGGGACATTTTCAGCTTACGGGAAGTGTGTACCGATCCTTGCGACATAGGGCTGTGCATTATCATGCTGAAACATGAGGTGATGGCGGCGGACGAATGGCACGACAATGGGCCTCAGGATCTCGTCAAGGTATCTCTGTACATTGAAATTGCCATTGATAAAATGCAATTGTGTTCGTTGTCTGTAGCTTATGCCTGCCTATACCATAACCCCACCACCACCACGGGACACTCTGTTCACAACGTTGACATCAGAAAACTGCTCGCCCACACAACCTCATACATGTGGTCTGAGGTCGGTTAGACGTACTGCCAAATTCTCTAAAACGACGGAGGTGGCTTAAGGTAGAGAAATTAATATTACATTCTCTGGCAACAGCTCTGGTGGGCATTCCTGCAGTCAGCATGCCAGATGCAAGCTCTCTCAAAACTTGAGACATCTGTGGCATTATCTTCTGTGATAAAACTGCCTTAAAACGGCCTTTTATTGCCCCCAGCACAAGGTAAACCTGTGTAATGATCATGCTGTTTAATCAGCTTCTTGATATGCCACACCTGTCAGGTCGATGGATTATCTTAGCAAGGGAGAAATGCTCACTCACAGGGATGCAAACAAATTTGTGCACGACATTTGAGAGAAATAATCCTTTTGTGCGTATGGAAATGTTCTTGAATCTTTTATTTCATCTCATGAAACATGGGACCAACACTTTACATTGGGTTTATATTTGTGTTCAGTGTATATTGAAGAGAGTGAGTGAGTGAGTTAGTGTGAGTGATGTGCTCACAACAATCCAAGTTCAGCCTTTTTATCTTCTATTGATCTTCTGAAGCTGTTGAACGTGATACTGCATTCTCTGGACATTGAGGAGGTCTGCCTCTGCAGCTACCCTTTCCATTTATTTTTGCAAGAGTTCCATGTCCTTTTCCAGGAATATCATTGTCTACCAATTTTATTTTCTCTGCCCTCCTGTTGTCATGCTGTGCATCCAGGTAGTCTTGATATTTCTGCCTTGCAGACTTGCAGGAGGATATCCTTGGTGCGTTATGTTGACTTTCTTCAGTGCTACTGCATTCTCTACAGCATTATACACAGGTCTCTGTGCTGTGTAGGGCTGCCCCTTTTTGTTTACAACAGTGAGAGCGGAGTTGACTGCATACCCCCTTTCTACCAAGGCCTGTCAGTGGGAGAGCAGAAGGACAATTTGAGTTGCTTGCCACAGGTCTCTGTAGTTCTCCTTACCCTTCAGACGCTCTAAAAAGGTGCTCAGAGCAGTCCTCGGTGGATCATACTCACTAAACGGAGTGATGTTTCAAAACTTCCTGCGATATGAAGCACTCCAACTGCCACTGGGCATGCTTCAATTTAATTACGTAAGCTGGAGAAGACTTTTGAATTTGCACTCACACGCTGCAGGATTCCTTGCCATCTGTTGTGGGTCAAGACAAACAGCCTGTCTCACAAAACTGGAGTGATGGGGTTTTGAGCATCAACTTCCTCAAGGAGGTAGTTCTTTTTGTCACTCTGAAACTCAAAAATCCTCCTCTCACTTACTTTGCTAGCCGCTTTTTTTTTTTTAGCACCTTACAGGTTGAAAACCCAATGTCATCTTTGGAAGGGACCCACAGCATCATCTGTCACAGTGTATTTTGAGAGTTTCAGGGGGGTTGTACATGTGTCTGTAACCTCTTTTCAGGACTCTGCTCATGACATTAGTCAATAGGTCTGCCCAGTCTGCTGCCAGGAATGGGAATGTATGTACCCTTGAATGCATTTGGCAACAAATATGAAAAGAATATGTTTTGCTGGGTGAAGTTTGCCTGCTATTGCTTCCTTTACAGTTGTGAATGTAATGCATGTCGGTGTTCTGTAGGATTTTATTAGGTTTGGCAAACCCTCTAAGGCTTTAGTTGCAACCTCTGTTTTTTGTACCTATACAGTGCCTTGCGAAAGTATTCGGCCCCCTTGAACTTTGCGACCTTTTGCCACATTTCAGGCTTCAAACATAAAGATATAAGACTATATTTTTTTGTGAAGAATCAACAACAAGTGGGACACAATCATGAAGTGGAACAACATTTATTGGATATTTCAAACTTTTTTAACAAATCAAAAACTGAAATATTGGGCGTGCAAAATTATTCAGCCCCCTTATGTTAATACTTTGTAAAGTCACCTTTTGCTGCGATTACAGCTGTAAGTCGCTTGGGGTATGTCTCTATCAGTTTTAGACATCGAGAGACTGACATTTTTTACCATTCCTGCTTGCAAAACAGCTCGAGCTCAGTGAGGTTGGATGGAGAGCATTTGTGAACAGCAGTTTTCAGTTCTTTCCACAGATTCTCGATTGGATTCAGGTCTGGACTTTGACTTGGCCATTCTAACACCTGGATATGTTTATTTTTTAACCATTCCATTGCAGATTTTGCTTTATGTTTTGGATCATTGTCTTGTTGGAAGACAAATCTCCATCCCAGTCTCAGGTCTTTTGCAGACTCCATCAGGTCTTCTTCCAGAATGGTCCTGTATTTGGCTCCATCCATCTTCCCATCAATTTTAACCATCTTCCCTGTCCCTGCTGAAGAAAAGCAGGCCCAAACCATGATGCTGCCACCACCATGTTTGACAGTGGGGATGGTGTGTTCAGGGTGATGGGCTGTGTTGCTTTTACGCCAAACATAACGTTTTGCATTGTTGCCAAAAAGTTCAATTTTGGTTTCATCTGACCAGAGCACCTTCTTCCACATGTTTGGTGTGTCTCCCAGGTGGCTTGTGGCAAACTTTAAACAACACTTTTTATGGATATCTTTAAGAAATGGCTTTCTTCTTGCCACTCTTCCATAAAGGCCAGATTTGTGCAATATACAACTGATTGTTGTCCTATGGACAGAGTCTCCCATCTCAGCTGTAGATCTCTGCAGTTCATCCAGAGTGATCATGGGCCTCTTGGCTGCATCTCTGATCAGTCTTCTCCTTGTATGAGCTGAAAGTTTAGAGGGATGGCCAGGTCTTGGTAGATTTGCAGTGGTCTGATACTCCTTTCATTTCAATATTATCGCTTGCACAGTGCTCCTTGGGATGTTTAAAGCTTGGGAAATCTTTTTGTATCTAAATCCGGCTTTAAACTTCTTCACAACAGTATCTCGGACCTGCCTGGTGTGTTCCTTGTTCTTCATGATGCTCTCTGAGCTTTTAACGGACCTCTGAGACTATCACAGTGCAGGTGCATTTATACAGAGACTTGATTACACACAGGTGGATTGTATTTATCATCATTAGTCATTTAGGTCAACATTGGATCATTCAGAGATCCTCACTGAACTTCTGGAGAGAGTTTGCTGCACTGAAAGTAAAGGGGCTGAATAATTTTGCACGCCCAATTTTTCAGTTTTTGATTTGTTAAAAAAGTTTGAAATATCCAATCAATGTCGTTCCACTTCATGATTGTGTCCCACATGTTGTTGATTCTTCACAAAAAAATACAGTTTTATATCTTTATGTTTGAAGCCTGAAATGTGGCAAAAGGTCGCAAAGTTCAAGGGGGCCGAATACTTTCGCAAGGCACTGTAGGTGTCCACAAAATTTCTTAGGGAAAACTGAGGAGCCTGTGGTTGTCACAAAATCATCTCGTCTTGCAGGAACGTCGTGCGTCAGTTTATAGAAAGCACTTAAATGTCCCTATCTATGGAGCCAAATACATTTTGAAACGCATTTTGGATACTGTGCAAGGAACATGTTCCAATGTCAATTAGCTCTCGGTTTGTGGCTTCTGCAAGGACATCAGAAGTGAATTCTCTGTAAAAACTTGTGGTTAACGTTCTTGTGGTTAACATTCCATCTACATTTGTAGGAGGCGAGACATGTTAGGTTTATCTGTCAACTCTGTAGTGAGAGAGACAGTCCTTAGCTGTACCATGTCCCATGAATGATGAGTCCAGTTAGTGTGTGGTAACCTTGTTGGTTGTCTAAAAACCTTACGTGGACATCAATTTGCTTGAGCTGCAGTTGTTTGTCAAAAAGCAGCACATAACCATTATTCTTCTGCAACGTGTCCAGGAGATGGTGTCAAAAGTAAGGTGTAAGACCATGATTGACCATGTAGGCTATCTTCTTCCCCCAACAGACATATATATGACTTGGCCATAGCATTGTCTGGAAAAACATCAAGGGGAAATTGTTGCATTTTCCTCTGCACTTTGGCAGCATAAAACAGTTAGAGTTTAATAGCAGTGACAGGAGAAAACTGAGGCCTCACATGGTGTACAAGTTTAATAAATGTCAACAACTTCAGAGGAATTCCAGACTAACTCGTCATTAGCAGCGGATAAGATCCACAAAGGTGGGAATTACCCCACAGCATCCGTAAATTGCTCTGACCCTGGAGCTAGCAAGTGAAGGCTCCCCTGAGCCGTCCCGAGTACAGTTTGCAAGACCAATACATGCAGACTACAGTTTTCCACAGGAGGCATGGCTGGAGTGGAGGGTGTTCAAAGAATTAAAGAAGCTACTCACCACCGCACCCGTCTTGGGCTATCCACTCGATTAGCGGTGACCTCCTTGATACAGACGTACTGAAACTTCGGCATTCGAGCCATCTTGTCCCAAATGCAAGACGATGAGGAACCCGTACTAGTGTATGGGAGCTGGAGGCGGTCCTCCACAGAGCAAAACTATTGTACCACACAGAGGGAGCTACTAGCAGCAGTGGAGTTCATTACACACTTCCGTCAATACCTGCTCAGAAGACCCTTCATTGTGCGCACCGACCACAGCAGCCTTCAGTGGCTCATAAGGATGAAGGAACCAAGGTCAACTGGCGAGGTAGCTCGAGAAGCTTGGGGAGTATAACTTCAAGGTCATTTTTCGTCCAGGACGGTCTTGGCATGCCCATGATTGAGTGGCAAGCCAGCCACCAGGTCGATGGGCTCTGTTACTTCTCTTCCAATGAGCATCAAGTTCGGAACATATTAATTTCCAGGCATCCAGAGCGCGAAACACGTGAGAGGGGGACGGGGGGGGGGGGATTATGTAGGTAGTCTGCCTGAAAATTAATTTTCAAGACCAATACATTTTTCAAATTAACATTTTATTTTCTCCTCTCATTTTAATTCAAGTAATTTTCAAGCAAAAAACTTTGGAATACAAGATATTTTCTCGAGTGCCAAATTCAAGTACTTAAAGCACCTTGCGTGAAACCTGTGGAGATCTTTAGTCAGTCACAGATGGAGGTTCTCTGTTCAGTTTGAAATCTGATAGCTACAGTGCATTCAGAAAGTATTCAGACCCCTTGACTTTTTCCACATTTTGTTACCTTACAGCCTTATTCTAAAATGTATTACATTGGGGTTTTCCCCTCAAATCTACACACAATACCCCATAATGACAAATAATAAACAGGTTTTGGTATTTTTTTTGCACATTTATAAAAAACAAAATTTTCAAATACATGAAATATCACATATAAGTATTCAGACCCTTTAGTCAGTAAATTGTTGAAGCACCTTTGGCAGCGATCACAGCCTCGAGTAATCTTGGGTAGGACGCTACAAGCACACCTGAATTTAGGGAGTTTCTTCCATTCTTTGCAGATCCTGTCAAGCTCTGTTGGGTTGGATGGGGAGTGTCGCTGCACAGCTATTTTCAGGTCTTTCAAGAGATGTTTGATTGGGTTCAAGTCCGGGCTCTGGCTGGACCACTCAAGGACAGTCAGAGACTTGTTCCAAAGCCACTCCTACGTTGTCTTGGCTGCGTGCTTAGGATGGTTGTCCTGTTGGAAGGGGAACCTTAGCCCCAGTCTGAGGTCATGAGCGCAATGGAGCAGATTTTCATCATTGATCTCTCTGTACTTTGCTCTGTTCACCTTTCCCTCGATCCTGACAAGACTTCTAGTCCCTGCCTCTGAAAAATATCCCCACAGCATGATGCTGCCACCATCACGCTGCACTGTAGGTATGGTGCTAGGTTTCCTCCAGTCGTGACGCATGGCTTTCAGGCCAAAGAGTTCAATCTTCATTTCATCAGACCAGAGAATCTTGTTTCTTATGGTCTGAGAGTCTTTTAGGTGCCTTTTGGCAAACTCCAAGCAGGCTGTCATGTGCCTTTTACTCAGGAGTGGCCTCCGTCTGGCCACTCCACCATAAAGGCGCGTGCTGCAGAGAAGGTTGTTCTTCTGGAAGGTTCTCCCATCTCAACAGAGGAACTCTGGAGCTCTGTCTGACTGACCTTTGGGTTCTTGGTCACCTCCCTGACCAAGGCCCTTCTCCACCGATTACTCATGAACATGATGCACCTGAGCTGAATTTCAAGGCTCATAGCAAAGGGTCTGAATACCTATATAAATAAAGTATCCATTTTTTATTTTGAATACATTTGCAAAAATGTCTAAACCTGTTTTCGCTTTGTCATTAAGGGGTATTGTGTGTAGACTGATGAGGAAAAACGACTAACGTAACAAAATGTGTAAAAAGTCAATGGGTCTGAATACTTTCCGAATGCACTGTATATCCAATGGCCAGTAACATATGGGAGTCAGTTAATGAACCATATGGGATTCAGCCAGCTCAAGTTATATTTTATTTAACCTTTATTTAACTAGGCAAGTCAGTTAAGAACAAATTCTTATTTACAATGACGGCCTACCCCAGCCAAACCCGGATGACTTTGGGCCAATTGTGCGCAACCCTATGGGACTCCTGATCACAGCCGGTCGAGATACAGCCCGGGATCGAACCCAGGTCTGTAGTGACGCCTCAGGCACGATGCAGTGCCTTAAACGGCTGCGCCACTCAGGATCCCACTCCACTCAGGATCTCAAATACAGCCTGCTTGATCGCCAATGTAAGGATGACCTGTGCACCCTGACCATCTAACTTACTGATTGACCATCTAAATACAGAATTACCATCGAACTAGAGTAACAGACGTTCTAAGCCAGCCCCTGTATCTATTAGTAACAAACAAACTGACCGTCACTCCTGTAACCAGACTGACCGTCTCTCTTCTCCTGGCGGATGATATTCTGACACTCCCCGTGGAGAAACTGCAGGTGGTCCGCCACCATCCTCTGCTGGCATTCATGGATGACTTTGGCGTACGAGCTGGGGTGCAGGTACTTCCGACATCGCACCTCCTCATCTTTCAACCTTCCTAAAACCTAAGTGGAGCCAGGGAAGAAAGAGAACACATTGGATTCATTGATTTGTTTAATATGGTTAATTATGCTCATTTCAAACTCGCTAAATGGCCCAACCCCAATAGGGCTGAAAGCCAATAACCCACTACAATCTAACCTGCAGCACTGTCTACTTAATGCAACGATAGGGAGGTGAACAGAAAGCACCAGGGTTGGGGTCAATTCCATTTCAATTCCAGTCATTTCAGGAGGTACACTGAAATTCCAATTCCCTTCAATGCCTTTCAATGAGGAGAATGTGGAATTGAAATTTGGTTTACATTCTGAATTGAATGAATTTGACCCCAAACCTGGAAAGATCATTCCCGGGATAAGTGACTGTGTGGGGGAAAAATACCACATCATAAAATCAGCGCTAATGCCGCCAGCAAGCATATCCCATATACAGAGATTTCAGTCACCACCACACAGCACAACAACAGATGGACAGATGCTCCTATACACTATAGACTGGCCACCATGCCTTTTGAAGCCAGTGTTGTGGTTAACCTTGTTAAATGGCGATCACATTATTCTTATCATTGTCAATGATTTACAGGTCCACTTGTGAACAGAGTCCCAAATGGAACCCTACTCCCTATATAGTGCACGACTTTTGACCAGACTACAGCCCATAAGTAGTGTACAATATCGGAAATAGGGTGCCATCGCAGACGCACCTGAAGGCAGCCATGATGTGAGCTAGCTAATGTAGGGGACTGTCTGTTACCTTTCTGCGCTACAGTCAGTCAGACAGAAATACACAGACTCAACTCTTAAGTCAGCACATCCACAAGACCGCCCACATCATCTCAACACTATCTGGGGTGGAGGGCAGGGGTGGAGGGCTTCCACTCGGGCCCCGCAACTAAGGAGCCTTACGATGGATGATTTATCCCCTTCATTGGAATTATAACACATTTTAACACACACACCTGACGGTGCCACAGCTGGTAGCACCATGAGTCTCCTCGGAGAGTCACTGAGGCCCCCAATAGTATAACACCAACAACACGATAAATACACAGAAACAATACTCAAAACCAATTAGCAGCCATGGCAAATCACATGAATGAACTAAATCAATATTTTCTAAAAGCCTAGCCTCAACGGATTGCCTCGACCATCTTTCTGATGTAACCTATGCATTCCTTAGGGTCACAACAGACTGCTCTAAGGCCCTTGGATTATATGCACAAAAAGTCAAAGAAATAACATTAGGAGGGTTGAAACAGGAGTAATTTGACTTCTAAATGACCAGGGTGTAGCTTATTATGCTCAGCCCACAGAGAGCAGTAGGTAACAAGGGAGGGGAGTGAACAGCAATACATGTCCTGTCCAGCAGCCATCTTACCTTTTCCATAAAGGCTACTGTGAGCAGTTAGACCATAGAGATCCTGAATTTTATATAGCTGTATGGATCTCTATGAGTTGGGCTACCTACAGCCATCTTACCTTTTCCATATACTGTGAGCAGTTGGACTCTTGCAGTAAATTGGAAGCTTCCTGTTTGTAATACTCTCCCGTTTTCGTCAGAAATGGCCCTTCGAAGATTTCCTGATAAAACTGAAACACAATAAAAGAGTGTGAGCTGCATAGCGAGTTTAGAGAACACACAGAGTGCACAAACTGTACACCCATGCATAGGCATGGACATGGCTACAGTAGACCAGGGGTCACCAACCGGTCGATCATGATCTACTGGTCAATCTCCAAACATTTCAATAAAAAAAAAACACAGAAAAAGACTTGTGCTCCTACTTTCTCAATTTGTCTTGCGCTGTTGGCGGTTGCGTGCGGGTAGGCAAAGTGTTCCCATTTTGAAAGATTTAAAGTGTTAGGTACAACCTCCGCCTACCCGGATGGCACGGAGAGCATATCAAGTGCACCTATAGGCCTACCGCTGGCCAATCGGATAGTTTAGATTATCGTGTCTCCCTGCAGCTTCCTCAAGTTCACAGCAAAGTTGATTTTGTGAGATTTCAAAAGGTTTAAAACCATGACTAGAGAAAGACTGTCAACGAATACAGCAAAGAGATGCTGTTTTTACGAGTGAGTTTATGTTCAAGTTTTTATTCAACACGTTTATAAGCCATGAAATGCACTTTTCTTTTCTTCCATTCACACTACAACGAGAACTGCAGCTAATAGAGGAACATGAATTTGTGCATGAGGCAATGAGACTCCAGTTTTGCCATCAGCTGAAACTAGTGGTCTCCTTTTTGGTCAGTCTCAGCGGAGGGAGGGAGAGCGGAGGAACGATGAGAGACGGCTCTCCACATCCCTCCACTGAGACTGACCATCAGATGCAGGCACCATCATCCCAGTAAAAACAAAACATGTATTTCAATGTATGCTCCCTCAGCTGTGCCTCACAAGCAATACAACAATTGATCAATTCATTACCGGCGAGATCAAAAACCTCAAGTTCTTTTTTTTTTTTTTACAATTGTCTGAGAAGAACATTGCCTGGGCAATTCAAGCATAGCCAACATGCGGTGATAATGTATTGGACCTATAGCCTAGGCTACTACACAAACCATCAAACACATCCTCTGACCAGTTATCTTCACTCAAGCCATGAACTGAGTCTCTCCATCGGCGGAGAATGTCACTTTCATGGATACCATTTAACATCAGTGTCCAGTATGAAAGAAGTTAAAGGTAGTTTTGTGAGCTAACGTTAACTAGCGTGGAATGTTGTGCCACTCCTCTTCACTGGCTGTGCGAAGTTGCTGGAAATCGGCGGGAACTGGAACACACTGCTATATACGTTGATCCAGAGCATCTCAAACGTGCTCAATGGGTGACATGTCTGGCGAGTATGCAGGCAATGGAAGAACTGAGACGTTTTCAGCTTCCAGGAATTGTGTCCAGATCCTTGTGAAATGGGACCATGCATTATAATGCTGAAACATGAGGTGATGGCGGCAGATGAATGGCACGACAATGGGCCTCAGAATCTCGTCACGATATCTCTGTGCATTGAAATTGACATTGATTAAATGCAATTGTGGTCGTTGTCCGTAGCTTATACCTGCACATACCATAAACCAACAGACACCATGGGGCACTCTGTTCACAACGTTGACATCAGAAAACCGCTCGCCCACACAGCGTCATACACGACTGCCCGGTACAGTTGAAACCAGAATTCATCTGTGAAGTGCATACCTCTCCAGCGGCAATCGAAGGTCAGCATTCCCCAAATTAATTTGGTTACGACGCCAAACTGAAGTCAGGTCAAGACGCTGGTGAGGACCACGAGCACGCAGATTAGCTTCCCTGAGACGGTTTCTGAGTTTGTAGCGTAATTCTAAGATTGTGCAAACCCACAGGTTCATCAGCTGTCCGGGTGGCTGGTCTCAGACGATCCCTCAGATGAAGTCGGATGTGGAGGTCCTGGGCTGGTGTGACTACACACCGTCTGCGGTTTGAGGCCGGCTCGATGTACTGCCAAATTCTCTAAAACGACGTTGGAGGCGGTTTATGGTAGAGAAAGGAACATTAAATCCTATGGCAATCATTCTGGTGGACATTCCTGCTGTCAGCATGTTAATTGCACGCTCCCTCAAAACTTCAGACATCCATGGCATTGTGTTGTGTGACAAAACTGCACATTTGACAGTGGCCTTTTATTGTCCCCAGCACAAGGTGCACCTGTGTAATGGTCATGCTGCTTAATCAGCTTCTTGACATCCCACTAACAGCGATGTAAACACATTTCTGAAAAACTTTTAGAAAATACACTTTTTGTGCTTATGGAGAATGTCTGGGATCTTTTATTTCAGCTCATGAAACATGGGACCAAAACTTTACTTGTTGTGTTTATATATTTTTTAGTGTACATTACCATTGAAGTTATTGCATCACAATACCAGGCAGCCATTGCGAGAGCACCCAGGACTTTACTAGCCTGGTTGCCATCTCTATTCAGCTATTACATTCCACTCGTCACTCCTGTCATTAGCCAAAGAAATAGGCCTTTCGGCAATCTTCAAATATGAACATTCTATCATTAATGAGCCCCTGATTCGATAACCCTACAGCTATCATCCAATCACAATGTTTATGCAAATCAGACTGATCAGAAATCAACTTAATACATTTGATTGGAAAAATGAGGCATTCTGGAGCAATACATTTCAGTGTAAACAAACACTGGGTGCGGAGGATTCACGTTTATTGTTTTTTGAACACCAGCCAATGTGATCACATCACACCAGAGAAGCTTTCGCCATTCAAACTTCCCCGTCAGTTCATTATAAACACTGTAGCCTATTTTATATATAGACAAAAACAAATAATATAGACAAAAACAAATAACAATTAAATATATATTAATGATTATTTTCCCCATTAAAAACACTCTTACATATCTGCCTAGGTTGGAACTGTTGCTGTTAAAATACAATAAATCATCTTCATTCTGAACTGGAATAAACTGATTTATCACATCACACAGATGTAGACTAGAAAACACACACACACACAGTCATAATGAGAGCTTGTCTATATTCTGGGCTCTGTTTTTGAGGTCATGAAGAGCCTTGAAACTGTTTCAATACTTGTTTTTTTAAGTATGTCAAAGTTGAGAACCCTGACTCGCATAGGTATGTGGTGCCAAATTGGACCAGAACATCTACTGCTTTCTCAGTCAGGCAGGAGACCGCTTCCTGCTGTAGATGAGCAACCCAGAACTGTGTGAGTGTTTGCCTCAAAAAGCATCTTGCTTCAATCAGGCTATACCAGTTCAGTTCAAACGTATTATACCAGTTCGACAAAACGTATTATTGTATTTTAACAGTTCCATCCTAGACTTGTTTTCAACAATCACTTCTACAGTAAGATGTACAGTAGGCCTGGTCATTTTTCATCTCATCTGTACTGTTGCTAGGGTTGCACTATCAGAAGCTAGCTTGCTTTGGCGAATGTTAGCTATCAGCTGTGTAGAAGGCCAGGGGATTGTTTGAAAGAGATACTGACATTTACTACTATGAGAGTTAGTTAGTACTCCCTTATTTCCGCTTATCATCAACTGTTATAAAATGACAACAATGCCTTGCTAGTTGACTAACTCACTGTCGAAGCACTGTTTCCTGAAGCATTCTGCCCTGTTCTGAAAGAACTCCCTGGGTTTACCATCATGCTGTGGATGTTTGGTCAGGACGTGTCGTTTTATTAATTTGTTTGTTATGAGAGACTCATTACTTCCCTGTACAAAACATTGTGGACACTCCTCGTTATATGTTTATATGAACGAGAGAGAAACTCATCGCTGTATATGCGTTTCATGACAATTGAGCTCAGTCAGAACTTGTGGCTAGCATGACTCCATTTCATGACAGCGGTGAGTGATGGCGAGTGGGAATAACAAGACAGTGGCTTGAATGACAGCGCTGCATTGTGTGTGTTGCGGAGCGATCTTCAAGAAAACTGCAGAAAAAAAGATCAGGTAAACCGCAAAGCAAACTAAGCAGAGACGGCTGCTAAGCAGAGACGGCTACTACGCAGAGAGAGCACTGAACAGAGAGAGCACTGAACAGAGAGAGCACTGAACAGAGAGAGCACTGAACAGAGAGAGCACTGAACAGAGAGAGAGCAGATGCACTTGGCCATATCAATTCCAGTAATTAATTCAATAATAATAAATGTACTCTGACATGTCGTGACCCACTTTGGATAGCGACCCATACTTTAAGAAAGGCTGTATTAAAGTAACGATGGACTGTCATTTCTCTTTGCTTATTTGAGCTGTTCTTTCCATAATATGGACTTGATCTTTTACCAAATAGGGCATTCTTCTGTATACCACACCGACCTTGTCACAACACAACTGATTGGCTAAAACGCATTAAGAAGGAAAGAAATTCCACAAACTTTTAAGAAGGCACGTTGAAATGTTAATTGAAATCCATTCCAGGTGACTACCTCATGAAGCTGGTTGATATAATGCCAAGTGTGTGCAAAGCTGTCATCAAGGCAAAGAGTGGCTACTTTGAAGAATCTCAAATATAAAATGATTTTGATTTGTCTAACACTTTTTTGCTTACTACATGATTCCATGTGTTATTGTTATTTCATAGTTTTGATGTTTTCACCATTATTCTACAGTGTAGACAATAGTACAAAATAAAGAAAACCCCTCAAATGAGTAGGTGTGTCCAACATTTTTAATGTTGGACACATATAATATATAATATATACACACACACACACACACACACACACACACACACACACACACACACATACACACACACACACACACAGTGGGGCAAAAAAGTATTTAGTCAGTCACCAATTGTGCAAGTTCTCCCACTTAAAAAGATGAGAGGCCTGTACTTTTCATCATAGGTACACTTCAACTATGACAGACAAAATGAGAGAAAAAAATTCCTGAAAATCACATTGTAGGATTTTTAATGAATTAATTTGCAAATGATGGTGGAAAATAAGTATTAGGTCAATAACAAAAGTTTCTCAATACTTTGTTATATACCCTTTGTTGGCAATGACAGAGGTCAAACCTTTTCTGTAAGTCTTCACAAGGTTTTCACACACTGTTGCTGGTATTTTGGCCCATTCCTCCATGCAGATCTCCTCTAGAGCAGTGATGTTTTGGGGCTGTTGCTGGGCAACACGGACTTTCAACTGCCTCCAAAAATTTTCTATGGGGTTGAGATCTGGAGACTGGCTAGGCCACTCCAGGACCTTGAAATGCTTCTTACGAAGCCACTCCTTCATTGCCCGGGCGGTGTGTCCTTGCTGATGGAAGGAGGTTTTTCACTCAAAATCTCACGATACATGGCCCCATTCATTCTTTCCTTTACACGGATCAGTCGTCCTGGTCCCTTTGCAGAAAAACAGCCCCAAAGCATGATGTTTCCACCCCCATGCTTCACAGTAGGTATGGTGTTCTTTGGATGCAACTCAGCATTCTTTGTCCTTCAAACACGACGAGTTGAGTATTTACCAAAAAGTTCTATTTTGGTTTCATCTGACCATATGACATTCTCCCAATCTTCTTTTGGATCATCCAAATGCTCTCTAGCAAACTTCAGACGGACCTGGACATGTACTGGCTTAAGCAGGGGGACACATCTGGCACTGCAGGATTTGAGTCCCTGGCGGCATAGTGTGTTACTGATGGTAGGCTTTGTTACTTTGGTCCCAGCTCTCTGCAGGTCATTCACTAGGTCCCCCCGTGTGGTTCTGGGATTTTTGCTCACCGTTCTTGTGATCATTTTTACCCCACGGGGTGAGATCTTGCGTGGAGCCCCAGATCGAGGGAGATTATCAGTAGTCTTGTATGTCTTCCATTTCCTAATAATTGCTCCCACAGTTGATTTCTTCAAACCAAGCTGCTTACCTATTGAAGATTCAGTCTTCCCAGCCTGGTGCAGGTCTACAATTTTGTTTCTGGTGTCCTTTGACAGTTCTTTGTTCTTGGCCATAGTGGAGTTTGGAGTGTGACTGTTTGAGGTTGTGGACAGGTGTCTTTTATACTGATAACAAGTTCAAACAGGTGCCATTAATACAGGTAACGAGTGGAGGACAGAGGAGCCTCTTAAAGAAGAAATCTTGCTTGTTTGTAGGTGACCAAATACTTATTTTCCACCATAATTTGCAAATAAATTCATTAAAAATCCTACAATGTGATTTTCCTGATTTTTTTTGTCTGGTACAAGCAACTTGTCTGTCATAGTTGAAGTGTACCTATGATGAAAATTACAGGCCTCTCATCTTTTTAAGTGGGAGAACTTGCACAATTGGTGGCTGACTGAATACTTTTTTGCCCCACTGTATATACATACATACATTAGGCCTGGCTTGCAGTCGGTGTTCCAATTCATCCCAAAGGTATTTGATGGGGTTGAGGTCAAAAACACCTGCTCGTTTAATGACAGACTGACCAGGTGAAAGCTAAGATCCCTTATTGATGTCACTTGTTAAATCCACTTCAATCACTGTAGATGAAGGGCAGAAGATAGGATAAAGAAGGATATTTAAACCTTGAGGCAATTGAGAATGTGTGCCATTCAAAGGGTGAATGGGCAGGACAAAATATTTAAGTGTCTTTGAACGGGGTATGATAGTTGGTGCCAGGTGCAACGGTATGTGTGCTGCAGCGTTTTTCACGCTCAACAGTTTGGATTCAAATAATGCAGTTCAAGCTTTATTTTTTCATCTGTCAGGAAGAATTACAACAAGTACTACAGAGATGGCAAAATAGCCTCAGGGACTGTTCTTAACCACTGCCTTTTCGTGCGCTTTTCAGCACCTGTGGCCTCACCCAGGTGGGTGCTACATGTTCTGCAATGGAGGACCAGTACCTACAGAGGAGCGGGTCCAATGGAGGAACTGACCGTCGGGGAAGCAGATGTGGTGCATTGGTGAAGCAATGTCTTTTTCTCTCTCTCTGCTTGTACCATCAACACACCCTCTGCAGAAGTTACCAATCTTAACTCCCAGCCTTTCATCTGAAGCCAAATGGAGACATTCAACCTTCATCTCTACCATCTCAATTTAAAAGGTGCTGTTTGTTTTGCTTCCTATGCACTTTTAGATTATTTTCTGGAAAAGTTAAATAAATTATTATTATTAGATTCCAACATAGTACAGCTGCTTACCTTCAGAGGAAACTTTTTCTTGTACTGTTCAACATGAACAAAGGAGTTGATAACCCCATGGATTACTTTGTGATTTGGGTCTTCGCCACACCGGTCACTGGAAGAGAAGAACACAAGCTCTATTAGTGATACTATTTCTGTTGAGCATTAACCTGTGCCTAGCTAGAGAATGTAAATAACAGAGAAAAAGGTGACTTGTGGTTTTAAATGACATATCAAAGCAGCGTAACAGTAACCCTGAACTGTATTAGCCTGCTATAACACAGTAATAGATACTGTCAGAACAGAGCGAATGTTCATCCTTTACCTTCACAGAAACAAACCCAGAGATCAAGTCATTATGACAATCACAAACCGCTAAATAGCAGCACTAGACATTTTAGACCTACAGTGCCTTCAGAAAAGTATTCAGACCCTTTGACATTTTTTTCCCCCCTCGTCAATCTAAACATAATACCCCATAATGAAAAAGCAAAAACAAGTTTAGACATTTTTGCTCAAATGAAAACAGAAATATCACATTTACATAGGTATTCAGACCCTTTACTCAGTACTTTGTTGAAGCACCTTTGGCAGCGATTACAGCCTTGAGTCTTCTTGGGTATGATGCTACAAGCTTGGCACACCTGCATTTGAAGAGTTTCTCCCATTCTTCTCTGCAGATCTTCTCAAGCTCTGTCAGGTTGGATGGGGAGCATCCAGGTCTCTCCAGAGTTGTTCGATCGGGTTCAAGTCGGGGCTCTGGCTGGGCCACTCAAGGACATTCCGAGACTTGTCCCGAAGCCACTCCTGCATTGTCTTGGCTGTGTGCTTAGGGTTGTTGTTCTGTTGGAAGCTGAACCTTTGCCCCAGTCTGAGGTCCTGGGCGCTCTGGAGCAGGGTTTCATCAAAGATCTCTCTGTACTTTGCTCCATTCATCTTTTCCTCAAGCCTGACGAGTCTCCCAGTCCCTGCCGCTGAAAAACAACCCCACAGCATGATGATGCCACCACCATGCTTTACTGTAGGGATAGTGCCAGGTTTCCTCCAGGTGTGACTCTTCGCAATCAGGCTAGGTCTGAGAGTCATGTGCTGTCATGTGCCTTTAACTAAGGAGTGGCTTCTGTCTGAACACTCTACCACAAAGGCCTGATTGGTGGAAATATGCAGGGATGGTTGTCCTTCTGAAAGGTTCTCCCATCTCCACAGAGGAACTCTGGAGCTCGGGTTCTTGGTCACCTCCCTGACTAAGGCCCTACTCCGATTGCTCAGTTTGGCCGGGCGGCCAGCTCTAGGAAGAGGCTTGGTGGTTCTAAACTTCTCCCATTTAAGAATGATGGAGGGCACTGTTTTCTTAGGGACCTTGAATGCTGCAGAATTATTTTTTTTGTACCCTTCCCCAGATCTGTGCCTCGACACAATCCTGTCTCGGAGCATTCTAAAAAAAACAGTTTTGGCTTTGTCATTATGGGATACAGATTGATGCGGGATTTAAAAAAAAAATCTATTTAGAATACGGCTGCAACTATGAATGCAAAATTCCAGAAACTTTCAATAAATTCCTTTGTTTTTCCAGATATCCTGGTTAGAGGAATCCAGATTTCCTGCTCATTCGTACCTGATTCCGGGAATCCTCCAACCAGGGATTTCGGGAAAAGCAGGGAATTAATTGAAAGTTCCCGGAATTTTGCAAACCTAGCTGCAACGTACCAAAATGTGGAAAAATTCAAGAGGTCTGCATACTTATCGAATGCACCGTACTTCAAGGCATTTCTTCTCCCAGGCTAGCCCTGCTGAATCCTACTGTACATAAACCATGAACCATGAATATAAACCATGAACCAACTTTTTGATTTCGTTCAGCAGCATCCGGATCAGGACAGCTTGCAGTGGCTCGATCATCAGCTTCCTCCACATGTCAAGTGCTAGCTGAAATGACAAAGTGGGGAGAATTGTATGAGCACATTGTCATGACTCTCCTGTGAAGGTCCAAAGGATCAGGTTACAGTGTATCAGCTCTACAGAACTATCTCTCTCCCGCAGAGAGAGGAGGGATGGATGTGGGGATTTTATGACACCTCACACCCATCAAATTAAGGCAGCAGATGATTTATTTCTTCTCTAGCATGGACGATTGGAATTTCTTTGTGTGCCTTATGAAGAATTTACAGCCCAAAACTAGAACATTAAACCATGGACACGGGGACACTATATTTCATCCTCCAAATGCTGGTAATAATGAGAGGTGGAATATGGAAAATGTATATATCTATTTTGTGATGTCATTAAAAGTTAAAATGAACATGTTATGGCAAACACTAAGTTGAAGCGTTTTCATAATGTGTATATGATGTTTACATTCTTTAAGTTGTGTAGAAAATATCCAGATTAAAGAGAATGTTTTTGTGATGATTAGACAGTGATTGAAGATGTCTATCAATATCATAGTATATTGTGATACCTTGTCTCGTAACTACAGTGGTTGCTCCTTTAAAAGATGCGTCACCTTGTGGGCTGCTGCAGCATTCTGTGACACGTTATCAAATTGTCAGACATTTTTTTCTGTTAATGCGAGTGTTA
The DNA here is from genome assembly GCF_036934945.1 of Oncorhynchus masou masou. Lineage (NCBI taxonomy): Eukaryota > Metazoa > Chordata > Actinopteri > Salmoniformes > Salmonidae > Oncorhynchus > Oncorhynchus masou. The sequence continues at coordinate 36,514,122 of NC_088239.1, read as the reverse complement.
GTTTGACCATCAGTGGGCATCTTTGAGAAGCATTTGATAGTCTTCCCATATTGGCATTACCAGAGAATTTAAAACCTTTTTTGTAATAACATAGTATATGGGATTGATTTTAAGAAATTTGGCTTAATTAATTTGATTAATATTATGGTGTTTCTATTCCGAGAAAAACAAAAAATGAAACCCTGGCATTGTACAATGTGACGGTCGGTAGTAGGCTACAGCATAAGAGGATTGGAGGATTCTAAATTGCTTGCCTTCATTAGACAACTTTGTTCCAATATTTCTGTAAATCAGTGACATTTATTCCCATAGTAATTTGTTATAGAACCATAACTAAATCAACATCTGCATTTTGAAAGAGCATTTTTGTCATTAACTTATTAACGAAAGCATAATGATGCTGATGAAGAAATACAGTACTGTACAGTACCTTCTTTTAGATTTGGATAATAAAGCATTTAAAGCATTTTGAAGATAAGCCACCTGCATTTGTTTATTAGGCTACTGTGCAGTCTGACAAGTAAACTTGGCCTACAGTACATACAGTATAATACATGGGAAAGTGCTTAAATCCTTACATAAGGGAGAGCAGGCCATGTCTGTACTACAAAATGCAGGCACGCGGAGGCCGGGGTTCAATTCCCTGGCGGGAGGAAGGAGTAGGCTGTCCTTGTAAATAATAATATATGGAAAGGACAATAGTATGGAACGGACAATATGACGCTGTACAACGTGACATCGGCAGTACAGTACTGGGCTATTGAGCTAAAAAATCCCTGTGTTGTGCAGGCAGGGCACGCGGGAGACCGGGGTTCAATTCCCCGATGGTGAGGAAGGAGTAGGCGGTCCTTGTAAATAAAAATGTGTTCTTAACTGACTTGCCTAGTTAAATTCAATCTGGAGTGCCTGGATCATAAATTTAGAGCATTTGTAAATTCAGACCGCACACTGGACGCTCGGGCCAAGGAGTAGGGTTAATTTGAGCGTTCTGGCCTTACAACGGCAGTCAAGCACCTAAGCTAAAGTTGGGTAACTTGCTAGCTACTTCCAGACACAAATGAGACCACTCTGACCATTTTACTAGCCCTAGCAGAGCTGGTTAGGCAGTTTTTGTGTTAACCTGAGAGTTGGTGACTAACTGTGCTGCTGGAAACAAATTTTGTGTCTTTTTGTGGAGAGCAAAACTTTTTTATTTTCAATCAAAAATAATTGTTTTGAAAGCAACTTTTTTACTTTTAATAAAAAAAAGATTTTCTGATTTAATTTTGCTATCAACCACCTTCCATTTTGCCCATTTTTTGAGTGTCAGTTTGGCTACAACCAATACTGTTCAACCTTACTTTCCAACACATAGCGGACACCTACGAAGGACTGTGTGATGATGGCATCTCAGGTAAGCAGCACTGGGCGTTCTTCTTGTCACGCCCTGGCCTTAGTTATCTTTGTTTTCTTTATTATTTTGGTTAGGTCAGGTTGTGACATGGGGGATTTATGTATTTGTCTTGTCTAGGGGTTTTTGTAGATTTTTGGGGTTGTTCGAGGTGTTTATGTAAGTCTATGGTTGCCTGGATTGGTTCTCAATCAGAGGCAGGTGTTTATCGTTGTCTCTGATTGGGAACCATATTTAGGCAGCCATATTTTTGGGTATTTTGTGGGTGATTGTTTCCTGTGTCTGTGCCACACGGGACTGTTTCGTTGCCAGTTCACTTTGTTATTTTGTATACCTGTTCATGTTCAGTTTTTCACATTAAAAACCATGGACACATACCACGCTGCATATTGGTCCGATCCTTGTTTCACCTCTTCAGAGGAAGAGGAGGAAATCTGCCGAGACACTGTCCAACTTCTACATAGCTAGTAGTTAGCACCTACGATTCAGTGTCGGTCATTTGCTTCATAGTCGATATATAATCATATTTCATGACAGTGTAACGGTTAGCTTTTTTTACAGAAGGATGAAAGAACACAATATGTCTGTCAGGGATTGCTATTCTGATATGTCAGATGAAGAGTTAGGGATATTAGTTATGTTTATCTTCCTAAGGCTTCCACTAGATGTCAACAGTATTTAGAACCTGTTTTGAGGATTCTACTCTAAAGAAGGGGCTCATAAGGGCTCTTTGAGTGAGTGGTCTGGCAGAGTGCCACAGCCTCGGTCTGGCGCGCTCACGTGAAAGGTAGCTACGTTCCACTTAATTTGTACAGACAAAGGAATTGTCCTGTTGGAACATTATTGAAGATATATGTTAAAAACACTCTAAAGATTGATTCTAAACATTGTTTGACAAGTTGCTACGGACTGTAACAGAACTTTTTAAAACTTTTCATCTGAAACTAGTGAACGCGCTTGGTGAGTTTAGATTGTGTACTGAACGCGCCAACAAAAGGAGCTATTTTGACATAAATGATGGACATTATCGAACAGAACAAGCATTTATTGTGGACCAGGGATTCATGGGAGTGCATTCTGATGAAGACAACACTATTTACCAAGAGAGTTCATCTATATTTTTTGTAGATGTCTATTTATTTTTTGGGTGTGTGTGTGTGCAGGACAGAGGAATAGCAATTCTTACACTATTGTTCAGGAGGAATGGAAAATTGCATGTCAATTCATAAACCATGTGCCATCGCAAAATCTCTTACAAACTATTTTGCAATCTATATGGCTCTTCGCCAATAATCACATTTAGAGGATTGGAGGATTCTAAATTGTTTGTTTAAAAAAAATAATGATATTTTGCAGATGATTACGTTTTCAAGGACATCCCGGCTGGCCAATCCCTCCCCTAACCAGGACGACACTGGGCCAATTGTGCGTCGCCTCATGGGTCTCCTGGTCGCAGCCAGCACGGGTATTGAACCAGCATCTGTAGCAACAATGCAGTGTTTTAGACCGCTGCGCCAATCGGGAGGCCTCATTCACAAAGTTTTTAACGCGGCTCAATTGCTTTGCACAAAGTGTCAAAATACAGAGAGGTGCTGGCAAGAGTATATTGTTCTGCTAATAGCCCATAATGTCTTGACATGCACAAGAGATGGTGGTAATCCAGGTAATCCAGTTCAGGATAACCAAAACATTTCTTTATTAAAGACGATCAGAAGGAATGTTGGTACTTATTTATTTAGAGGCTATATGACTGCACCATCAACATGATTATTTAGCAGACATCACTTGCTTATATTCAGTCAACACATATATTTTAAGAATATCATGAAATATAATTGAACATTTTAATTTATCTTAGTAAGTAATACTGATGAGTAGTAACAAAAAAAGTGCATTTTTCCAGGTGTGCACATGCAGTACAGAGGAATAGCAATTCTTACACTATTGTCATAAATTCAATCACCTTCTTCATCCTCATCATTCAGTTCATTGAAATTCAATTTTGAAGTTGTGCATAATTATCCATTTCTATTTGGTTTATGTCGCCCATTCATTGTCAGTTAGAGACACAGGGGACCCAAAAGCATGATCAGTGCTCTAACTCCCCCTTGCGCTGGTCTGGAGCAATGAAGCTGTGAAGCAGGGTACCGTACTAAACCACAAATTACCTCTAAATCCCACAACATAATCTCAGAACTTTTAGTTGAGCAACCACTGTTCACTGTTCTCTCTGCTAGTGCACGGCAAGCGGTACCGGAGCGCCAAGTCTAGGTCCAAAAGGCTTCTTAACAGCTTCTAGCCCCAAGCCATAAGACTCCCGAACAGCCGATAAAATTGCATTGTCCCAATACTGCTACTCTGTTTATTATCCATGCATAGTCACTTCACCTCTAACTACATGCACATATTACCTCAATTACCTCCACTAACCTGTGCCCCCGCACATTGACTCTGTACCGGTACCCCCTGTATATAGCCTCGCTACTGTCATTTTAATTTTTTTTAATTTGTCATTTTGAGTTTATTTGAGTAAATACTTTAACACTTAAATTTCTTAAAATTGCATTGTTGGTTAAGGGCTTGCAAGTAAGCATTTCACTGTAAGGTCCACGCCTGTTGTATTCGGCGCATGTGACAAATACAATTTGATTTGAAACTGATATGTTGTGACATTTATACTGGATAACTGAGATTGTAAGTACTGAGATATGATTGGAGACTTACCTCTCCTATCTCCATAAGTGGTTCGTTCATGTCAACCCCTCCGTAGCCATACTGCAAGTCTGCCTCTGTCAGTTTGTTCTTCTTGATGAACTGTGTGTTGAGGTACCTATATTAGAGAGAAGGGAGAGAAAGAGCATTACACAACATAATATTAAAATAACAACAAGTCTGTTATTAATCTAGAGTTGTCGCAAAGTATTGGTAAGACTAGCTAGCTATGGTCAACCAATAACACAATACAGATTCACTAGTGTGTGAATGGCCAAGATCCCAGGGCCAATCAGACCACAGAGAGAGAACGTAGACAGATACAGTCAGGCAGACAGACACGCTAGCTCTGAAGGCTGTCATCAGACTGATCTGACCCGGGCTCTATCTACATTCTACATGACAAGTTGTTTTCACAGCTGTGCTGTCTATTTGGCATTAGCAGGACAGACAGTGATGACAAGAGATATGAACTCAAGTTCATATATACAAAATCCTGGGACGACAACATGCTAAATGACCCTTAAAAAATGGTTGAAAGGAGCTTCTTGTAAGAAATGCTGATATCCAAAGATGTCACTGTGGTGTGAGTTAATTTCCCAAAACATCTGCCAATGTGACATATGAAATATCTGTAAATATCTAAAAGCGGCAGTGTTCTTTACACATGGTGCCAATCTCAGACTATATCAGAAATTAAAATTGGCTGAGGGATAAGCGCCAGCTACCCAATAGCAGTACATTTGGATCGGTTTGGGGTCCCGCGGACCGATCCACTCATATATTAAACATTTGAACTGGGACCGATGCGTATCAGTGAATCGTTACATCCCTCTAAAACACCTCAACTTTTGACTACTGATGCATCCTCCAGTGTCGAACTGCATGTAACTGTGTTGACAGTCATTGATCTACAAGTAATTTTGTCTCATCAAACTGCCCGCTGTGCCCAGCTTCACGAGTTAGGCAGCTTGTTCCTGATCTTGCACATCTGTGCGGCACATTCCGCATTCAAATGCTAAAATGGCTTGCGTGATATTACACTGTATTAGTTGAGTGGCAACCTAAGTAATTTGCATATATGCACTATTGAAAATGTTGTTTTACTGGAACAAAAGTAAGCTATTGCAGACAACTCTCCTCTTGCTATACTTGCTCAAAGGGGCTTGCAATAGATTTTTATTTGTTTGTTCTGGTTCACCATCAGCAATAGTTTTGGTAGTTTTGCTTTAAACAATCAGTGTATTTGGTCTTTTTTTTTTATATATAGGGTAAAGTTGATAATTTCATATGGAGGACAGCAATAACTTTTGTGAGGCGCACTGCATGGCCAAAACAAGAGGAAAAGAAAAGACACTCAGGAAAAACTTAAAACCATTTGATTTTGAGATGGGGGTAAAATCCAAAATTGTGCTATGTATTCATTGGTTATGTCATAGTTAGATTGTAAATTATAAATATTGAAACATTACTTGCTCAAATACAATCTGCAAAAATGACAAGTTAATTAGTGGGTGATAGTGATTTCAGAACCAAAGTGGGGGGACAATACAATAAACAAAGGCTAGTTTGCCCCCCACCGCCCCAATCTGATAGTCGTGTGGTAGATGCCTCTCTCTTATGGCTAAGCTCAGGTGCCGACAAAGTGCGCGCACGGACGCACACACAAGTCAGCTCAGACAGATCCAGCTCGGAGAGGCCCAGCTCATGAGCTATATCAGCAGCAGACTTTTAGTTAGAATGGAAAATTCATGTTTATGCAAAAAAAATGTTAGCGCATCAAATCTCTCTCTAATCAAACCAAATTAATTCAAACTAAAACGTATCGTTCCTGTATCATATAGAAGAACATATACGTATCGAATCACCAAGACAGAAAAAGATGCACATCCCTAACATTACCTGTACAAGCAATCCATGTAATCTGCTCCCTTGCTGTACTCCTCCCAGTATCTGTGGTACATCACTAAAACCTTCTCCTCAGACTCCAGAACTTTCTGAAATTACAGATTAGAGACCCAATATCAGTTTATTACCTTGGCACTTCAATGACAAGCAGACAACAAATACAACTATTAGGCTATCCGAAGCTGAGCAATGGGAAATTAGTCAATTGTGTGAAAATGGCATTATGAACTAACATTCAGTAGATAACAGATCTAATATATTTTCCCCAAATGATGAAACGTATTTACCTTGTACAACTGTCTGACATGGTTCTCCAAGAATACCTTGGTCTCTGTGTACAATCTTTCACCCAAAGGTTCTGGGTATGCAACACACAAGGCATAGATGTCACTGATTTTAGAGTAAAGGAGTCCAACACATTCATCTGTAACACTGAGGAAAAAAATCATGCAGACAATTTATTTTCTACTGGAAAATCATTAAGTGAACTTGAGAATTTCCTAAAGTTAAACCTTAAAGGGATACTTTGGGATATGTACTTCCACAGAGTCAGATTAACTTGTGGATACCATGTTTAGGTCTCTGTGTCCAGTATGAAGGAACTTGGAGGACATTTTGCAAGCCGATGCTAACTAATGTTAGTGCAATGGCTGGAAGTCTATGGGTATGTGCTAGCAGATACCCGTAGACCTACAGCCATTGCGCTAATACTAGATAGCATTGGCTTGCACAACTACCTCTAACATTCTTTATACTGGACACCAACCACGTTTCCAAACACCATTTAATGCAAGTAACCATATCACCAACCATATCGTATAAAAAAAATCACGACAGCTGTGATGGAAACAGGAAGTTTTGGTGTAATTTGTTCATCCGACATGGTGTGATCTTTTTGTGACGGGAAATTAATTATGCAGGAAATGGCAGTGGAAATGCCTTTATGCACAAATATTGATATAATAACCACCATATCAAAGCAAATTTGGAGTCTTGCGATGTTCTGGTTTGTGGTCCTCCTCCTACAACTCTGGAAACCATGCAGTTTATTAGGCTACAAATTAAATAAATTATGGTGAACTTCACAGGGTAGTGAAAGTGCACAGTGATCTTGCTCCTTCTATCCAATAAATACTGAGGGTCTCATTCTGGTGACATGATGATTGATTATAGACTGCAGTTTGACAAATACTCTCGCGCTTATCCATAATAATCTAATGTAGACTAGAGGCCCCGAACAGCCTACCGGCACTGTATCTGTGAGCTGTTGGTTAGAGTGCAGGTGCCAAGACCAGAGTAGGTACATTTGCTATTTAAGGCAAATGTTTGTGACAAAACTATCGGAGTTTAAAATGCGATGGAAACACATTGAACTTTAGATTTTTATTTGGTATATGAAAACGTAACCGAAAAAGTACATTGTTGTGTGCACTACATCATCATGCAATGATTTTTGTCCGCAACAAGTCCATTTGGTGGAAACATACCACTGGTGGGAAAATGCACATATTTTATTTATGGGGATTCTAGAACATTCACGTTAAAATCTGTCAGCAATTAGATGGAAACCTAGTTAAAGACATAAAAATGGTATCCACAAGGTCATCTGACTCTGGGGAAGATAAAGTAGATAAAGGGCCTCATTGTCCAAATCCTGAAGTATCCCTTTAATGGCTTGACTATGTAAGCACAGATCCATGGCATTTTAGCCTACTAAATCAATGGCAAACTAAACCACAAAACGCAGAAAGTTCAGAAACTCATAAAAACTATTTTTCTAAAGAGCTGAAACAAGGTAGGATACGAAAATCTGTCGTTCCATGTGGCCCTCTCCACATAATCAAGCATCACCACAGCCTTGATTGTCGTCAGTAGCTTGTTCCATGTTTCATCAAAGTCCACCACCCGCGGCTTCAAGGACATCGTACGGCTTCTTCTTCAGGCTGATGTAAAGAGGTAAAAAAAGCATGGTTATTGGTGTAATTGGACAGTACTGGAATATTGGAGCAAAGTGTTTAGAATTATAAAAGCAAATTATTCATGTATGGATGTTGAATCAAGTAACTGTTAATACACTATGCCAAATGTAATCAATCCAACTACAATTAGGAATGATCTTTCCTCTTCAGGTTTGATAAACTGTTACATAATGTCTCAATAATTAAACAATACTTGGGCATACAGATTATTTAAAAAAACAGATTATTAAAACAAATAATCATCATTTACTGATCTGCCTGTAGCATAACTCTAACTCTGATTATAAATTCGCAATTACAATCTCAAACACGATGTTGTGATAACAAGGTTATGACTTATTAATTTGTCAAATTTGTCAAAAAGTTTCAGATTGGTTCATAACCTAACTAAAAGACATCTCATGTAAAATGTAAAAATGTGCAGGGGATGATAAATACTACTGTATCTCCTACTCAATATAGTGAAAGCACAAGTTATCACGATCATGTGAGACTGAACGTTACCCCTAAATATAATTACACCTCAACATACAAACAATCTGTTAATAGCTAGCTAGAAGGTTATAAAATGGAATGTTCCACCCTTGTTCACGGGCGGTTGCTAGCAACCTAACGTAGCTTAAGTTAGTTGACAGTGTAAACAATCCATTCGCCAAAATATTAGTCATGCTACCCAAATCAAATATAGCTAGTTAGCGATTTGCTAACAATATGCAGTCATTCGTTGCATTAACGTTAAGTTGAACTGTCACAGGTAACAGGGTGAGTCTAATGCCAACGTTAGATATCCTGCAAGATTTATACAAGAAGGCCTGGCTAGCTGTCTAGCTACTGTAGCTAGTTAGCAGCTATCAATTTCATTCGTCATTCAAACAAGCAAGCTAAAGTTAGATAGCTTGTCAGTTTTGGAGAATATTGCAGCATGCTGCATACATATTTACCTTACTCACTGAAATCACGAACAGTCATATTTTTCTCGAACAATACTACACATTTACTAACTAACCATGCTAGGATGAGGAAGAAGCAACAACATAGCTAGGTAATAGTAGTAGCTGGCTTTGAGATCCAGTTAGCTAGAGCTAGGCACTTAATTCTTGCTAGTAGCGACCGATTTGGGGTAGCTAGGTAAACACGTTTACAACGTCAAATGGAGATTTTCTGTATATACATACCTCTAATAAATATATATACGTGTTATTAAAAAGTCAAGTTTCTCCGCTGTCACAAGCTTGATCTCTCACTTACAGCACTTCCATTTCCATACCTTATGGAATATACCATTGTATCAGCTGTAGGTGTACTGTAATGGAGTCGTTAAGGATGTAGTTGTCATGAGCATTCAGTGTACTCATATTCGACAAATTAAATTTGTAGCGTGCACAATTAAAATATTAATAACCAACAAAAGTCACAATTACAGACGGCGTCGATTCAAAGACTTGTCCGAACAACATTGTAAAGTAAGACCCCTATTTTGTAATGGTGTCGGCGAAAACTACGGGTACCCGTTTGGGAGCTGTGGTAGAGCAAAGAGTCCTTTATGAAAACGAGAACGTTAACGTTTCCTTCATCCATATAAATACAAACTGTGATGTAGAAATACTAAGAGATATGCAGTATTATTCGTGTGATTGGAACGGTTAAGAAACAGTGTACTTAAAAAGTAGTGTGGACTTGATTATTGACTGTTACACTGTAAATGTATTACAGTGCTATTAATATTACAGTACCAGTCAAAAGTTTGGACACACGTACTCATTTAAAGGTTTTTATTTACTATTTTCGAAATTGTAGAATAATAGTGAAGACACCAAATCGATGAAATAGCACATATGGAATCATGTAGTAAGCCATTTGAATGCACAGAGATGCTGTGACAAGATCCTGAGGCCCATTGTAGTGCCGTTCATCCGCCGCCATCACCTCATGTTTCACCATGATAATACACGGCCCCATGTCACAAGAATCTGTACACAATTCCTGGAAGCAGAAAACATACCAGTTCTTCCATGGCCTGCATACTCACCAGACATGTCACCCATTGAGCATGTTTGAGATGCTCTGGATTTATGTGTACGACAGCTTGTTCCAGTTCCCGCCAATATCCAGCAACATCGCAGAGCTATTGAAGAGGAGTGGGACAACATTCCAAAGGCCACAATCAGGCAAAGGAGATGTGTCGTACTGCATGAGGCAAATGGTGGTCACACCAAATACTGACTGTTTTTTATGCACTTAAATACTGTGATATGCAACCTGGAATAAAAATGGAAGAGGACCAGTGCTATATACAGTGGTGAGAACAAGTATTTGATACGCTGACGATTCTGCAGGTTTTCCTACTTACAAAGCATGTAGAGGTCTGTATTTTTTTCATAGGTACACTTCAACTGTGAGAGACGGAATCTAAAACAAAAATCCAGAAAATCACATTGTATGATTTTTAAGTAATTAATTTGCATTTTATTACATGACAAAAGTATTTGATACATCAGAAAAGCAGAACTTAATATTTGGTACAGAAACCTTTGTTTGCAATTACAGAGATCATACATTTCCTGTAGTTCTTGAACAGGTTTGCACACACTGCAGCAGGGATTTTGGCCCACTCCTCCATACAGACCTTCTCCAGATCTTTCAGGTTTCGGGGCTGTCGCTGGGCAAAACGGACTTTCAGCTCCCTCCAAAGATTTTCTATTGGGTTCAGGTCTGGAGACCAGTACGAGGTTGGAGGTTGCTGGCCAAGATCGCACAATACATGGCCCCATCCATCCTCCCCTCAATGCGGTGCAGTCGTCCTGTCCCCTTTGCAGAAAAACATCCCCAAATAATGATGTTTCCACCTCCATGCTTCACGGTTGGGATGGTGTTCTTGGGATTGTACTCATCCTTCTTCTTCCTCCAAACACGGCAAGTGGAGTTTAGACCAAAAAGCTCTATTTTTGCTTGATAAGACCACATGACCTTCTCCCATTCCTCCTCTGGATCATCCAGATGGTCATTTACAGACTTCAGATGGGCCTGGACATGCGCTGTCTTGAGCAGGGGGACCTTGCGTGCGCTGCAGAAAACTAATGGTTTTCTTTCAGACTGTGGTCCCAGCTCTCTTCAGGACACTGACTAGGTCCTGCTGTGTAGTTCTGGGCTGATCCTTCACCTTCCTCATGATCATTGATGCCCCACGAGGTGAGATCTTGCATGGAGCCCCAGAACAAGGGTGATTGACCTTCATCTTGAACTTCTTCCATTTTCCAATAATTGCACCAACAGTTGTTACCTTCTCACCAAGCTGCTTGCCTATTGTCCTGTAGCCCATCCCAGCCTTGTGCAGGTGTACAATTTAATCCCTGATGTCCTTACACAGCTCTCTGGTCTTAGCCATTGTGGAGAGGTTGGAGTCTGTTTGATTGAGTCTGTGGACAGGTGTCTTTTATACAGGTAACAAGTTCAAACAGGTGCAGTTAATACAGGTAATGAGTGGAGAACAGGAGGGCTTCTTAAAGAAAAACTAACAGGTCTGTGAGAGCCGGAATTCTAACTGGTTGGTAGGTGATCAAATACTTATGTCATGCAATAAAATTCAAATGAATTCCTTAAAAATCATGCAATGTGATTTTCTGGATTTCTGTTTTAGATTCCGTCTCTCAGAGTTGAAGTGTACCTATGATAAAAATTACAGACCTCTACATGCTTTGTAAGTCGGAAAACCTGCAAAATCGGCAGTGTATCAAATACTTGTTCTCCCCACTGTAGGAAAATACACATCTCACATCTGTGCCTTTTGCAAGCTACATTTGGCAACATTGTATTTTTTTCCTCTTCAAAGCATACTGGTGAGCAACAATAAAATTTCACTTCTCCAAGACAACCATGAACTCTTCAAGTTCAGTTCTAAGCCCCAGAGATATTTGAAGGATGATTGAATTTACATTTAACTAGGCAAGTCAGAACCTCTTAGAGATCGGGCTACTTTTTTCAACATTCTGTTAAAAATCGCGCAACATTTCAACGTCCTGCTACTCATGCCAGGAATATAGTAGATGCATATGATTAGTATGTGTGCATAGTAAACACTCTGAAGTTTCTAGAACTGGTTCAATGGTGTCTGTGACTATAACAGAATGAGTTCAGTGGTCAAAATCGCCAGAAAACCTGGTCACTAAATCGACGGAGAAAAAATCAATCTGCCAGTCCATGATTTGTCTATCGGAAGGAAAAATACTTAAGGCTGAGAATACAGTTCCTATAGCTTCCACACGATGTCGCCAGTGTTGTGATTTCGATTCAACTAAATCGTTGGTCATCTGAGTAATAGCCACATCCGGTTGTCAAGTCCACAGCTGTAAACAATGGAACCGGAAAAGTTGGCTACGTTTCCCAAACTTGTGCCTATTGAATACAGATCGCTCTGTGATCAATTTGATCGTTTATTAACATTTAGTAATACCTAAAGTTAGATTACAGAAGTAGTTTGAAGTGTTTTGTCAAAGTTTATAGGCAACTTTTTTAATTTTAAAAAATAACGTTGCGTTTAAAAAATGTGTTTTTCCTGGATCTGACGGTCTTCATAAATGGACATTTTGGGTACACAAGGACCGATTTAATCGAAAAAAAAGACCCAATTGTGATGTTTATGGGACATATAGGAGTGCCAACAAAGAATCTCGTCAAAGGTAATGAATGTTTTATATTTTATTTCTGCGTTTTGTGTAGCGCCGGCTACGCTAATTCCTTTGTTTACGTCCCCTTCTGGTATTTCGGGGTGTTTCCTGCTATCAGATAATAGTTTCTCATGCTTTCGCCGAAAAGCGTTACAAATCTGACTCGTTGGCTAGATTCACAACGAGTGTAGCTTGAATTGAGTACCCTGCATGTGAATTTTAGTGAACGTTTGAGTTTTAACGAGTGCTATTAGCATTTGACGTAGCGCATTTTTGCATTTATTGTTGGCAGGGGGTGTGGTTGCGTCCCGGGTGGGCCAGAGAGGTTAACAGTTAAAAGAAGGTGTTTACATCAAACAGTTTGCATTGACTTCTCTCCCCATAGGAATACATTGCCTACACCCCTAAATTCAACCTGAAGCCTATATGGGTTATGAATGCCGTATGAACCTGTCTTCGGTACCAGTCCATCAGGCCACTATGAGGTCTACCTGTGTTGATTCTAAGCTTCCTGGATCAACCGGAAGTGGTTAAAATCACCCTAAAAATGTATATCCTGTGTGGGTCCTGTGTGGCTCAGTCGGTAGAGCATGGCGCTTGCAACGCCAATATATGTGATTAGACAACCCCCATGAACTGTAAATCAGTCATTTTTCCCATAGAATTTCAAAGGGAAACTAAATCACACACACAGCTTGGAAGGAGGGACCCATTGGGGTGCGTAGAGACATACACTGTCTGCATTAGTTAACCTTGTTGGAACTTTTAAAGAACCGTCAGACCTAGAGTTCCGAAACTTTAGAATCCTGTTCTAGACCTCAGGTCGATAGTGCGTGGTGAGTTACGTCGCTCTAGAAGGTTCTCGGACCGAGAAACAGCCTCGTACATTTGCAATGAATTCAATTCATTTTTGCATCACAAAAATGACGACATTTAGAAATGTCCCAGAGTCACAAGACTAGGTGCATTGCGACCGTCTCGGCCCATAGAGACGGAACCCAACGTTTCTCTCCAATAGCTCATTCAAGGACCCCGTAGCAAGTCAGCGAAAAAAGTGGATTTTCAGCACCAATTAGGGTTTTGCTCGGACACCAAATGACCTATCGAGCCGAAACTTGGGATTCGGGGTCGCCTCAGCTAGGCCTACACATAACATCAGAAATGGACCCGCAGCTAGAACGTAACTATGTGTTTTATGTTTTTTATGATTTGAACCGAAGGCGTTGTGAATTTTGGGCCAGCTCTGAAGTATGTGATAGTTGGCTACTAAACGAGTTGGAAAAAGTGGGTTTGGTGTCAGTTTGTATCAGTTTGGTGTCAGAATGATATCTAATTGACTGATGGGCGGTGACTTGCTGGTGACTCTTGTCCATTTGCAATATGTTTAAACAGTGAGGTACCATCACCAAAGTGACATTCTGAAATCAACCCTAACGAGGGATGGAGAGTTACCAGAATCAATGCCCAGCCATTCTGAGTTCATCGGGCCAGACAATTTCGCATTCCTGCACGATTTTTATAGCATGACAAATTCGTGATGGTAAATTCCCATTGAACCATATTGCAAATGCACAGTGACTTTGCAAAAGTGAGAAAACATAAACAAATGGACATAATGAAATCAACACAACGAGCGATGGAAAGGAGCAACTATCACTGCCAGGCCATCCTGTGTTCATCAGGCCAGTCAATTTTGCATTTCTGCATGATTTTTGAGCATGCCAAATTCATGATGGTAAATGCCCATTGAAACATATTGATTTAATAGTGAAAAAACATCACCAAATGGACATGATGAAATCAACACAACGAGTGATGGAAGGGAACAACTATCACTGCCCGGCCATCCTGTGTTCATCAGGTCAGTCAATTTTGCAATTCTGCATGATTTTTGAGCATGCCAAATTCGTGATGGTAAATGCCCATTGAAACATATTGCAAATGCACGTGCAATAGGAGGTGATGCGAGCCTTAGGGGTGAGTAACAGTAGAGAGAAGCGGCTGGCCAAATTGGTTAGCAGAAGGGCTCTCCTGTACTCCCTGGATGTCCTTAAGGACTTCTACAGAGTGGATGGGGTGACGGTGGACTCGGATGATGAGAGCGAAGATGATCATTCCGCGGCCTGGTAGGAGACTATCAGGAGGTGCCCATCGAAAGATGGGGGCATCTTCACTATGGAACCTAAACTCGACCATGCGCTTGATCAAAGTTGCCATGACCGCCACAATTCGAACGAAACCCTAGCTTGCTAGGAGATCCAGGGGGAGCTTGGCCCCTGGAGCATCGAGACGGTTGAAGCCCCTCCACAGCTTGCTGGGAGAAGGCGACATTGACGAGTCGCGATGTACAGAAGGAATACCTAACAGTGTTGGGTAGAGAGAGCCAAGAAAAGCTTAAGTAGGCCGGAGAGAACATGCCAGGAAGGATTGACCTGGTAAGTAGATAAGGTGAGTGAAAAACCCTGGAGCAGCAGGTACCAACGGAAGCTAGGAAGTCCCAGAAGGGTGAGAAAAGTCCTGAGAGGCTGATTATATCAGGCTCCATGAAGGCAGAAGGCCACACATGAAGAAGCAGATTACTAGAGTGACTGCTCATTCGAGGAAGGGTTTTTACAATATACTACATATAGGCAAGGTAAGTTAGATAGGTATATTAAAGTCAAAAAGGCTCCTTTGGCATAGAATAAAAGTAGCAAGGTAAGGAAGACCTGTTCCCCTAAACAGGCAAGTAATCTGAGAGTGATGGTACGGAATCCAGCCTGCTGGATTGGGAAGTCCATGACACTGGGAACGGCTGACTAAGCGTTTTGCAGTGCCAGTCTGATCACAGATAGATGTGACGAAACAAAAGCTTGCGTTCCCTGCTTGCTTGGTCAGCTCTGAACCGCGTGGTTCGAATCGAACGCTGCCTGCTAAGAGTGAACATTAAATGGGGATGGCCGGTGTCCAGCAGTTATGTACTACCAGGTCTCAGGCTAGCCTGAGGTGGGACTCTACACGTCATGGTGGGAGCTCTCTCCACGCTCCTCGGAGCACGAAGTGGAATGGCATGTGTCTGACCATTAGCTGGCACTACCAGGCCTCAGGCTTGCCTGAGAAAGGAAACCTCACACATTATATGTGTGTTTGTCCCCCCTACATTCAGAGACTCATGGCAGAGACAACCTAATAGGCCCTGCGGCGATAGGGCATTGCAAGGAGGCTCATGTCTTGGGTGTGAAAGGCATGGGGGTCAGTGGTAAGTGAAGTGTCAGAGTAGTACTTCTCTATTTAGAGGAGGCGTGGCACGGGATCTACAACTGACACCTCCACGACCAGGGATTTGCCGCAGACTCGCCTATAGGGAGCCTGGGATCCCACTGGGTGAAGTCACTAGAAGAAATTCGATGAGGCGAGCCCACCGGAGCATTCACACTCAAATCACCTTAGGGTTGACTGTGGCCACCTCACTATTTCAAATCACCAGTTGCACAGAGGTGTATCCTAATCCGCATCAACACAACTATTTTAAACAGTCCATAAAGCACTCAGGACGGCCCCCATTGATAGAGGGCCGTAGTAGGGTGTTTAATGTCTGCGCGGCTTCACCGGCGCTTCGGCGATGAAGCAGCGTAGCTCCCGGAAGCCTCCCTATTCTTAAACCTTTGTCTTTGAACTATGGCCTGGCGCTCTGGCGAAGTGCGGGTGGGGGAAAGGAGGGCAACCTCCCAATCTCTGCCTAGCCACTGGCCTCTGCGTGCAATGAAAAACAAGAGTACAACTCTTAGCGGTGGATCCCTCGGCTCGTGCGTCGATGAAGAACGCAGCTAGCTGCAAGAACTAATGTGAATTGCAGGACACATTGATCATTGACACTTCGAATGCACTTTGCGGCCCCAGGGTCCTCCTGGGGCTACGC